>NC_091977.1:257207315-257507315 GCF_044704955.1 Pristiophorus japonicus
TGCCATGTGTTTCAGAAGGACAAAGGACCTGGCATAAAGCCAGCAGTTTGTTGCAGCTGCCAGAATAAAGTTGTGTTAAACTATCACCGGAGTTTGCATCTCATTGAAAATTAAGAGATCTAACACTTTCGCTTGGCGAGTGATTTGAATATGTGGTAGGGGGAAGAGGTGTTGATGCCACTTATGAGTATTCTCAGTCTTCTGGACATGGATGCCTAAACACTTAACCCCATTTAATGCTCAGTAAATCTGCCCTCCTTTCTCTTTGTAGTACAGTTGCCCTTGATGAACTGCAGCCATTGCTCAGCGGTGATTTACAGGGATAAAGTGTTACATTTCTTGCTTGTATAGATCCCCACATTACAACAGTGACTATACTTCAAAAATACTTCATTGGCTGTAAAGCGCTTTGGTGGTCATGAAAGGCGCTACATAAAATCCAGTCTTTCTTTCTTTCTGCATTCTGATTATTGCAGTTGTGCAGTGATCAGGTATAACCAGTATGTTAAGATGTTGTGTATTGGAATGTGCGTCGCTACTGGCTGGGCTGTACATTTCATACTTACTGCCACATAACTGCCAAAAATGCCTTATTATTGAATATAACTCCTTCGGTGCTGGTGTGCCAGTGTTCGCAACACAGGCTAGGGTTTTTAGTGTTTAGATGCAGTAGAATTTATAGCTTTTGTAATGGAATGACACTGAAAAAAGTTGAAGTTTATTGTTGGGTTTTGTCCTCTTTGGCTCTGCAGCGGACTGCACCTCATCTGGTTCGGTCCACCTCTCCTGTGCTTCAAGATAGAAGCTGTATTGAAGTTATGAAGAAAATGACACATAGTTGATGAGATAATGGCATACTTTAGTGTTTCTTTGATTACAAACTTACGCACCGGTTTTGAGGCAACATCTTAAAAACAGAAGGCAAACTCGATTGCTAACTGCAGGAGTGTTATTGTGTTCCTAATGAGCACTGAATATCTTTACTAAAAGCTGACGCCGAATATTCTTGTCACCTCATGTCGAGGTTTCAGTAGGGGTGTTACCTGAAGAGGCTGCCAAGATTCATAAAAATCGTTCACACATCTGGTGAAGGCTGAGAGTCACAGAGAGAAGCCAAGCTGAGTTAAATTACAGCAATTTGTCATTCAAGTAAATGTCACATAAAAACCTCACTTGGAATGATGCAGGTTTGAAAATGTGTAGGTCCAACTGTTTTTTAGACTTTGCAGAAAGATTCAGATCTTTAACTTAAAACAATTGCTGAGGTGATTTTGCATCAGTATCAAGTCCAAATTACTTCGCTTATTGAAACTGCAAACCATCTAGAGCACTGCTTTCAGAATTCTTTGCAGTTATGATTTATTTTTTTTTGTATGGAGACATATTAATGTCAAAAGCCACATATCTCTGTAAACCAAAATTGAATACGCCTCAACTCTTTGCTGGACTCATTTTTCTGGCTTCATGGAGAATAATCTATAAAAGTCGTCTGTATAGCAGAGGTGACGGGACTGGAAAGGGAAAACACTGTCTGCAGTCCTGCTGGTTTACTGTGGCCTACCACCTGGTGAAAGCATTCATTTTGATATCAGATAGCCAATGCCTGCCGGAAGTATGCATTCCTCCAGTAAGCCGCATCATGGTACAAAATAACGCATTTGTTTCCAAGTCACTGGCGCAAACCCAACAAAGTGTCTCTTTTATTTAAGTATCTCACTGAAACATTTTATCACATGTCAGCAAAATATTGGAACTAGAGGAAATAATTAGTGCATTATACATTGAATTATTCATTGTTCAGTTCTGGTGCCCTGTAACAGTCTGCAAAACTGTGATTTGGATTCCAACATCCTTTCCTTGTCTCTGACCTGATTGTCTGGGCTTTGTTGCAGAGATCCTATAACACTACTAACATGGTCTTGTGCATTGTTAGTTATTAGGTTTGGAATCTCTGTCACTCAAGCAAAATACCATATGTGTAAATGAATTCTGCTTTAAAGGAAAAATGTGCTAAATATCATATTGGCCCTGAAATTCCGAGGTCCCGGGTCTGCATGAAGTTTCTACGGACTCAGGAAGGCATCGGAAAAACCGGGTTTCAGCGTGCAATGCGCATGCGCTGAAAACCGGCTTTTCCGATCTGTCAAGTTTCTGACTTGACAGATCTCGCGCATATCGGGAGCGAGAACACTTGCAGGGCAAGATTTCCGATATTTTGGAATATCTTGCCCTGCAAATGTCCTTTAAAATCTTGTGTCTACTTTTACAGGCCCGTGTTTAAAAATACACAGAAACATTTTAAAATAAAGTTATAAAAACACATTTTATTTTTAAAAACCCTCCCCACTACGGTAACTTTATTTTAAGGCTTAATTAAAAAAACTTTTTAAAAAGTCAGGAAAATATTTTTTTTAAAAGAACTTTAATTTAAATGAATTTTAAATATGTAGTTTATTTTCTATTTTTTATTGTGTTTTGGGTGTTTGGGGGGAATTTCTCATCCATAATAATAGGAGTTCTGGATTTACGGAACTCCTATTACTATGAATGAGAATCTATACTAACTTGATAGGCTGCTGTCTCCAGCTCCCGGCCTGCGCACATCCCCACGTGCACGCACTGCGATGCGCGGTCACGAGAGGCCTCAGGCTCGGAAGTTTGAACGGGCGCAGCAGCAACAGGTAAGTGCGCATCTTTTTTCTCTATTTCACTCGTTTGCCCGTGAGAAGACCTCAATCGGAATTTCAGGCCCAAAACTTGACTTTTCCTAAAAAAAAGAGAGGTAAATGTATGTTTATCTCTTGCAATTGTTATATAATGAACCTCTAACCAGCTAATCTGTCCTCTCTCCACTCTGACTCCAGGTCAGCTGTTAGTTACAGTCAGCCCATTCCATTTGCCTTATTTTGCCATTTGTTGCTTGTGGAATGGAGTCAGACTGCAGGTGAGTGAGAATACTCCAGCATCTGTTCCCAAAGTTTCTGACCTGGCACCCTGGCTACAGTTGTGATTAAAAATATATTTAAAAAAACATTTTAGCAATAAAGGCATACAACTTCTTGCTGATCCATCGACTGCCTAGAATTATGCCTCGAGTGTTAGCTTGGCTCAGTGAAATTGGTCTTTGGTGAAAGCACAAGATTAACGACAGCGAACCAACAGCCCGCTTTACAATACATCCGATTTTCTGTTCCATTGGAGTCAATGTAAAAGACGATTGTCCATGATATAATACGGGCTGTTGATTCACTATAGTGCGCTCATGCTTTCCCCAAAGACCAATTTCACTCTCACTGGATGGAAAGGTTGTGAGTTCAAACTCCACTCCAGAATTTGAATACATTTATCCAGGCAACTGGAGGAGTGTTGCACTGTCGGAGCAGTCTTTCAGATGAAACATTAAACTAAGTCCACTTCTGTTCAGGTGAATGTAAATGATCCTACGTCAATTCTTGGAAGAAGTGCGGTGAGTTTTCCGAGTGGGGAGAAATTCACATCGTTTGCTCCTTCCGTTAGCACCATTAGGGAGCACTAATGGGACACAAACGATTTCTTGCCCGAGGCGCGGGGCTGCTACTACCTCCTGTGAAATTCCATGGGAGTTAGCGGAGGCGCAGACTGGCATTGCCATGCTCCCGCCGGCAGTGCCCTGGGCCGCTGCGCTGGCTCTGATGACCCATTTTTGCCCAAGGGCAGAAATTCTGTAGTGCCCCTTTAACAGAAGGGAAGGGGCCTGTGCTCCCGCCAGCACTACGTGTCTCTCCGCATAGCGCTGGAAAATTCCCGCTGTTAGCGCCCTGTCCTACCCCCAAAAGGAAGTAGAGTGCCCGACATTGCACTCCACTTCCCCTCGGGGGCGGTAACCCAATTTCGCGACTAGGGCAAGACTTCCACGTCAGATGCTGGAAGTCCCATCTCGCCTCGGTTACCGCCCCCAAACGGGGCATTGGCGAATTTCGGCGGCCTAGTTTCTTGACCAGTATTCAACCCTCAACCAACAATATCAAAGCAGATTAATTGGTATTCAGCTCATTCCTATTTGTGGAGGCTTATGGAGCCATTAGAAGAGAGTATATTGAAAGTAAGGGAAGGAGCTTGTCTTATAAAATTTCTTGCTACCAGCTAAGGTGTCCTACTTATTTTGTTATTCCAGAATCAGGGCTTTAATCTATAGCAGACTTCTAATGGATCTTTCCCTCCAAAGTAATTGGATATATAACATGAAAGTAAATATTGGATATGATTTTTCCTCAGTCTCACTTATCACACAGTTCTGCGTTTTAGAAGTGCTAATACTACAAACTGAAAGATTATCCCACCTGTCATACTTCATCCTCTGCTTCATCTGACTTCAGCCAAGAGCACACACAATACCGCATTCATCAGGGCTGCAAATGCCAGATACAAAATGTGACAGGTGCAATAACGACTCATGTTCACCACCAACTGTCAATTGTCCTCTCATTTATTTTCTCACACTTCTTTCTTTCTCAATTCCCCTTTTGTCTCTCCCCGTTTCCAAGAGCCACGCTGTAATGTATTTGCTGCATGGGTTCTTTGCTTAAGAATTCATAGCATCACATTGCTATTAGGAACTAGTTGGTTTATTAACAAAAGGTTTAACAAGTAGACTACACATTACCAGTTCATCCACTAGACTCACAACCACCTGCCTCATCGTAGGTCCCCTGCGCCCAACTGACTGGGATTTTATTGAGTCTTGTGAACATCACCTGACTGGCTAAGCCACACACAATACAACAGCTCGACAACTCTTTTGGAGTAAAACATAATTAACATTAAATCAAGTGCCCCCTAATCTGGGGGACACTCCAGCCACTTTTCAACTGCCCTTTTTTTGTTTTTTTTGTGTTTTTTTTAAAGATTTTTTTTTGTGATTTTTTTTTGGGGCATTAAAATCATAAATGTTACAAGTGCCCCCTATAAAAGGGGAGGGGGACATTAAAAATCCAGCGATAAAACACATTAAACGTTAAAACATATAAAATCAAATTAAAATTTGGTTGCCTCCGGCGCCCATCTCTCGCGGAAGGCCGCGAGCGTACCGGTGGACACCGCGTGCTCCATCTCCAGGAACACCCTGGCCCGGATGTACGCACAGAAGAGAGGCAGGCAGTCAGGCTGAACGACCCCCTTGACCGCCCGCTGCCTGGACTGGCTGATGGCACCCTTGGCTGTGCCCAGGGGCAGTCCTACGAGGAGGCCCTCGGACCTACCTGCTCCCCTCTGCACAGGGTGCCCAAAGATCAGGAGTGTGGGACTGAAGTGCAGCCAGAAATTGAGGAGCAGCCCCTTTAAAGAATGGAACAGGGGATGCAACCTTGCACATTCAATAAAAACGTGGAATACGGACTCTTCCAGACCGCAGAAATTGCAGGCGGCCTGGGAGCCCGTGAACCGGCTTAAAAATTTGTTGCACGGGGCTGCTCCATGCACCACTCTCCAGGCCAAGTCCCCTATAAATAGTGGGAGGATTCCCGCATAGAGGGCACTCCATCAGGGACTCCCTGCTGTGCCTTTTATAGGCCTCACCAACGAACCTCCTCGATGCTGCTCCCGACTGCCGCCGACGCTCACACACACTTCCACACACACACACCCCCCGTGATGTTCCGGCCCTCGAGCAAATCTTCTTTTCTCCCCCCACCGATAAAAAAAAGTATTTTCAGGGAGTGCACCAAAATACACCCACCTGTAGAATATTAGTGGCTCTCCCTCCTTTCACACTGGATGGATGATATTCTTTTCCCCCTCTCTCCAACTCTCTGTAGAAGTAGTATAATTGTATTTTCTGCTCTCCTCCTCTCCCTTTGGATGAATTGAAGTGTTGTAAGCCCCTTCCTCCTCTTCCTGGGGTGTTTCTCAGGGTTCTCACAGGCCTACAGGCAGGAGCTAAAGCAGGGAGCTCCTTCCCTCACTGCTCCAGGCTCCAAATGATTAGGCCACGCCTCCAACAGCTCCACAACTCTTTTTGAGTAAACAAAATCAACATTAAATCAAGTGCCCCCCGATCTGGGGGACACTTCAAACATTTCACAAGGCTCTTTTTTTTGCTTTTTTTGTTTTTTTTTTGTATTTTTGAAGTTTTTTTTTGTGGGTTTTTTTTGGGGCTCTAAAACCATAATTTACAAGTGCCCCCTATCTTTTGGGGGACACTAAACCCAGCATTTAAAACAAATTAAACTTTAAAACATAAAATCAAATTAAAATTTGATTGCCGGGGGTCAACAGCTCCACAACTCTTTTAGAGGAGACAAATAAACATTTGGGGGACACTCCAAACATTTTGCAAGGCCCTTTTATTTTTATAATTTTGTAGATTTTTTTTTGTTTTTTTTTGGGCTCTAAAAACATAATTTACAACTGCCCCCTAGAAAAGGGGAGGGGGACACTAAAACCCGGCAATTAAAACAAATTAAACTTTAAAACATAAAATCAAATTAAAATTTGGTTGCCGGGGGTGATGATGCACTCCAGTCCCTCCGGCGCCCACCTCTCGCGGAAGGCCACGAGCATACCGGTGGACATCGCGTGCTCCATCTCTAGGGATACCCTGGCCTGGATGTAGGCGCGGAAGAGAGGCAGGCAGTCAGGCTGAACGACCCGCTCGACCGCCCGCTGCCTAGACCGGCTGATGGCACCCATGGCCGTGCCCAGGAGCAGTCCTATGAGGAGGCCCTCGGACTTACCCGCTCCCCTCCGCACAGGGTGCCCAAAGATCAGGAGTGTGGGACTGAAGTGCAACCAGAAATTGAGGAGCAGCCCCTTTAAATAATGAAACAGGGGCTGCAACCTCGCACACTCCATAAAAACATGGAACACGGACTCTTCCAGACCGCAGAAATTGCAGGCGGCCTGGGAGCCCGTGAACCGACGTAAAAATTTGTTGCACGGGACTGCTCCGTGCACCACCCTCCAGGCCAAGTCTCCCGCGTAGAGTGCCCTCCATTGGGGACCCCCACCTCCTCCGGACGGCAAGATAGTACGCCATGGCGTGTCCGGACGGCAGACGAGGATGGCAAAGTTGAGAGTGTGCAGGAGCAACCCGTACAGGAAACCCCTCCGCGCAGAACTGAAAGGCACGGAGGGGATTTCCCCGAGGCGGCTCAAGTTGTGAGGCGCCGGCTCCCGAGGGAGGTTCTGGGATTTGGCGCCGATGAGGAATTCCGTCCGGACGGGGATCAGTTCGGACGGGATCTCCCCACGTGCTTGAGCCTCCTCGACACACCTAACGGAGTCAGGGCCCAGTGCTGTTTTTAGCGACTCGATGGCATCGGCCGCGCGGCGGACGTCGGCCGAATTTAGGCGCCGCGCCTGCGTGTCTGGCGCCATCCAGCCCGCTCCTCTACCATCGAGCAGGTCCCTGACCCTGGTCACCTCACCAGTCACAGCCCTCTCGTCCGACTGCCACCTAAAACCTCGGTCGTGGAGGTACGGATTCCCGAGCAGCGGCTCCTGCAGGACAGCCGTCACTCCAGCCGGTGGAGAGCTGCGCTTGGTGGAGACTTTGTTCAGACCCTGTAAAAGACAGGCAGCTCCTGGACGGCGGTCCTGACGCCCCCCAAGCTCACCAACAGGAGCTGCGTGTCGTAGTTGAGGCCGTGCTGCTGCCGGAAGAAATACGTCGCCAGCAAACGCCACCTAGGAGGGGGCTCTACGTCAAAGTATCTCTGCAGGGTCTGAAGACGGAAAGTCGCGAGCTGGGCGCTGATGCACACCAACGACTGACCGCCTCCCTAAGCGGGAGACTCAAGACCGCGGCAGAGACCCAGTGCTTCCTGTTGTTCCAGAAGAAGTCCACCAGCTTCTTCTGTATCTTGGCGACAAACGCAGGGGGAGGGGTCAAAGTGACCAGTCAGTACCACAGCATAGCGACCACCAGCTGGTTTATGACTCGCGCTCGGCCCCTGTAGGACAGCACTCGGAGCAATCCTGTCCAGCGCCCTAGGCGAGCGGCGACCTTGGCCTCCAGCTCTTGCCAGTTCGCTGGCCAGGCTTCTTCGTCGGGGCTGAGGTAGACTCCCAGATAGAGGAGATGGGTCGTGCTCCAGGCAAAAGGCCTGAGCTCCTCCGGCAGGGAGTCCACCCGCCACTGACCCACGAGGAGTCCGGAACATTTCTCCCAGTTGATCCTGGCGGAGGATGCGGCCGAGTAAATCTCCTGGCACTCACGCATCCTCCGCAGGTCAATGGGATCCTCTACCGCGAGGAGCACGTCATCGGCGTAAGCCGAGAGGACGACCTCCACGCCCGGCCCTTGCAGAGCCAGTCCCGTCAACCTCGTCCGCAGGAGGCGCAGGAAAGGCTCCACGCAGATGGCATATAACTGGCCAGACATGGGGCATCCCTGGCGCATCCCTCTCCTAAAGCGAAGGAGCGCCATCAAGGACCCGTTAACCTTAATCAGACACTCCGCGGCGGCGTACAAAAGTCGGATCCGGGCGACGAAATGCGTCCCGAACCCGAAAGCGCGCAGAGTTCTGAGCAGATCGTCGTGATCCACCCTGTCGAACGCCTTCTCTTGGTCGAGAGATAGGAAGGCAACCGACAGACCAGCCTCCTGGGAGTGATGGATGAGGTCCCGGACCAGATGGATGTTATCGTGGATTGTCCGGCCCGGGACCGTGTAGGACTGGTCGGGGTAGATCATGTGGCCCAGCATGGCACCAAGGCGAGCAGACATCGCCCTGGCGAAGATTTTGTAGTTCGTGCTGAGGGAGGAGACCGGGCGCCAGTTCTTAAAGAGGCGGAGATCGCCCTTCTTAGGCAGCAGGACGATGACTGCCCTGCGCCAAGAGAGGGGCATCTCCCCCGTCGCCAGACTTTCCCCCAGGACCCGCGCATAGTCGCCCCCCAGGACGTCCCAGAATGCCCTGTGGAACTCCACGGTCAGCCCGTCCAGCCCCGGTGCTTTTCCCCTCGAGAGCCGGTCGAGGGCGCCGGTCAGCTTCGCCAGGCTTAGCGGAGCTTCCAGATTTTCGGCGCCCTCCGGGCAGACCTTCGGCACATCCTCCCACAAAACTCTACGTGATTCCTTACTGGACGGCTCCGGAGAGAACAGAGCCCCGTAATATTCACGGGCCCTGTTGTTGACTCCCTCCGGATCCGAGACGAGAGAGCCGTCGTCGGCCAGCAGCGTCAAGAGCTGCTTACGGACACCCTGTCTTTTTTCCAGCGCGTAGAAGAAGGGGGAGCCGCGGTCCAGATCCCGCAGGAACCGGATCCGCGACCTCAAGAACGCGCCTCAGGATCCGACGAACTGCAGGTCCTTCAGCGCGGCCTTCTTCGCTTCGTACACTGTCCGCAGGGCCGGGTCCTCGATGACTTGACCGAGACGGGACTCCAGATCGAGCACCTCTTTTTCTAGGCACCCGACCCTGGCCGCCCGCCTCTTGGTCGACCCCCTCGCATACTCTTGACAAAAGACACGGACGTGAGCCTTGCCCATGTCCCACCTTAGCCTCAAGGAGGGGAAGCCCCCCTGCTTCCTTCTCAGTCGGACCAGAATCGACGGAACGAGTCCTGGAACCGCTCGTCCTCCAGCAGCTGGTTGTTAAAGTGCCAGTATGCAGACCCCGTCCTCGCGCAGAGCGAAGCGAGCTCTGCCCACACCAGGTGGTGGTCCGAACACGGCACCGGCTGCATGGAGGCTGCCGGGACGCAGGAAACGTACGCCCGAGACACGTAAAGGCGGTCGATTCTGGACCATCCTCTTCCAGGCCGCAACCAAGTAAAGGCGCTGGAGTCGGGGTGGAGATTTCGCCAGACGTCCACCAAGTCGAAGGACCCGACCATGTCCCTCAACTTCTCGATCGCGTCATGCTCTGCGGGGAATTGGAGTGGTCCCTCGCCTCGAGGGTGCAGTTAAAATCCCCCCCGAGGACAATGCAGTCGCCGACGTCGACGGAGCCAAGAAGAGCGGACACTTCTTCGAAGAAGCGCGTTTGCTGCGGGCCGGGCTGAGGGGCGTACACGTTCACAAGATGGAGCGGCCCGTCCCCCAGGTGAACTGTGATGTGCAGCAAGCGGCCTGGCATGGGCTCCTTGACCCCAAGATCTCCGGCTGAAAATGCGGGACCAGCAAGATAGCCACCCCACTAGAAATGGCGGTGAGGTGGCTCATGCGGACCTCTCCTTGCCATTTCAGGAGCCACGTGGCTTCGTCTCCTGGAACGGTGTGGGTTTCTTGCAGGAAGCACACTGCATATTTCCCCTCCCGCAGGAGCGAAAAATTGTTAAATCTACGGCGTGCCTCTCTGCCGCCGTTGATGTTGAGGCTGGCTATGATTATCTTCATGACAAAAGCATAGTGCAACCTCTACTTTACCTATTGTGGGGGGGAAGTGGAGTCATTTGTTGACCTCCACTCCCTCAGTAACCCAGCGAGGAACGTTTTGAGCCGACGCAGCTCAAGGCTTTGCGCCTTTGACAAGGGCCCGCCTGCGGCCATGGTTTTAGCGGCGGCGCGGACGGACATGATGAGCAGCGTTGGCTCGGACCATTTTTACAGGGCCAGATAGGCTCGGTTGCGGTGACCCTGGCTCTGGACCAAAAAGTCCCGGATTTCCTTTACAGGAATGAGGGAGGACTCAGCAGCGGGCATGAGGAGATCCACCGCCTCACTGGCGATGGACTCTTGATCTTCTCCCCCGTCCTCCACTGAGTCCCCGTCCCCCTCCGGGAGGTCGCCGCCAGCAGCCGGCCCGTCGACCGCACGAGGTACGGCAGACGGCCCGGCCGCTCCATCCAGCCCTGGCTCTGCCCTGATCCCACCCCCAGGATCGTCAGCAGAGGAGTCCCCACTGGGCTCTTTTAACTGTGGTGCTGGGTCAGGAAGCGACAGCGGAAGGGGTTCCTCCTCCACCCCAGGGACCGGGGAACATGGAGAGACCTGGTCAAAGAAATGTTCCAGGTCCTCCAATTCCCCCAGCTCCAAAGTAGGGGGCGAGGATTGTTGTTCTTCCCCCTCCCCGCCGCCACCCCCCAGCCCAGCATGTGCAGATTCGTTAAAATTAGTAAAATGTTCATTTTCTGCCGGATCGAGCAAATCCCGGGGGAAGTTGGATAATGGCTGGGCGGGCTCACGTTCGGCCTTTTCGGCCCCGCCCACCTCAGTCCCCAGGACGCTCGACCCAGCGGCAACGTATTCCTCCGCCAACACAATGCCCCCCACGACAGGCAGATCTTCCTTGCCATCCCCGGGAGGCAGAGGCTGGGCAGCCTCGACTGTCTGACCCTCCCCGGGGACAGATTCTTCCCGCCTACGGCGCAGTTTGGGGGCGCTGGTGGGGGACGCGGGACACGCGGTGGGCACCGACTCCTCCGCGGAGGGATGTTGTTCCCCCTCCGACTCATTGGAGCGGCGCCTCCTTTTTTTCTTGGGGGGGCGCGGAGGCAGGGAGACCTCCATGTCTGCCGAGGCCTCCCGCTCCAATACCCCCTTTTTCTTTTCTTGCCCGCGCCCGGGCCCCTCTGCGGTATTGGTCGAGGGCTCGGGCACGGGGTCAGGCTGGGCTGAGGGCGGTGATCAGACTGTCCGGCGCACTGAGGGGACCCGCCTCAAGGTGTTTCGTCTTCTTCCGCACCTTTCTTCCGGCCGGACGCTCTCCCTCCCTCCCACCGGAGGCCGTGAAGAAAAAGGCCTCCGATGATGTCCGCGCACCCACGGCTCCCGGTACGCGGACGCTACGAGGGGGAAGGGTGGCGGCGGCGCCAGCCTTGGCCGCCTTCGGTGGTTTGGCAGCCTTGGAGGCGGGGCAGTTCTTACGAATGTGCCCCACCTCCCTACAGGCATGGCACCGCACGCCGTCCGACGTCCAGAAGACGCGGTAGGCAGTCCCCTCGTGCACCACATTAAAATGCCCTCCGTCGTCTCCTCCCGCGCCAGCCGGACAAAGAGCTGGTGTCAGAAGGAGAACATGTGACGCAGGCTGCTCTCCCTGAGGCCGAGCGGTATGGGGTTAATCCCTGACCTTACCTCCCCCAGTTGATGTAGGTGCGGGAGGAAGAGCTCAGCGGGAACAAAGGGCGGGACGTTCGAAAGAATGACCCTCTGCGCGGTGGCCTCGAGAGTGTCCACCGGCAGGAACGTCCCACCCACCGTGAGCCCCTTTTCAAGGGCCAGGGACACTGCCCGCTCTGACCCCAGGAAGAACACCGCCTTCCCAGACATCTTGGAGGCTGCGACAATGGCCGAGGGGCCGACTACCCCAGCCATCGCCTGCACACACTCCTCAATGCTCATTGTGGGGTGAGTGTAGCTCTTGACCCCGTGTTTCTTTGTTATTAGTCTGAACGGTGGCAGGGCAGCAGGAGGCGCAGGAGGCGCCGTGGATGCGGACGCCACCTGCGCGTACGTCTTTGCTGGCCCTGCCACCGGCGTGGATGGAGACGCCATCACGGGGTCTCTTTAAGGGCTACACTCACCCCAAAGTCACAGGCCTTAATGGTCTTAATTGGCCTCATTATTTGTGAACAGAGGGAGCTCTGAAAGAGGCACACCTCTCCCCTAGTTGACGATTGGGGAGGGGCCTTGCTCCCTCTGCTCAGTTGTCTTAATAGTTTTTTTTTAAATTAAGGAGGAAAGGGGCTCTCAGAGAGAGAGGGGAGAGACAGAGAGAGTGACAGAGAGAGAGAGGGGGCTGGGAAAGAGGGAAGCTGTGAGGGCAGGTCACCCCTCACAGTGATGGGTGGGTGTTGCTGGGGTGCACCCCCCAGATGGTAAACAAATCAAAGTCTTTTTGATGGTCTTTGGGTGGGGGGTAGAAGATGTCTTCACCTGGGGCAGCTGGAGCCACCCAGGCACACACTCCCAACGATGTTAATTGGTTTATTAATGAGTCTTCAGCCAGGTAGCTCCAGCTATCCCAGGCCAGGCAATGGGGGAGGGGTGCTTCACTGGTGTGTGGGGCCTAGCTGTAGGCAAGACCCCCACACACACTTCCACACACACACACCTCTCGCGATGTTCCGGCCCTCGAACAAATCTTTTTTTCCCCCCCCACCGATAAAACAAAGTCTTTTCAGGGAGTGCACCAATACACCCACCTGTAGAATATTATTGGGTCTCCCTCCTTCCACACTGAATGTTTTTCCTCAGGTTGTTGTTATTCCCCCTCTCTCCAACTCTCTGTAGAAGTGGTATAATTGTATTTTCTGCTCTCTTCCTCTCCCTCTGGATGAATTGAAGTGTTGTAAGCCCCTTCCTCCTCTTCCTGGGGTGTTTCTCAGGGTTCTCACAGGCCTACAGGCAGGAGCTAAAGCAGGGTGCTCCTTCCCTCACTGCTCCAGGCTCCAAATGATTAGGCCACGCCTCCAACAGCTCCACAACACCTGTGAGCATACTCACAGATGCATATATTACACATGCAAAACTCTTTCTGACCACCTCACAAGCTGCAGCAAAATAACTCACAGTTGACAAATGGCATCCATTATTAGTGAGAAGTAATGAAATTGGCCCCGATATTAATGGGGAGGCAGGGCGGGGATAGCGGGTGATGGACCCAGCAAGGCCAGGGATGTGGAGGCCCTGCCGATCTTAACATTTGAATAACTTTGGGCTGACTCCCGTCTGACAGGTGGCCAGATTGACTGCCTGGCTGGAGGCTGGCAACGGTAAGTAGCCAGCAGGCGGCCGTTGTCGGAGCCACGAGGGGACAATCCCCCGGCAGTCA
The DNA here is from genome assembly GCF_044704955.1 of Pristiophorus japonicus. Lineage (NCBI taxonomy): Eukaryota > Metazoa > Chordata > Chondrichthyes > Pristiophoridae > Pristiophorus > Pristiophorus japonicus. The sequence goes on from NC_091977.1 coordinate 257,221,013, forward strand.
GTCCGGAGCTCCAGGCCAACGTCGGGGCTGGGGGAGGCGAAGGCATCCTTGTGAGGCCTGGGGAACACTTCTTGTCCTCCTGGCCAACAAAGAGTGTTAAAGGACCAAAAGTGACCTCAAGCAGTTGGCTCTTCCTGCCTTGAGTCTGCTGCTTGGAGTCCTACAGCACAGTCCTACCCCTGACATGCAGATACGTTTACATTGCAGCGCCGACGATGTCATCGAGTCGCAACTTCTGTGCATAAATGAGGCCCCCGCTTACCTTTTGCAGGAACCTTGTCCACGGCCTGATGTAGATTTTCTAAAAATTTTAATGGACAAGAATGGGGTGTGGCTGATTCAATCCCAGTATTTTAATCCCATCTCTGACCCTCTCCCACCCATCGTGTGGAGGTAGGTGCATTTAAATCGAGATAATTGGCCCCGATATTTACTCGGGTTGGGAAGAGAGTGGGGCAGGGGAGGGGGAACGGTTGAAAGTCTTGCACATAGTGTATTCGACATTAAAATCCCAACTTCATGAGGCCCTTCACGGAACCTTTCATTCTGCTGGCGTGGATTATAAAAGCATGGCTGTGATCTCGAGTGCCTGATGTACTCTGAGCCTAATTTTGCGATCCAGGTTTTGCAACCCTTGTCTGAGGTTTGTACTTCAGGTGTGCACTGACCTGATGAACACATAGTAATGAAGTTCTAAGGAACCTGGGCTGGATTTTACATTAGGCCAGTGTCTGCCCTCAGCATATGCCCTGCCCATAAACCCTTGGTGCACTGAGACTGTTTAGCTTGTCTGCTGTTTTTTTTTGCTTATAGCAATCTCCTACAGCAAAGGTTAAGTTTTGTTTAAAGTACTTCATTGGCTGTAAAGTGCTTTGGGATGACTTGAGGTCATGAAAGACGCTATATAAATGCAAGTCTTTCTTTCTTTAAATTTAGGGGTTTTCTTACTTTTAGATAGACTTGGCTGCCTTTTGCCCGATAAGCAGTTGGGTTTGCTGGGTAGATCTCTATTTTTTTTGTTGCACTTTGGAGCTGTTTATTCCTGTCAGTTTTTACAGGGCTCCATGCAAAGAGGTGAGCAGGATGTGCATTTCGGGTTATTGCAGATTGCGATAAGGAAAATAAATTTATCAGGAGCTGGTATTTCAGATGCAACAGCATCTTCACTTGGAGAATAATGTGAAGCAGTGGAAGAATTTACAGGCCCATTAACAGTCTGACAGGCTGTGATGTGAATGCTCCTTGAACCACCTTTATACCAGCTGATAGGATGGTTAGTCCTACACAACGAAGGGTTTTATGGACTTCCACAGCCCATATGATGAGGAGGGGGAGGGCACTCACCCCCACCAGATATGAGTATTCTGCTGGATGCTAATCCAGAATTCAGAACTGGAGTTCCATTCGCCAGGACTGTCTGGAAACAAGTTCGAACTTTGCTTTCTCTGGCTCAGACATGTGAAAGCTATCATTAAACCAAAGGCTTGCTTCATTAATGTTGGTGATATTGACTGATGAATGGTTAATACGTTTGTACAATATCTTCTGTCCATTATTTTTGCATAGGAATTAACTCATTTATTTTAAATTGGTGAACATTTCAACTAAAATAATGCACAAAGATAGACTCGAGTTTCCATTGAACAGCACCTCATCTTTTGTTTTGGGACTTTACAGCCTTCCAGATTCATCATTGAGTTCAACAATTACAGATCATAACCATCACTCCTATTTGTCAGACAGCAGCTGTGGTAATGATTCTGTTATTGATATTTACACATCCTCTAAACCCATCTTTTGTTGCTTTACTTGTCCCAGTACCATCCACATTTGCCTTGCACCATCATCCCTTTTGTTATTCAATCACTCCTGCTATCCAACCTATCACAGACCTTCCCTTTTGTTCGTTCCTCCCCTTCCCTCTTTCCCAGCCCCTGTATTTGTTTAAAACCTGTTACACCTCTAATTTTTTCCAGATCTGACGAAAGGTCATCGACCTGAAACGTTAACTCTGTTTCACTCTCCACAGATGCTGTCTGACCTGCTGAGTAATTCCAGCATTTTCTGTTTTTGTTGCAAATCCACTGTTGGAGGATAGAATAAAAAGAATTGTAGAATAATTGCGAATAAAATGTTTTGGTGATGGAGAATTACAAGATGAATAGCATTACAAATATAAGACCTGTGTTATATATTTAACCCCTTGCAACCTGTATTACACTACCACCAGAGTGTCTACCTGTTGGAGTCCCAAGGAATCGCAGCATCCCTTGGGAGCACTGTATATAAGCAGGCCACCCATGAGGTACCTGCACTCTGGAGTCTTATTAAAGGAGCTAAGGTCACACTCGCTCACTGTACACAGTACTCAGTTTCATCCTTGATTATGAACGCATCAATTGGTGACGAGGTAAACATAGAAACATAGAAACATAGAAAATAGGTGCAGGAGCAGGCCATTCAGCCCTTCTAGCCTGCACCGCCATTCAATGAGTTCATGGCTGAACATGAAACTTCAGTACCCCATTCCTGCTTTCTCGCCATAACCCTTGATCCCCCGAGTAGTAAGGACTTCATCTAACTCCCTTTTGAATATATTTAGTGAATTGGCCTCAACTACTTTCTGTGGTAGAGAATTCCACAGGTTCACCACTCTCTGGGTGAAGAAGTTTCTCCTCATCTCGGTCCTAAATGGCTTACCCCTTATCCTCAGACTGTGACCCCTGGTTCTGGACTTCCCCAACATTGGGAACATTCTTCCTGCATCTAACCTGTCTAAACCCGTCAGAATTTTAAACGTTTCTATGAGGTCCCCTCTCATTCTTCTGAACTCCAGTGAATACAAGCCCAGTTGATCCAGTCTTTCTTGATAGATCAGTCCCGCCATCCCGGGAATCAGTCTGGTGATTCTTCGTTGCACTCCCTCAATAGCAAGAATGTCCTTCCTCAAGTTAGGAGACCAAAACTGTACACAATACTCCAGGTGTGGCCTCACCAAGGCCCTGTACAACTGTAGCAACACTTCCCTGCCCCTGTATTCAAATCCCCTCGCTATGAAGGCCAATATGCCATTTGCTTTCTTAACTGCCTGCTGTACCTGCATGCTAACCTTCAATGACTGATGTACCATGACACCCAGGTCTCGTTGCACCTTCCCTTTTCCTAATCTGTCACCATTCAGATAATAGTCTGTCTCTCTGTTTTTACCACCAAAGTGGATAACCTCACATTTATCCACATTATACTTCATCTGCCATGCATTTGCCCACTCACCTAACCTATCCAAGTCACTCTGCAGCCTAATAGCATCCTCCTCGCAGCTCACACTGCCACCCAACTTAGTGTCATCTGCAAATTTGGAGATACTGCATTTAATCCCCTCGTCTAAATCATTAATGTACAATGTAAACAGCTGGGGCCCCAGCACAGAACCTTGCGGCACCCCACTAGTCACTGCCTGCCATTCTGAAAAGTACCCGTTTACTCCTACTCTTTGCTTCCTGTCTGACAACCAGTTCTCAATCCACGTCAGCACACTACCTCCAATCTCATGTGCTTTAACTTTGCACATTAATCTCTTGTGTGGGACCTTGTCGAAAGCCTTCTGAAAGTCCAAATATACCACATCAACTGGTTCTCCTTTGTCCACTTTACTGGAAACATCCTCAAAAAACTGTGCAAAAATGCAAAGGACAGTTGGTATCCTGGAGAAGTTCTCAGAAGGAGATGATTGGGAGGCCTTCGTGTAGAGACTAGACCAATATTTTGTGGCCAACGAACTGGAAGAGGATGAGAACGCTGCCAAATGAAGGGCGATCCTGCTAACTGTCTGTGGGGCAACAACCTATGGCCTCATGAAGAATCTCCTAGCTCCCGTAAAACCAACAGCTAACTCCTACGAAGAATTATGTACACTGGTCCGGGAGCACCTAGATCCTAAGGAAAGTGTTTTGATGGTGAGATAGCGGTTCTACACGTGTCAACGTTCGGAGAGCCAGGAAGTGGAGAGCTATGTCGCCGAACTAAGGCGCCTCGCAGGACATTACAAATTTGAGGGATTCCTTGAACAAATGCTTAGAGACTTTTTTGTGCTGGGCATTGGCCATGAGGTAATTCTTCGCAAACTGTTGACTGCTGAAACTCCGCATCTAAGTAAAGCCATAACGATAGCCCAGGCATTTATGTCCACCAGCGACAACACCAATCAGATTTCGCAAAGTAAAGAATTCTCGGCCAGTACTGTGCATAAAGTAACGTCGTTTTCGAGCAGGAATATACATGGCAGAACGTAGAACGCCGGCTGCTGTTGCCCGACCGCAGATGACCCAGAGTCCACCATCAATCGTTAATGCGAGGTAGTTAACACCTTGTTAGCGCTGCAGGGGTGATCATCGGCCCCATCAATGCCGCTTCAAGCACTATGCGTGCAACGGTTGCAGAACAATGGGACGCCTCCAGCGAATGTGCAGGTGAGCTGAAAACCCTGCAAACCCTTAAAACCACCACGTTGCAGAGGAAGATCGATCTACTGTGGATCAGGCTGAATTGGAGACTCGTACCAAGGAGGCAGAAGTGTACGGGTGTACACATTCACCACGAAATGTCCACCAATAATGTTGAAAGTTGAACTGAACAGAATTCCAGTATCTATGGAGCTGGACACGGGTGCGAGTCAGTCCATAATGAATAAAAAGACCTTCGACAGGCTGTGGGGCAACAAGGCACACAGGCCCAAGCTCAGCCCCATTCACACCAAACTAAGGACTTACACCAAGGAACTAATCCCTGTAATTGGCAGTACAGAAGTCAAAATCTCCTACGATGGAGCAGTACACGAACTCCCGCTGTGGATCGTGCCAGGGGATGGCCCCACACTGTTCGGTAGAAGCTGGCTGGGAAAAATCCGCTGGAACTGGGATGACATCCGCGCACTTTCGTTCATCGACGACGCCTCATGCGCCCAGGTTCTGAGCAGGTTTCCATCGTTGTTCGAGCCAGGCTTCTCGGGGATGAAAGTGCAGATCCATTTGGTTCCCAGTACATGACCCATCCACCACAAGGCACGGGCGGTACCATATATGATGCGTGAGAAAGTGGAAATTGAGCTGGACAGGCTGCAGCGAGAAGGCATCATCGCATCGGTGGAATTCAATGAGTCGGCCAGTCCGATTGGCCCAGTACTTAAAGAGGACGGCACGGTCAGAATTGGTGGGGACTATAAAGTAACGATTAACCGTTTTTCGCTACAGGACCAGTACCCGGTACCCAAGGCAGATGACCTATCTCCAACCCTGGCTTGCAGGAAGACGTTCACTAAGCTGGACCTGACCTCGTCTACATGAAGCAGGAACTGGAGGAGTCTTCAAAAGGCCTCACCTGCATCAACACGCACAAAGGTCTGTTCATCTATAACAGATTCCCGTTCGGGATTCGGTCAGCCGCGGCATTCTTCCAACGGAACATGGAGAGCCTGCTAAAGTCGGTTCCTCACACCATGGTTTTCTAGGGCGATATAATGGTTACAGGTCGGGTCACCATTGAGCACTTGAAGAATCTGGAAGAGGTTCTTAGTCGGTTGGATTGCATGGGACTCAGGTTGAAACACTCAAAGTGTGTTTTTCTGGCACAGGAGGTTGAGTTCTTGGGAAGAAGAATCGCAGCAGACAGCATCAGACCCACCGACGCCAAGACGGAGGCCATCAAGAATGCGCCGAGACCACAGAACGTGATGGAGCTACGGCCGTTCCTGGGACTCTTTAACTATTTTGTTCATTTCCTACCTGGGTTAAGCACCCTGTTAGAACTGTTACATGCACTACTGCGCAAGGGAGACGGCTGGGTATGGGGGAATTCACAAGAGGCTGCCTTTGAGAAAGCCAGGAATCTGTTGTGTTCAAACAAACTGCTTGTCCTGTGTAACCCATGTAAACGATTAGTGCTAGCTTGCGATTCGTCGTCATACGGGGTCGGGTGTGTGTTACAACAGGCTAATGAATTGGGGATTTTGCAACCGGTCGCTTATGTGTCCAGGACTTTGTCCAAGGCCGAAAGGGCCTACAGCATGATTGAAAAAGAGGCTCTGGCATGCGTTTATGTGGTAAAGAAAATGCACCAGTACTTATTTGGCCTCAAGTTTGAGCTTGAAACTGACCACAAGCCGTTCATATCGCTGTTCTCTGAGAGCAAAGGGATTAACACCAATGCCTCTGCAATGCATCCAAAGATGGGTGCTCTCGCTGTCGGCATACAACTATGTAATCTGCCACAGACCGGGCACAGAAAACTGTGCTGATGCTCACAGTCAGCTGCCATTGCCCACCACCGGGGTGGAAATGGCACAGCCTGCAGACTTGTTCATCGTAATGGATGCATTCGAAAATGAAAAGTCCCCTGTTATGGCCTGCCAGATCAGGACCTGGACAAGCCAGGTCCCTGGTAAAAAAAACTGTGTCCTCCATGGGAGCTGGTCCAGCATCCCAGCGGAGATGCAGGAGGCAATTAAGCCGTTCCATAGGTGCAAAGACGAAATGTCCCTGCAGTCGGACTGTCTATTGTGGGGTGGTCTTACATAAACATAAGAACATAAGAATTAGGAACACGAGTAGGCCATCTAGCCCCTTGAGCCTGCTCCGCCATTCAACAAGATCATGGCTGATCTGGCCGTGGACTCAGCTCCACTTACTCGCCCGCTCCCCGTAACCCTTAATTCCCTTATTGGTTAAAAATCTATCTATCTGTGACTTGAATACATTCAATGAGCTAGCCTCAACTGCTTCCTTGGGCAGAGAATTCCACAGATTCACAACCCTCTGGGAGAAGAAATTCCTTCTCAACTCGGTTTTAAATTGGCTCCCCCGTATTTTGAGGCTGTGCCCCCTAGTTCTAGTCTCCCCGACCAGTGGAAACAACCTCTCTGCCTCTATCTTGTCTATCCCTTTCATTATTTTAAATGTTTCTATAAGATCACCCCTCATCGTTCTGAACTCCAATGAGTAAAGACCCAGTCTACTCAATCTACCATCATAAGGTAACCCCCTCATCTCCGGAATCAGCCTAGTGAATCGTCTCTGTATCCCCTCCAAAGCCAGTATATCCTTCCTGAAGTAAGGTGACCAAAACTGCACGCAGTACTCCAGGTGCGGCCTCACCAATACCCTTGCCCAAGAAAGGCAGAGATACATTAATTTGTCAACTACAAGCACCCACCCAGGCATTGTAATGATGAAAGCCATAGTCAGATCCCATGTGTGGTGGTCCGGCATCGACTCAGATTTAGAGTCATACGTGCGCCAGTGCAACACTTGCTCTCAGCTGAGCAATGCACCCAGAGAGGCACCGCTAAGTTTGTGGTCTTGGCCTTCTAAAGCGTGGTCGAGGATCCACGTGGACTATGTGGGCCCATTTCTAGGCAGAATGTTCTTGGTTGTCGCGGATGCTTACTCAAATTGGATTGAATGTGCAATAATGTCTGTAAGCACGTCCACGGCCACTATTGAAAGCCTACGAGCCATGTTTGCCACGCACGGCCTGTCTGATGTCCTAGTCAGCGACAATGGGCCGTGTTTCACCAGTGCTGAATTCAAGGAATTCATGACCTGCAATGGGATCAAGCATGTCACATCTGCCCCGTTCAAGCCCGCATCTAACGGCCAGGCAGAACGGGCAGTTCAGACCATCAAGCAAAGCTTGAAACGCGTGTCGGAAGGCTCCCTACAGACCCGACTGTCCCGAGTGCTGCTCAGCTACCGCACCAGACCCCACTCACTCACCAGGGTTCCCCCAGCCGAGCTGCTCATGAAAAGGGTGCTCAAAACAAGGCTCTCTCTTGTCCACCCTGATCTCCATGATCACGTGGAGGGCAGGAGGCATCAATAAAGTGTGTACCATGACCGCGCAAATTTGTCACGCGATATTGATATCAAGGACCCTGTATTTGTACTCAATAATGGAATGGTCCCAAATGGCTCACTGGCACGATCATATCCAAAGAGTGAAGTAGGGTGTTTCAGGTCAAATTGGCCAATGGACAAACGCTCAGAAAACATTTGGACCAAATCAAATTGCGGTTCACCAACAGCTTCGAACAACCCGAAGAAAACACCACCAACTTTGACTCTCCAACACACACAAGTGGCAACTGAATCATGGTTGACCATGAAGCCGAACTCACCATCCCCAGCAGCCCGGCAAGGCCGGCTGCCCTGCAGCCCAGTGAAGAACTGGCCAACCCACTCACACCCGCATTTCTACCGAGACGATCGACAAGGGAAAGAAAAGCCCCAGATCGTCTCAGCTTGTAAATAAGTGTACTGCTGACTTTATGGGGGAATAATGTTATATATTTAACCCCTTGCAACCTGCATCACACCACCACCAGAGGGCCTACCTGTTGGAGTCCCAAGAAATTCCTGCATCCCTTGGAAGCACTGTATATAAGCAGGCCACCCACGAGGTACCTGCACTCTGGAGTCTTATTAAAGGAGCTAGGGTCATACTCGCTCATTGTACACAGTATTATTATGAATGCATGAACCTGTATCTCTGATTGTCAATGGACCATTTTTACCACATGTCAGTTTTGCTGTGTGAGTCCTTCCATCATGTTGATGGAGGATGTCTGCTGTTCAGCTGATGAGGAAACTTTGTGACTTGGAATGATAGTTTCCGGGAGGTGTTACTTGGGAATTGGTAATGAGAACACATTTTCATATATTCAGGCTGTCATGATTGGGTTACAAAGAGCTTGCTATATTACAGAACCAAGCTTACAGAAATTGCACTCCAGATCCCAGAATACACGCTAACACACACTTAGCGCATTCCTTAGCTTCAAGGTACAGGCTGATTTCATCCCCACTGCAGTATTTTGTCTTGCATGAGGACAGAAAAAAAAAGGGATTTTTAAAAATTTACAGGTAAAGCAGCCTGTATAAATATATATTTAAAGATTTATAACGTTTCTTGTCTGCAGTCAGATTTAACAGCTGAAATACACGATCAAAACCAGCCATAGCATTTGTCGAGCCCCCAGCATCACTGTTCATCTTACCGAGTATATCCACTCCTAGATATAGCCGAGTCACTCCCACTACCAATGTTGTTCTGAATTATTAATTGAATAACAGTATCTTGCTCAAGTCAGACCTTTAGAAATGTCTCTGCTCTGCACCCCTGGTTGATATTATTTGTTTATTATGCATACCACAGTGTCAGCCATGGCTCAGTGGGTAGTACACTCACCTGAGTCTGATGGTTGTGGATTCAAGTCCCACCCCAGGAACTTGAGCACATAAGTCTAGGGTGACACTCCAGTGCAGTGCTGAGGGAATGTTGCACTGTCAGCGGTGCCATTTTTTTGATGAGACATTAAACCGAAACCCTGTCTGCTCACTCAGATGCATGTAAAAGATCCCATGGCACTATTCTGAAGAAGAGCAGGGGAATTATCCCCAGTGTCCTGGCCAATATTTATCCCTCAATCAACATAACAAAACCAGGTAATAACAAAACCAGATTACCTGGTCATTATCACATTGATGTTTGTGGGAGCTTGCTGTGCATAAATTGGCTGCTGCGTTTCCCACATTACAACAGTGACTACACTTCAAAAGTACTTCATTGGTTGTGAAAGGCGCTGTATAAATGCAAGTCTTTCTGTCATGATTTCAGTGAGTGGGCCACAACAGTTTGCACCTAAAAAACAGCCTCATGATCCAGAATGCAAACTGTATCAATTTAGGAGTTTAAACACTTCTAGCATTAATTCACTGGAATTTGGTATGAATTCCTGAAGAACATTGGAGCACTTGTCTGTATCCAAATGTTACCGACAGGGGCAATTCAATTCTTCAGGAGTCTATACATAAAAGGGAGACACATTAGGACTGATAGTACCATCTGAATTATGTACTATGTGAGCAGTGGGAGACCCTTGTACACACTACATCGAAAGTCTTACACATTTCAAGGTGTTGATATTTATAGGGAGGTGGGGACGGAGCAGGGGGAGAGGTCAGGGTGGCTGGGAAACCTGGAAATGTGGGTAACGCGGAGGACCTCATTTAACGGCGGGATTTAATTTAATTTTTTTTAAATCCGTTTCCCGCTCGACGGCCTGGCCATGTTGAGAGGCTGGTTAGCTATCGCACAGGGAGGCCTGTACTGGAAGACAGCAGTGGATGGGTGGTAGATTGTAGATGGAAGGTTGGGAGGAGATCTTGGAGTTGGGGGGAGATCAGATTACAGGGAGAAGGGTGGACGATTGCAGGGAGGGAAGCAAGTTTGGTGGAGGGACCCAGAGGACCCAAGAAGAAATCAGCCTTCCTTCCCCTGTCTGGCCTACATTTGACTCCAGACCCACACCAATGTGGTTGACTCATAATTGTTTTCTGAATTGCCCCAGCAAGACACTCAGTTGTCAAGAAGGCAGCTCACCACCAGCTTCTCAAGGACAATTAGGGATGCATTAATAAATGCAGGTCTTGTCAGCGATGCCCACATCCTGTAAACGAATAAAAAAAAAGCTGGCAGGTTTCCCATGCCCTGAAAACTCGTGCTGGAAATGTTAAATGTAAAGGCAAGTAAAATTCAATGCGCAAAGACTTAATTAATGTAAATTGCTGTGATAAGCCCCCTTTCACCTGCACTAATTAAGGTCCCAATTTAGAGAACTGTATAAAACACTAGTTAGCCCACAGCTAGAGTACTGTGTGCAGTTCTGGTCACCACATTACAGGATATTGCCTGGACTGGAGAATTTTGGCTATTAGGAAAGATTGGATCGGCTGGGTTTGTTTCCTTTGGAACAGAGGAGGCTGAGTGGAGACCTTAGTGAGGTGTATAAAATTATGAGGGATCGAGATAGAGTGGATAGGAAGGACCTATTTCCCTTAGCAGAGGGGTCAACAACCAGGGGGGATAGGTTTAAAGTAATCGGTAGCAAGTTTAGAGGGGATTTGAGAGGAATTTTTTTCACCCAGTGGGTGGTGGGGGTCTGGAACTCACTGCCTGAAAGGGTGGTAGAGGCAGAAACCCCCACCACATTTAAAAGTACTTAGATGTGCATTGGAAGTGCCATAACCTACAAGGCTACGGACAAAGAGCTGGAAAATGAGATAAGGCTGGATAGTTCTTGGTCGGACTGCGCGGACATGATGGGCTAAATGGCCTCCTCCCGTGCTGTAAATTTCTATGATTCTATGAACTGTCTTGCGTAAGTTACTCGTAGGCATCCAAACCCGTTAAACCCAAAAGGTGGCGCCAGGTTGCAGTCCCGATCAATAAATAACTTACTTTAAACTACCCACCCACCCCAACCCACCTCACCCATGCTTGGGAGGTTAAAATGTCCCTCTCCCCCAAATCTTTCACTTATTGAATTAAATGTAAATTGCTTGAATTACTTATACTGCTTAAACCTGTTTCAGTGCAGTAACAGGGAAATAATATGGGAGCGCACTGCTCTTTGTTATAAAATATTAATGTAATATCACAGAGTGCAGGTTCCTGACCCTGTAACCCAACAATCTGATACCTGCAAGATGGATTTCTTACATCTGCTCAGATGACAGCAGGGAATGAATGGAGGAAGTCCGTGGGTAAATGTTCTGCTTTTACGTTCCCGCTGCGCAGTGTCAGCAGTCGGGAACGCATATTGGGAAATAGTTTTAAAGCATGGAAAATGTGGGGCTGGACATGCGTGATTTCCCAATATGTGCTCCCTGTGGGCGAGGCTTCACACAAGGAAACATTCAAACATACAAAAATAGTGATCAGAAAAGACCAGCTGTTCCATCAAGACTGCCTCATACAGTCACGTTGTAACTAAACATCATGGCCACCGCCTCCTGCCCCCGCAAATGTTCCCACCCAGCAGCCGCCATGCAATCTCCTGGGGGAGGCAAAAAAAGAAACAGATTAAGAAAACGTTCGGCCAATTCCAGGAAAAAATAATTTCTGTGAAATTCCTCTCCAATCCCCGAAGGCAATGAAAACGAGTTGAGCAGATCATAGTGATCATAAGGCATACCACCTAACTTTTGTATGGCATCACAGCCTCAACCAGAAACTTGTCGAGCTCCCTTTTAAATGTTTGTAGCCAATCTGCACTCACGGCATGGGCTGGCAGCTTGCTCCATAATCATAGTTCGATAATCTGCTATAAAAATAAAACCGATTTGACATCTAACCTAGTTCTGTGCTTACGGAACTTATACTCATGTCCCCTGGTTCTCTCTGGCCTATATAATTCAAGTATCCAGATAGGCATAGTCTGATCGCTTCATTATTCTAAATACATAGAAACATAGAAACATAGAAATTTACAGCACAGAAGGCCCTAGGTCAGCAGCCCTGAAGGTTACATATAAACCTATGAACAATGAAGGAAAGGCAAAGAACACCCACCCTAACCAATCCGCCTCACACAACTGCGACACCCCTTATACTGAACATTCTACACTCCACCCCAACTGGAGCCATGTGATCTCCTGGGAGAGGCAAAGAACAGATAAAAACCCAGGCCAATTTAGGGAGAAAAAAATCTGCGAAAATTCCTCTCCGACCCATCCAGGTGATCGAAACTAGTCCAGGAGATCACCCTGGCCGTATTCTATTCCCTGCAGTACTTACCATTATATCTGCTCCGTCCAACAAAAGGTCATACCTCAATCAAATCACCCCAAATTCTATGCGTTTTTTTTAAGAGTAAAAAGACCGCATTCTAAGCTTATTGTGACAGCTCTTCTCTTAGGCAGTCCCTCGAAGTGGAGGATGACTTGCTTCCACACTAACATGAGTTCTAAAATGACTGATGAGTCCAATGTGGGATCTACAGACTCTGTCACAGGTGGAGCAGGTGGTGGTTGAAGGGACAGGTGGGTGGGGTGCTTGGTTTGTCGTACACTCCTTCCACTGTTTGGACTTGACTACTGCGTGCTCCCTGTCATGTATGTACTTTTGGGATCACTAACCATTAGATGGCGTCACTGTTGGAGGCCATTGGCTGCACACACGTGTGTGCAGCCCAAGTATGAAAGGCCAGTCATTTTGTATATTTTGTCACTTTGGGTCTTAATAAAGCAGAGCCAAGGTCGTACCTCTTGGAGTTAAACAGTACTCAGTCCAACAGTTATTGCATACACAACATTTGGCGACGAGGCAACAAGAACCTTTGCATGCAAAAATGAGCACAATTGGATTGTTGGAACGATTTGTGGAAGGAGAAGATTGGGCAGACTTTGTGAGTCATTTGAGCCAGTTCTTTGTGGCCAACAAAATGGAGGAAGTCAGCGATGGTGTTCCTCATGGTTTGCGGTCAAAAAATTTATGGTCTGATAAAGAATCTACTCCTGCCTGTGAGTCCAACAGAGAAGACGTATGACGAATAGTGTACACTGGTACAGGACCATCTTAAGCCAGACGAAGGCATCATCACCTCGCGATACAGATTTTATACGCACGTTCGTTCAGAGAGCCAGAATGCGGCGGAATTCGTTGCTGACCTGAGACGTCTAGCGGGACCGTGTAAGTTCAGGGCTGTGTTGGCAGTCATGCTGCGGGACTTCTTCGTAATCGGCATCAACCATGAGGTGATTCTGCGTAAACTACTGGCGGTGGAGACGTCGGACTTGAACAGGGCCATCATGATCGCTCAGTCATGCATGACGACGGATAGAAGTCTAAAGCAGATATCAGTGGAAAATCAAAACTCGGCAAGTACTGTAAATATGATTGATTCGGCGTTCGGCAGAGCAGCACAAGGCAGGGCCTACCCGACTGCGTATGTAAAACCTGTGGCTGCCCAAAGTCTGCCAGCGGGAATGCATCCGATTTCTCCGTTTTGGCGTTATGAGGGAAATCACTAGCACCAGCAGTGCCGATTTAAGCAATATAGTTGCAAAGGCTGTCTGAGAGTGGGGCATCTCCAACGCAAGTGTCCGCAGATGAGCAAGCGAGCTGCGACACACCACGTGGAGGATGATGGTTAGATTAGTGCGGATCCGGATACGCAATCCGAGATACCAGAGGAGGAAGTGTATGGACTGTACTCATTCCTAATGATCAACGAGAAATTTAATGGGGTGCTGGCATCGATGGAACTGAACATGGAGGCGAGTCAATCGATAATGAGCCAGAGGGCATTCGACAAGCTGTGGGATATTCAGTCTGTGAGGCCCAGGCTGATTCCAGTCAATGCCAAGTTGCGCACGTACATCAAAGAACTCATAACGGTGATTGGCAGTGCCACAATTAAAGTGTCGTATGACAGTGAAGTTCACGATTTACCGCAATGGCCCAACACTGTTTGGCAGGAACTGGCTTGAAAAAATCAGATGCGATTGGAATGACATCAAGGCGTTGTCGTCGGAGAAAGATACATGTGCCCAAGTACTGAGGAAGTTCCCCTCGATGTTCGAACCAGGCATCGGCAACTTCACGGGAGCCAATGTGCAGATCCACATGGACTCGGATGCAAGACCTGTCCATCATAAAGCTCGGGCAATTCCATATATGATGAGGGAGAAGGTCGAAATCAAACTGGACAGACTCCAGCATGACGGGATCATATCACCGGTTCAACTTAATGAATGGGCCAGCCCCATTGTTCCTGTGCTGAAAAGTGATGGCACAGTCAGAATCTGTGGAGACTACAAGGCTACGATCAACAGGGTTTCGAAACAGGATCAGTACCTGTTATTGAAGGCTGATAACTTGTTTGCAACGCTAGCCGGGGGGAAGTCATTTTCCAAACTGGACGTGATGTAGGCCTACATGAAACAGGAGCTGGTCGAGACGTCGAAGAGACTTATGTGCATTAACACACATAAAGGACTGTTTATTTATCACAGGTGTCCTTTTGGAATTCGCTTGGCTGTAGTAATATTTCAGAGGAACATGGAGAGTCGACTGAAGTCCGTTCCCAGAACCATCGTGTTCCAAGATGACATCCTGGTCACAGGTCATGACTCCGAGGAATATCTGAACAACCTGGAAGAGACTCTACATCGCCTGGACAAAGTGGGACTCAGACTGAAACACTCGAAGTGCATCTTCATGGCACCAGAGGTCAAATTCGTGGGAAGGAAAATTGCTGCTGACGGCATCAGGCCCACGGATGTGAAAACCAAGGCCATCAAGAATGTACCCAAGCCACAGAATGTGACAGAGCAGTGTTCATTCCTGGGTCTACTCAACTGCTTCAGTAACTTCCTACGTAAATTGAGCACTTTATTAGAACCACTGCACATACTGCTAAGAAAAGGCGACAACTGGGTGTGGGGCGCATCTCAAGACAGAGCTTTTGAGAAAGTCACTAATCTGCTTTGCTCTAACAAGCTGCTGGTACATTATGACCCATGTAAACATTTAGTATTGGCCTGTGCTGCTTCGTCATATGAAATTGGTTGCGTACTCCAACAAGCTAATGAGTCGGGTAAACTTCAACCAGTCGCGTATGCTTCAAAAGGTTTGTCTAAAGCGGAAAGAGCCTACAACATGGTAGAGAAAGAAGCACCAGCCTGTGTGTATGGGGTTACAAAGATGCATCAGTACCTGTTTCGTCCTTGGTTTGAACTGGAGACAGATCATAAGCCGCTCATTTCACTGTTCTCTGAAAACAAAGGTATCAATACCAATGCTTCATCCCGCATCCAGAGGTGGGCGCTGACATTATACGCTTATGATTATATTATTGGCCATGCTTTGTGCCGATGCTTTGAGCCATCTGCCGTTGCCCACACTGGAGATGGAAATACCACAACTGGCGGACCGATTGTTAGTTATGGATGCTTTAGAGAGTGAAGCAACCCCTTGTCACGGCCCAACAAGTTAAGACCTCGACCAGCCAGGACCCGATTTTATCAGTGGTGAAGAGTTACATCCTCAAAGATGATTGGCATACCCAAGCAAATGTGCGAAGAGACCAAACCTTACATTCGTCGCAAAGACGAACTGTCTATTCAGTCAGATTGTACACTGTGGGCAATCGTGTTGTTACGCTCAAGAAAGGGAGAGAGAAATTTGTACGTTAGCTACACATCCCAGCATTGTAATGATGAAAGCCATTGCCAGGTCTCATGTCTGGTGGCTGGGAATTGACTCTGAGCTGGAAGCATGCGTGCATCAGTGCAACACTTGCATGCAGCTTAGTAAAGCACCAGCGGAATCGCCGTTGAGTCTGTGGTCGTGGCCGTCCAAACCATGGTCCAGGATCCACATAGACTTTGCAGGTTCCTTTCTGGGAGGATGTTTTTAGTTGTGGTGGATGCATATTCGAAGTGGATAGAGTGTATAATCATGTCATCCAGCAAATCCACAGATACCATTGAGAATCTCAGTGTCATGTTCGCGACACATGGACTGTCTGACATCGTTGTTAGTGACAATGGATTGTGCTTCACCAGTCAGGAGTTTCAAGAGTTCATGAAACTCAATGGTATCAAACATGTACGGTCAGCACCGTTCAAACCTGCATCCATGGGCAAGCAGAACGTGCTGTCCAAATCATAAAGCAGAGCATGAAACATAGAAACATAGAAACATAGAAAATAGGTGCAGGAGTAGGCCATTTGGCCCTTCGAGCCTGCACCGCCATTCAACAAGATCATGGCTGATCACCCACCCCAGCACCTCCCCCCCCCACGCCCCCTCCACACCCCTGACCCCCCCAGCCGCAAGGACCACATCTAACTCCCTATCGAACACATCCAAAGAATTGGCATCACCAACTCTCCGTGGCAGAGAACCTCACAGGCCAACAACTCCCCGAGTGAAGAAGTCTCTCCCAATCCCAGCCCCAAACAGCCCACCCCCCATCCCAAGAGCGTGCCACCCCCCCCGGCTCCGGACCCACCCAACACCGGGAACACTCCCCCCGCACCCAATCCGCCCCGTCTCATCAGAATCCTTCCCAAATGAAGCGAGTAACCCAAGGGTCACTGCAGACCCGCCCCCTGTCATGCATAATGCTTAGTTACAGGATAAGACCACACACGCTTACCAGGGTCTCGCTTGCTGAACTAATGATGAAGAGAGGTTTTAAGTCCAAACTATCTCTTGTACACCCTGACTTGAATAATCATGTTGAATATAGAAGACAAAGTCAGCAAGGGTATCGTGATCGCGCAACTGTGTCACGCGATATTTCTGTAAATGATCCTGTATATGTTCTGAATGATGGTCAGGGTCCCAAGTGGATCGCTGGTACTGTCATGGTCAAGGAGGGCAACAAAGTATTTATTATCAAGCTCAAAAATGGGCAAATATGCAGGAAACATGGATCAGATAAAGCTGCGGCACACAGATGAACCGGAACAGTCGGAGGAAGAGACAATCGACGACCAACCAACCTACTCCCAGTCATCAGAGGACTCAGTGGTCATCAGTGAATCGGGACTTTCAATCCCTGACATGTTCAATGAAAATGGACTTTCAATCCCTGACATGGCCATTGCCACTCCCACCAGGTCAGCCACCCAGCCACCAGTCACAACAGACTCTGAACACTCACCCAAGGCTGGAGTTGAACTGAGACGGTCAACCCGGGACCATCTCAATTTGTAAAAGACTGTGTTAATATCTCAGAGGAGGGTATGTACTTCAGGGATCACTAGCCACTAGATGGCGTCACTGTTGGAGGTCATCACATGTGTGCAGTCCAAGTATAAAAGGGCAGCTATTTTGTATATTAGTTGCTTTGGGCCTTAATAAAGCAGAGCCAAGTCATACCTCTTGGAGTTAAACAGTACTCAGTCTAATCGTTATTGCATACACAACACTCCCGGCGAAGAGACGCAATGTGTTCAACGCCTTCCCGAATGGTTCTTCTCCACTTTGATCGGTCATGGGCAAGGGATTCCCAAGAGTTGGAGGGAATGTTAAATTTTTTCAGGGAGGCTTTGAGGTGTCCTTGAAGCGTTTTCTTTGCTCTCCTGGGGCTCGCTTGCCATAACGGAGCTCGAAGTAGAGTGCCTGTTTCGGGAGGCTTCTATCAGGCATGCGGACTACATGGCCCACCCATCGGTGCTGATTGAGCGTGATCAATGCTTCGATGCTGGGGATATTGGCCTGAGAGAGAACATTGACATTGGTACGCCTATCCTGCCAATGGATTTGCAGAATTTTGCGGGAGCAACGTTGGTGGTACTTCTCCAGTGCTTTGAGGTATCTACTGTACATTGTCCATGTCTCTGAATCATAAAGGAGGGCAGGAATCAGTACTGCTCTGTAGACCATGAGCTTGGTGCCGGGTTTGAGATCTTGGTCTTCAAACACTCTTTTCCTCAGGCGACCGATGGCTGCACTGTCGCACTGGAGGTAATGTTGGGTTTCATCACCGATGTCTGCCCTCGCTGACAGAAGGCTCTCAAAGTATGGAAAGCGGTCCACGCTGTCCAAGGTCTTGTCGTGGATGCTGAGGATCGGGGGGCAGTACTGTGAGGCGGAGCAGGTTGGTAGAGAACCTTTGTCTAATGGATGTTTCATGCAAGGCCCAGACTCTCATACCCTTCAGTGAAGGTGTCCACGATGGTTTGGAGTTTGGCCTCTGAGTGTGCGCAAACGCAAGCATCGCCATTATTCTAAATACCTTAATCAAATCACCCCAAAGTCTAAGTGGCTTTTTTTTTAGACTAAAAAGACATTGCACTTCTAAGCTTACTGTGATAACTAAGGCCTTTTGAACTAGGTTTCATTCTGGTGACTTTCCTCTGCCTCTTTTTCTGGGCTTCCATCACCTATCATGTGAGGAGGCCACTGAACAAGGTGAAATTGTTACACTTGTTTTGAATTGTCAAATATGCAATGAGGCAGTGAAGGTGTTTTTAACATTCCCACACAACTGTGCTGTCTTGTGCATCACAATACATACATTAAGGACCCCACCCAAAAGCCATTTAATCTTCTGAGAGAGGAGAAAAAACATAAATACCCAGGCCAATTAGGGGGAAACAAAAGCTGGAAAATTCCTCTCCAACCTCTTTAGATGATTGTAAGTAGTCCAGAAGAGCACTTTGGCCCAGATTAATGTTGTACACAAAAGTACTTCTTGTAAGATGAGCTCTCCACTCCAGCCAGAAACAGGTCCAGCTCTCACATGAAGGAATTCAGCAAATCAACATTCACCACACAAGCTGCCAGCCTGTTGCACAGGTCCACTACTGCCTGGGAAAAGAAGAATCTCCAAACATCTAACCTAGTTTTAGCCATTCATAAGTTGAGACTGCGGCTCCTGCTCCTCCCGAACCTATTTGGTTGTAACAAACTGTCTGCATAAAAACTATCTATTCGCGTCAAGATCTTATCATCATCATCATAGGCAGTCCCTCGGAATCGAGAAAGACTTGCTTCCACTCTAAAAGTGAGTTATCAGGTGACTGCACAGTCCAATGCAGGAATTACAGCCTCTGTCACAGGTGGGACAGACAGTGATTGGAGGAAAGGGTGGGTGGGGAGTCGGTTTGCCGCACGCTCTTTCCGCTGTCTGCGCTTGATCTCTGCATGCTCTTGGCAACGAGACTCGAGGTGCTCTGCACCCTCCCGGATGCTCTTCCTCCACTTTGGGTGGTCTCTGGCCAGCGACTCCCAAGTGTCAGTGGGGATGTTGCACTTTATCAAGGAGGCTTTGAGGGTGTCCTCGAAACGTTTCCTCTGGCCATCTGGGGCCCGCTTGTCATGTAGGAGTTCCGAGTAGAGCGCTTGCTTTGGGAGTCTCGTGTCGGGCATGCAGACGATGTGGCCTGCCCAATGGAGCTGGTCAAGTGTGGTCAGTGCTTCGATGCTGGGGATCTTATAAATCTTGATCAAATCACCACTAAGTTTATGCATCTCTAAAATGTCGAGTTCCAACCAAATGCAGAACCTATTTTGGTCGATAAAGGGCAGTGTGAATCAACGGCCAGCCGCAGTCCACTCATTTGGACAACTGATGCCATCAACCCGACAAACCCAAGCTTGTGACAAAGGGCTAAATGGGAATAGCAATAGCTTTTACAAGCATATATAAAGTAAAAGAGGAAATCTAGCTGTTGAAAATGAAGGTATGCTAGCAACGCTAAATAAACATCTTAGGCCAGAAAATCCATGGGGCAGATCCCAGCTGTAGCACTAGGATTACACCTCAAGCACTGACCACTCCTAAGTTTCTGGGTTCATTTTGGCGAGGCCGTGAGGGGGTTTGAGATGGTGTGAGGTGTCATGCCATGTTCCCGCTAAGTTCCCACCCTGACCATCTTAACTTACCTTAGATCAAGCACAGGAGGCCCAACTGCCCCGAAGAACCTAAGAAGTTGGGACATAATTTAAATGACTGAGTCGCAATCTGATGACATAATTCAAATGAGCACGGCATTTTAACTGTGGGCCAGCTAAAGGCTGCAAAGTCTCGGACCCGCCAGAGAAAGCTGGCGGCAAGCTACATCCTGGCCACAGAAGGCCAAGGGTGAGTTTTTTTTTCACTTTTTAAAGGTACATTGTGGGAATTAAAATAACCTGAGACTCACAGATCACCACCAATTCCCGCCCCAAGTTAAAATCAACCCTAAACTGCATGGCGTTATTGGCTTTCCAAAGGTCTTGGGTGTTATTGTACATATGGAGAGCTAAGACCACAGGCAATCTGATGGTCCAAGTCAATTTCAATGGGTTCCATTCTGTCATGTGTGTAACCATCATGCAACGGTACTCTTCATGTAACTGTAACCTTCATGCAACTCCTGTACACTGTACTTATACCCTAGAAATGCACACCCTGACCACTCCTCACCTGGGTTTCCAGGTATAAAAGGGGAGGTCCCACCCAGGGTCAGCACTCCTTGGTCCTGGGAATAAAGGTTAAGGTCATGTAGTAAGGTGCAGGGATGCTACATTTGGCGACGAGAAACGGGAATCACCGAACCACGAGGATGGCCAGAGGAACGTTACTGTGTGGGTGAGGACTGGGATGACTTCGTGGAGAGACTCCAGCAGAGCTTTATCATGAAGGACTGGCTGGAAGCGACAGCGGCTGACAAGCGGAGGGTGCATCTACTGACCAGCTGCGGACCACAGATGTATGCGTTGATGAAAGACCTGCTCGCACCCCACAAGCCAGCGGACAAGTCCTTTGAAGAGCTCAGCCAGCTGATCAGTGAGCATCTCAAGCCGGCGAGTAGTGTACAGGGGCCCGGCACCGGTTCGACACACACCGGCGTCGGGAGGGACAAAACATCTCAGACTTCGTTGCGGACCTGCGGCGCTTGGTCAGTCTCTGTAAGTTCACCGATGCCTGCAGTGGAGAGATGTTAAGGGATTTCTTCATTGAGGGCATTAAACATGCCGGGATTTTCAGGAAGCTCATAGAGACCAAGGACTTGACTTTAGAAGGGGCGGCGTTGATAGCTCCGACATTCATGGCAGGGGAAGAGGAGACCAAGCTAATTTACGCACGCAGCCCTGGTCCCAACGTGGCGATGGACCAGGGAGTTAACATGGTGAACGCGGCTTGGGACCCCGCAGGCAGGCAAGGGCATTTCAAAACCACCCAGGCAGCAACAGACTCCAGGGTGGGCCCGCTTCAGGGACAATGGAAAGGGGACCGGCAATACACAAACAATGCGTCCCACGATGGGACCATTAACACCCACCATCAGAGTGCTTAGAAACAGCCAAATGGGCAATCAGAGAGGAATGCCTGGTAACAGTCCTTTTGTTAACAACAATCTCAGCTCATACTGGAGGTGCGGGGGTAGACATACTGTGAAAAGCTGCAGGTTTCAGCAATATACCTGTAGGATTTGTAACGTCAGTGGACACTTGGCCAGGATGTGCAAAAAGGCTGTAGCGAGGCTAATCTGTGAGACAGAGGAACCAGACGAGGGGTCTGCAATGCAGGATGATGCCTGGGGAAAAGCCATGGATGCTGAAGTTCAGCAGGTTCATGTGGCTGACGTCCACAGCTCATACACTAAAATGCCACCCATGATGATGAAATTTTTATTGAATGGCATCCCAGTGCACATGGAGCTGGATACGGGAGCTAGCCAGTCACTTATGAGTGCCCAACAATTTGAGAGACTATGGCCACACAGAGCTAGCAGGACCAAACTGGAATGCATTGACACACAGCTACGGACGTTCACCAAAGAGATCATCCCAGTGCTAGGAAGTGCAAACTTGGTGGTAACACATAATGGATCACAGAACCGGCTGCCACTCTGGATCGTCCCGGGAAATGGCCCCGCGCTCTTGGGGAGGAGTTGGCTAGCCGAGATGAATTGGAAATGGGGGGATGTGCACGCCATTTCATCTGTGGAGCGAAGTTCATGCTCAAAAATTCGGGTCACTGTTTCAACCCGGTGTTGGAACGTTCAAGGGCATCAAAGTAGTGATACGCATCACTCTGGACGCCAGACCAGTGCACTACAAAGCCAGAGCGGTGCCGTATGTGATGCGTGAGAAAATTGAAAGTGAATTGGATAGGCTGCTCAGAAAGGGCATAATTTCGGCCGTTGAATTCAGTGACTGGGCAAGTTCCATCGTTCCTGTCCTTAAAGCAAATGGCTCGGTCAGGATTTGTGGCGACTACAAAGCCACCATCAACCAAGTGTCGCTGCAAGACCAATACCCGCTCCCGAGAGTGGAGGACCTTTTTTTCACGCTGGCAGGTGGCAAGCTGTTCACGAAGCTGGACCTCACTTCATCCTACATGACTCAGGAACTGGCTGAAGAATCCAAGCTGCTGACCACCATCACGACGCACAAGGGATTATTTATCTACAACAGGTGTCTGTTTGAGATTCGTTTGGCGGAAGCTATCTTTCAGAGGAACATGGAAAGCTTGCTCAAATCCATTCCTGGAACAATCGTATTCCAAGACGACATCCTTATAACGGGGCGAGACACCGGAGGAGGTTTCTACGCCGACTGGACCGGGTAGGCTTCTGGCTGAAAAAGGCCAAGTGTGTGTTTTTGTCCCCAGAGGTCGAGTTTTTGGGCAGGAGGGTTGCCGCAGACGGGATCCGGTCCACTGAATCTAAAATGGAGGCGATCCACCGGGCGCCCAGGCCCGGCAACACGTCGGAGTTGCAATCATTCCTGGGACCTTTGAACTATTTCGGGAACTTTCTGCCGAACTTAAGCACCTTGTTGGAGCCGTTACACATGCTCCTGCGTAAAGGTTGTGAATGGCTTTGGGGGGACTGTCAAGAACGGGCTTTCAATAAGGCGAGGAACCTGCTGTGTTCTAACAAACTGTTGACTTTGTATGACCCCTGTAAAAAACTGGTTTTAACGTGCGATGCATCGTCCTATGGGGTTGGGTGTGTGTTGCAGCAAGGTAACGATGACGGCCGACTCTAACTGGTGGCTTATGCCTCCAGGTCGCTCTCCCAGGCAGAGCGTGGATACCGCATGCTCAAAAAGGAAGCACTTGCTTGTGTTTACGGTGTGAAAAAGATGCACCAGTACCTTTTCGTTAGACGGTTCCAGCTCGAAACAGACCACAAGCCATTCACATTCCTGTTGTCCGACAGCAAGGCTGTCAATGCCAATGCGTCAGCCTGCATACAGCGATGGGCTCTCACGCTGGCTGCGTATGACTACACCATACGGCACCGGTCAGGCACCAAAAATTGCGCTGATGCGCTCAGCAGGCTCCCACTGACCACCATGGAGGGGGCGTCGGAGCAGAGCGCTGAGATGGTCATGGCCATTGAGGCTTTTGACACCGCAGGCTCCCCCATCACAGCCCACCAGATCAAACTCTGGACCAACAGAGACCACCTCCTATCCATGATAAAGAAATGTGTTCTGACTGGGGATTGGGCGCCCGCACACAGGGCGTGCCCCGAGAAGGTCAGACCGTTTCAGAGACGGTTGGATGAGCTCTCCATCAAAGCCAACTGCCTGCTATGAGGCAGCCGGGTAGTCATGCCCCAGAAAGGCAGGGAAGCGTCCATCAGGGAATTCCACAGCAAGCACCCCGGCATCGTGTTAATGAAGGCCATTGCCCGGTCACATATATGGTGGCCGGGGATTGACTCAGACCTGGAACACTGGGTTCGCACGACGTGTGCCCAGCTGGGCAATGCCCCCAGGGAGGCCCCACTCAGCCCGGGGCCCTGGCCCACCAGGCCATGGTCACGTATTCACGTAGACTATGCGGGCCCGTTCATGGGGAAAATATTCCTGATCGTTGTCAATGCATACTCGAAATGGATCGAGTGCATCATATTAAACTCGTGCACGACATCCATCACCGTGGAGAGTCTGCATATGGTTTTCGCGACCCACGGCTTGCCGGCCATCCTGGTCAGCGACAATGGCCCATGTTTCACCAGCCATGAATTCCAGGAGTTTATTTCAGGCAATAGTGTCAAACACGTCCGGACAGCGCCGTTCAAGCCAGCTTCCAATGGCGAGACGGAACGCGCGGTCCAAGTCATAAAACAGGGCATGCTACGCATCCAAGGACCCTCCCTTCAGTACTACCTATCGCGCCTCCTGCTGGCCTACAGGTCCCGCCAGCACTTGCTCACAGGAGTCCCGCCAGCGGAACTCCTCATGAAACGTACGCTTAAAATGCGACTGTCCCTCATTCACCCAGACCAGACAGACATTGTTGAGGGCAAGCGCCAGTCCCAATCCCACACCACTGCCAGTGGATGAGCAACAAGGACAGTCCACAGCATGCACAGTCCCTGCGGCCAGCCCGGACAGGCCTGAATCACCTCAGGTGATATAGACGCATGCTAAGGCTCAGCCACCAGAGCCACACCTGCGGCGCTCCACGAGAGAGCGTCGACCACCTGAAAGACTTAACCTTTGACACAAAAAGACATAAGGGGGGAGGTGATGTCATGTGTGTAACCATCATGGTACTCTTCATGTAACTGTAACCTTCATACAACTCCTGTACACTGCACTTATAGCCTAGAAATGCACACCCTGACCACAGGGGGTGAACTTATGGGAGATACTCCTCACCTGGGTTTCCAGGTATAAAAGGGGAGTTCCCACCCAAGGTCAGCACTCCTTGGTCCTGGGAATAACGGTTAAGGTCACGTAGTGACTGTGTCTGCAGTACATGCCTCGTGTGAATTTGTAATACGGTGCAGGGACATCACACATTCAATCGAACCCCTGTGAGAACTCACCCACAGTGTCAAGGCGCACCATTAAAACATGGCCACTTGGTTGAAATACTAGAGGATGTTTGGCATCCAAGGACATTTAACCCAGTAAAGAGTTAACATCTTCAGGAAGGGAGAGGAGAAAATTGGTGAGAAAAAGACAAGAAACAAACAAGATTTGGAAAAATAGCAGTGCAAAACTGCATAAAATACGATGCATTCACCGCCCACTGCCGCCCACTGCCACCGACATTGCTCCTCAGGTTCCGCCGAGTGCCAGTTTCATTCTGGTCTGGAGTGGGCGGGAGGGGAGAGCTGCCGGGAACCTCCCACTGACGTCAGCGGATGGCCGATTGGCGTAAGTGGACTCTCGCCCGCCGAGATGCCAGAACGGGGGTGGACCGCTGCGTGGAGGCTGGTCTGTCCCCGACGGTAGGTATGAAGATCCTGAAAAGAGCTGAAAAAAGGTGAGTGAACACTTAAAATATTTTTTCTTTACAAGGATTAACCAAGTGTTCCAATGGTTTTTTTTAATGCTTTTTCTTTGCAGGTCTTCGACCCTCCGTTGGCCCAACTCCATCCTCGGCGGCAGTTGGACGATTGGGAGATTGGGAGCTCCTGCTGGCTGCCGCCCAGATTGGCGGCATAAGTCCCTCATTTGCTGCCTGCCGCCCGCTGCCCTTTGAAGGACCTTTTTGATGAAAACCCAGCCCAAAGTACTGTCAGCTACTTCGGCGGCCATTGGCGGTCCTTTGGGCGGCACTTGAGCGGGCGGGGGCCTTCATCAAATTCGGGCCCAAGGTTTGTTGTTTTGTTTCCGTGGCCGGTGTAGAGTTTCCGCTTTGGGCAGAATCAGCAATCCGGGCGCAATTTGCACTGGTTTTCTGAAGTGAATTTATGGTTCACGTAGCCACTGAAACTCATTTGCATAATCACAAACGTAAAATATTCCATGAACTAGCGCAATTGGGCAGTGTTTTAGAACCTCATTGTTTATCTGTTTCTCTTGATTTAAAAATATTCCTTGGTATATTTAAAAGTGGTAACCTGGTACAGTTTGATTAATACAGCTGAAAATAAGCATTTTTAATCAGACTATCTTGTCCATCACCTGTGAGAATCCCGATTTTAAATAACTGAAAATGACTTTTAAAAATCTGTACTGAAACATTTATTAGTTACATTGGTGCACATTAGTCCGTTTCTTAGTAAATTAAATATGCTTTGAAAAGTGCCTATTGGTGCCCTTGTGCCTAAAAGAAAACAGCTTAATTTTAAGAGCCTCCTTGAAGGCTTGAAAACGAGCGCAATTCGCGGAAAATCGGCGTGGTGATTAATTCGATCTGGGGGCGTGGCCAGATTTGTGGCCAGGGTTGGCTTCCAGTACGATGTACAAAAGATCGCGGAAACTCAATTTGCGCTGAATGTAACTTGTGCTTGAAATTCTTCGATCTTTTACGCTGGTTTCGTCGATTTCGGGCGAAATCAGTGGAACCTAGCGGAAACTCTAGGCTGGCCCTACTTGCAGTTAAAGACAAACCTTCAGGAATAGCATAGACGCAAGCATGCAGGTCACCGACTGAGTCAGTACAGTCATCCAAGTCCCTCGTAACTGGCTGCAAACTAAATGTTATCAGAAGGAATGCAAAGCTAAGTAGAGTTACTTTTGCCCACAATTCTTGTGAGGCCCATCAAGCATAACAAAATCCTAATTTGGGAACTCATGCACTCTTTTGGGAGGTACTACTTACAGCATGGTGCACAACCAGTGTCCTTTTCCTCACACTTACTGTACCAAAGTTGCACTTCTCTTGCAGGTGGAGGTGGCTCCCAAGGAACTGCAAGCAGCAGTACATGGTTTCCATACAAAATGTTCCTCTAGGATCGTACTGTAGCTGTAAAACACAACCCCGTTCTCCTAAATTCCATCCCAATGGTTCATCATCTTCAAATTATGTGGACACTGTGTGCTGCTGCACATTGAAGACATCATGGTTGCTCCACATAGTGCTGACACGTATCATTTAAAGGGGAGGGCTGTTGCACAATCTGAAAGATCTCTGATGGCCTCGATTAGGCCACCTGGGCAACGTGGGACTGAGCCTGCTGCCAGGCGTCCAAAACGGACGTGCTTGGATTGCACAATGGCGGCCCGGACCATGCTAGTGAGCATTTTCTGGAGCTGACCCGAGAGTCGGAAAACAATTAGATGGCGGAGAGGGACGCTGGCGACCTCTCCTTTAACCGCCGTCTCACAAATGAATGTTGCCCAGCTTCGCAACCTGCACTATCCTCATGGGCTGAGGATAAAGGGGTCAGTGCGTGCCGGTGAGGGGTCGCCGCATACGGCCATGAGTTCATCGCGGGTTGCGCGGTGGCACGGGGCACTACCCGCAAACTCTCGGACAATTTCTCGGGAGCCGGTAGTGCCACCCCTCCCCTTCAGCCCCCCAGGTGATAAGTGTCTTCCTGGAGGTGCTAATCAGCCTCTGAAAGAGGAGGAATTTCTCCCCCTGTGTATTCCAAAATGGAGCAATTGACCTCGCTTGTATAAAATTCGCACATTGATGATCATGTGACCCGGTCTGCTGAAACAAGGCGAAGCCTTCCAAAATTCGGGATATATATCAGGTTTAGATTAGCAATACCTGAATTTGTAATGGACCAAATCTGATGTAACCATACACATACAGAATAGCACAAGCAGGAGAAGAAGCTCCTTAGTTTGTATGGAAATATTCATTTTCCTATTTTCCCACTAGACTAAAAACTGCAAAAGTTGCCAGATTACTACATGAACATAACCCATGCCCCACATGCTGTCAACTTTAGTAAATCTACTCAACTGAAATCAGATCTTTTATGTTGTCAGATTGTCCAATAATAATTCAGAGAAATGGGGTCTTTTATTGAATGCTGTTGATCATCAGCAATATTCATAAGAATAATCCAGCTGTTGTCAGTATATTGTGCCATAAAAAAATTATCGAACATTAGTAAAACCTGGAAAAACAGGATTCAGCAGTTTGCGGTTTGGGGTGTTTAACTGAGTTTCTTGGTGGGTAATTTGGCAACCTTGCCGTACAATTTTCATGGGCTAGACTTTCCATCAGTTTCGCCTTGCTACCGCCCACTTACTGCCCATTTAACCGCTGAGATGAAGTATAACTCCCATTTATCGCCCATTTTCCCTAAAAATGGAAACTAACGTCCATTTATCGCCCACTTATCGCCAGTGTTAGTTTCGGCATCAAGTTAATGCCGAGAATTAGTTAGACCGCCCGCCCATATTGTTATGACGTCAACAATAGTGCACCGCCCAGAATACAGTTTTTAAAGGAAAGTAATGGCCAGAAACCGCCCAGAATATCGCTGCGTGTTACTTTCAGTATCTCGCCCATATAGCAGCGAAAAGATTGCTCGCTCAAAAAAACGCTGAAAAAAAGCTGCACTCACCTGACCTTAACCCACCGTTATGGAATCCATTTTGTAAATCAGAGGACTTTTCATTTAAAAGGCTGCTTCAAGTTCTGGGTAGTTTTGATTTAATCTGTGAGTTATTTTAAGTTGAATATAAAATCTGAAGAAACATCTTATCATATTGTGGATGAATTGAATTTCTTTTATGAGTTTTAGGAGGAAAATGTATTATTTCTGAAGAATATGTATAATAGTAATTGTAATGGGGCCTGTAATTTCACAGCCAGTATTGATGACTACTCACATGCTGCAGACTAGAGATGGGAGAAGGTATATTGAAGAGCATTATGTGCCCAAAGAGGTGGCAGACTGAGGAGGAGGAGAACTTACACCCGACGCACTTACAGGGAGAAGCGAACTTACCTGAACTTGTCCGAGAACACGTGCCTTTGGAGATTGTGCTTCCAAAAGGAGGTCATCAGTGAGATATGCCAGCTCCTTAGGGGAGATCTGCAGCTTAACAGCACCATCAGGACCGCACTGTCCGTTGAGGTCAAGGTTACTGCGGCACTTTCCTTCTGTGCCTTGGGCTCCTTTCAGGCCTCAGTTGGTGACATTTGCACTATCTCTCAGAATGCCATACATTGCTGCAGTCGACAGGTGACTGAAGCCCTTTACACTTGGAGGATGGACTTTATAAGCTTCCCTATGACCATGGTTCAATTTTGACCACTGAGATAAAATATAACGCCCATTTATCGGACATTTTCCCTAAAAATGGAAACTAACATCCATTTATCGCCCATTTATCACCAACGTTAGTTTCGGCATCAAGTTAACGGCGAGAATTGGTACTCTGCCCATCCATATAGTTATGACATCAACAATATTGTAATGTTCAGAATAGAGTTTTTAAAGGAAACTATCGTCCAGAAACTGCCCAGAATATCGCTGAGCGTTACTTTCAGCATCTCGCCCAGATATCACTGAAAAGTTTGTTCACCCAATAAAACGCTGAAAAAAAGCTGCACTCACCTGACCTTAACCCACCGTTATGGAATCCATTTTGTAAATCAGAGGACTTTTCATGTCAAAAGGCTGCTTCAAGTTCTGGGGAGTTTTGGTTTAATCTGTGAGTTATTTTAAGGTGAATATAAAATCTGAAGAAACATCTTATCATATTGTGGATGAATTGAATTTCTTTTATGAGTTTTCGGAGGAAAATGTATTATTTCTGAAGAATATGTATAATAGTAATTGGAATGGGACCTGTAATTTCTCAGCCAGTATTGATGACTACTCACATGTTGCAAACTAGAGATGGGAGAAGGTATATTGACGAGCATTATGTGTTCAAAGAGGTGGCAGACTGAGGAGGAGGAGAACTTACACTTGATGCACTTACCGGGAGAAGCGAACTTACCTGAACTTGTCCGAGAACACATGCCTTAGGAGACTGTGCTTCCAAAAGGAGGTCATCAATGAGATATGCCAGCACCTTCGGGGAAATCTAACAGCACCATCAGGACCGCACTGTCCATTGAGGTTAAGGTTACTGCGGCACTTTCCTTCTATGCAGCGGGCTCCTTTCAGGCCTCAGCTGGCGACATTTGCGGTATCTCTCAGCATGCCATACATCGCTGCATTCGACAGGTGACTGAAGCCTTTACGCTCGCAGGATGGATTTTATTAGCTTCCCTATGACCAGGGAGACACAGAGTGAGAGGGCTCTAGGTTTCTCGAGAATAGCAAACTTCCCCAGGGAGCAATAGACTGTACGCAAATCGCCATGTGAGCACCTTTTCAGGATGCAGAGGTTTTTCGGAACTGAAAGGGATTCCACTTCCTGAATGTGCAGCTCGTTGTCGACTGCAAGCAAATAAGCATGGCAGTAAATGCAAAATTTCCAGGCAGCATCCATGATGTGCACATCTTGCATGAGAGCACTGTCTCTGATCTGTCAGCTATAAGTACATGGTTGGATGCGGGGTGATAAAGGATATGGCCTTACTAACTGGCTCATTACCCCCCTGTGTAAGCCCCAGATAGAAGCCGAGAAGCGATACAACGAAAGCCACATAGCCACACACAATATCGTTGAAAAGACAATTGGAGTGCTTAAGCAGCACTTCAGATGCCTGGACCATCCAGGAGGTGAATTACAATACCACCCTGAACAGGTCGCTCAATTCATTGTAGTGTGCTGCATGCTGCATAACTTGGCTATCAGGAGGGGACAGGAATTGCCAGATGGGACCACCGGTCCATCTCAGGAGAGAGGAGAAGCAGAAGAGGAGGACGAGGAGGTGGACGATGACCTCGGGGAAGACAATCAGGCTTGCGTTGAAACCATGCTCCCACCCCTCTCTAGACCAGAGGAAAGGACCCTTGGTGGCTATGCAGCTACAAGATTGTTGTGTCAGCAGCTTATAAATGAACGCTTTGCTTGAAATAACGTTGGTGGTAGTTACGCAGCTGCAAGACTGTTGTGTCTGCAGCTCATAAATGAATGGTTTGCATTACGTTGGTGACAGTTACAGTTACTGTTGATTTATATTACATTTAATGTTTGCCTTACATGGTATGGACTCGCCAGTGTTTAACGTTACAACTATCTGAAGACAATGCACAACAATGTTAAGTTAAATAATTTTTTAAAATGTTAATAAAGAATTTTTTGTTTAATTCAGAAACATAACACAACACAACAGTACCCCCCTCTCCTCACCCCCATCCTAAATTTTGAACATTTTAACATCACAGTAACAACAAATAAAAACGCATGCAACCCCCCTCCCCCAAACCTTCCCACAGTGAAAAATTGAAAAACAATAACAAATGATTTGAACAACTACCCTTATAACCAACTCACCCACCCACCTAACAGGCAACAATTTTTTTTTAAGTAAACATACTACAAGTAACAAACCCACTCCCTCCCTCCCTCCTTCCATCCCTACCTGTGATTACGCCCCTCCTTTCCTTCTCCCTAACCCCCCGAGGTCTGTACCCCACCTCTTCCCCTTCCCCTACCAACTCAAAGCAGCTTTGTTCATGCTGCAGTGCTCCTCAAGCGCTGCTTTGGTTGGTGGTGGGGGGCGGGGGGTGACGGCAGAATCATTGTTTGGGCCGCTGATGGAGAGGACTTTTCTGAGGAAACGTCCTCCAAACCAGAAGCAAGAGCTTCCTGCTGGCTCACATGTGGGGGTGCGGCACCTTGGGGTGCAGTGCCGGATTCCAGGACCACTGATAGCCCTCTGGCACCAGTGTTCCTGGTTATTATATCTAGGGCCATTGCTATCCGCGTCATCTTCTTATTGATGTTTGCAGACAGAGCGATAACCTGGCCAGATAAACCTCCCATTGCCTAGAGGAGCTCCCGACCAATGTCAACGCTTTTTCTGGGCAAGTTCACCATGTCCACACTAAGATCTCCTGCTCTTGGAGCAGTCCGACTGTGCCGAACCAACCTTCTCGGGGTCGGCGCCGGCATGGATTCACTCAGGGTGCCCTGCGGCAAAGCGCTTGGCCCCGCTACCTCCTCGGTCACGGAGGACGTGGCCGCAGGAACACTGGATGCTACTGCTGCAGGCTCTTCCCCCACCTCTTCACTGTCCTCACTGGAGAGTAGGACCTGCAGCAGGAATGACGAGATACGGGGCTCCTCGCCCACAGAAACAATTACCACCACCGGATCCATAGGTACCTGCAGTTCCTGGAAGACCTGCAAGACCTGCGCTCTTGGCTGAGCTAGAAAACATAAATGAGGTAATTAGAGGAGAAGGGGGTGTTTGGGTCACATGAGAATCCAAATGCTACACAGGCATATGCACGAGAGCAACACTACTGCTATAAAAATAATAACAGACATCACATTTAATGAACATCATGATAGTACAAAATCTGCAATACAATGATTTTCATGATCTCATCATTAATTACATAACATTACATAACATTACAAAACATTGCATCAATCAAATGCATCATATTATACGGATATGAGTGGCATTAATTTACTTTACATCACCCAATAGTTTATACTTTACTCACGTGACATGAGGGCAGGTTCCGATGCAGCATGGGTGGCCGAACAGTTGTGGATCCCCACAAGTACCAGTGCCTGCTCCTCCAGATCAGTGAGGGTGCTAAGGTCCACTGGGCCACCACCTATGAGTCACTGCTCGGCCCTATTCTTCAAAGGTTTCTTCTACAAAAGGTGACAACAGCATGGCATGGCATAAGATCATTGCCAGGTACTGTTACAGATACTGATACAACAGATAGCAGATTACTGACAGATATCATGTTATTATTAATACTATTACGCAACACAACACAACACATATGCTAGTCCACTGTAAATGTTATACATATCGCATGCATGGCTATATCTACCGTCTGCAAATAACTTGTTTAAGACTGAGGTTTGGATTAAATGATTACTGGTCTAACTCAATACATCAGATCTGCATTTAAATTCATCATTGCATCATTACAATTACAATTACAATTATAATTATATAAATAAATATAAATAAACTTAATACTTACTCTTCTGGAACCAACAAGGTCGTTCCAGTGCTTACGGCACTGGTTCAGCTCACGGACCTCATGTGTCATCGACGAGACCACTTCACCGATCTCCGCCCATATTCGCTGATAAACCCTAGAAGGTGGTTCCCACGACCACCCCGGGTCAATTGGGCCCAATGAGTTTCTACCTCGTGGACAAGGGCAGCATTAGCCTCCTCAGAAAAATTATTTGCACACCTTCTGCCACCCATCTCCTCTCCCACCTCACCTAGGTCACCTCTTCCACCTCTACGACATCACCTAGCACCTCGTCTACATATTCCATTATTTCATTTTAATTATTTTCAATTATTTTTGGCCAAAAATCAATTAATCACTATCCCTCAATACCAGCTTTCCAACCACAACCGCATTCGACTCTCTCTCTCTCTCTCTCTGTCTGTTCTGCGCATGTGCAGATGACCCCTGACCTCCTGAAACGTGGGAAAAGACCGTTGCTATGGATGCCGGCCTTGCATGACTGAAAAAATCGCAAACGCCCATTTTGTATCGCTATGGCTAACGTCCAAATTATAAAGTGGAAACTAACGGGTTTGAAAATGGGCGATATTCCAGCGATCACAAAAACCAATATAAATGCTAACGCTGGAAATATCATCCACTTTTGGGTGATCTGCACATTAATGCAAAGTCTAGCCCCATGTGTTTTTTAAAGCAAAGATTTATAATTTATAAAGATTGGCATAGGGTGGTGGGTGGTGTATGTGGTTTTGCCCTTGGTGGTTTTGAATCACCCCCTTTACAACGGTTCTAGACCTCGGGAATTATAGTGGTGAACAGAATACTCAGTTATAGACAGATCTTTTGGTCTCAACCATCACAATGCTTTTATTCAAGTTAAAGCACACACCTGCACCCAGTAAAACACACCCTGGTGGTGTAAAACAAACAAACACAGTACAACACACAACCCTGGTCCATCTGAACAGGCCCCAATCGCAAGTACCCACGACTAAAACACCCCTGCGTGGCTCAATAGGGCATCACCGAATCTGTCCAACAGATTGTGCGTACACCTATGATCCACGCAGAAACCTCCCCACTAAACACCTAAGGCTTGGTTGGGAAAGACGACACCCCTTCACACTGTGCGGTGATGGGAAAAGCAGAAGTCCAAAACTTAATAGTCTAAAAAGGTTACGCTGATGTTTCTGACGATTCTTACAGTGGGAGGGTGGGGTATAACCCCAGTAAACACAATTTAATGGTATAAGAAAGATGGGGAAAAAAAGCAAGAATCACATTTCTGGAGGGAAGGGTTGTCAGGCTGCAATGTTCCCTTCGTGGCTCTCATGAAAGTGACTTGGAGCAGAATTGAACCCTCTGCTGTTTCCCCAGTCAGGGGATGCATACTGGGCAGATATTCCCAGGGAACTGAGCGGACACCAGAGCTGAGATTACAATAGCGTCGCTACCAAAGTGAAATAAATGGTAAAATGTAGTAAACAAGCATGAAGAAAACAATTAACAAAACGCATGCTTGGTGACTACATGTGTCTCTGAAATGTTCAACACTGTGATCCTGGTTGTGACAGTAGCAGCTAAACATGAAAGAAAGAAAAGAAAGACTTGCATTTATATAGTGCCTTTCACGATCACCCGACATCTCAATGTGCTTTACAGCCAATGAAGTACTTTTGGAATGTGGTCACTGTAGTTATATGGAAATGCGGCAGCCAATTTGCGCTCAGCAAGCTCCCACAAACAGCAATGTGATAATGACCAGATAATCTGTTTTTGTTATGTTCATTGAGGGATAAATATTGGCCATGTTACCGGGGATAACTCCCCTGCTCTTCTTCGAAATAGTGCCATGGGATCTTTTACATCCATCTGAGGGAGCAGACGGGCCTCGGTTAAAGGTCTCATCTAAAAGATGCCACCTCCAACAGTGCAGTACTCCATCAGCACTGCACTAGGAGTGTCAGCCTAGATTTTTGTGCTCAAGTCCTTGGAGTGGGGCTTGAACCCACAACCTTCTGACTCAGAGATGAATGTACTGCGCACTGAGCCACAGCCGACAATGACACGATTATCAAACCAATGGCGAGATGGGAAGAGTGCGGAGGAGC
This sequence comes from Pristiophorus japonicus, assembly GCF_044704955.1. Lineage (NCBI taxonomy): Eukaryota > Metazoa > Chordata > Chondrichthyes > Pristiophoridae > Pristiophorus > Pristiophorus japonicus. Next base: position 257,256,207 of record NC_091977.1, read on the forward strand.
ACGGTAGCGCGGGGAAAGCCTGGCAAAGCCGCCCACGTGGAGGCCCTGACCATTTTGATGACAAAGCCTCATTTTAATAACCCACTGCAGTCTTCCGCCTAACAGCCGGCGAGATTAAGTACCTGACCGGACGGCGGGTTTGTCGTCGGTAGTTAGTGGAGTGGGGGTGGTACGGTCTGGCCGTGATCGGGGGATGGGGACTCTGTCAGTGATCGGGGCAGGGGAGATTGACCACGATCAGGGAGGGAGATTGATCACGATCAGGGAGGGGGGATTGACCACATTCACTAAATGTATTCAAAAAGGAGTTAGATGAGGTCCTTACTACTAGGGGGATCAAGGGGTATGGCGAGAAAGCAGGAATGGGGTACTGAAGTTGAATGTTCAGCCATGAACACATTGAATGGCGGTGCAGGCTAGAAGGGCCGAATGGCCTACTCCTGCACCTATTTTCTATGTTTCTATGTTTCTATTTGGGGATTGGTGATTTACCATGATCAGGGCAGGGGGGGATTGAACACGATTGGGGGAAGGGGGGGTCTGGACGCGTTTGAGTAAGGGGGGATTGACTGCAATCAGGGAGAGGGGATTGACCACAATTGGGGAAGGGTGGATTGATCACGATTGGGGGAGGGGGGATTGACCACGATTGGGGGAGGGGGGGTTGTTCACGATTGGGGATGGGGGGATTGACCACGATCGGGGGAGGGGGGATTGACCACAATCAGGGAGAGGGGATTGACCACAATTGGGGGAGGGTGGATTGATCACGATTGGGGGAGGGGGGATTGACCACGATCGGGGGTGGGGGGATTGACCACGATCGGGGGAGGGTGGATTGATCACGATTGGGGGAGGGGGGATTGATCACGATTGGGGGAGGGGGGGATTGACCACGATCGGGGGAGGGTGGATTGATCACGATTGGGGGAGGGTGGATTGATCACGATTGGGGGAGGGGGGATTGACTACGATCGGGGGAGGGGGGATTGATCACGATCGGGGGAGGGGGGATTGATCACGATCGGGGGAGGGTGGATTGATCACGATTGGGGGAGGGTGGATTGATCACGATTGGGGGAGGGGGGATTGATCACGATTGGGGGAGGGTGGATTGATCACGATTGGGGGAGGGGGGATTGACCACGATCGGGGGAGGGTGGATTGATCACGATTGGGGGAGGGTGGATTGATCACGATTGGGGGAGGGGGGATTGACCACGATCGGGGGAGGGGGGATTGATCACAATCGGGGGAGGGGGGATTGATCACGATCGGGGGAGGGTGGATTGATCACGATCGGGGGAGGGTGGATTGATCACGATCGGGGGAGAGGGGATTGATCACAATCGGTGGAGGGGGGATTGACCATGATCGGGGGAGGGGGGGATTGATCACGATCGGGGGAGGGGGGATTGATCACGATCGGTGGAGGAGGGATAGACCACGATTGGGGGAGGAGCATTGACCACAATCGGCGGGGGGGGGGGGAGGGGTCTGTCCACTATTGGGGGAGGGGGGATTGATCACGATGGGGGGAGGGGGGAATTGATCACGATTGGGGGAGGGGGATTGACCACGATCGGGGGAGGGGGGGATTGACCACAATCGGGGAGGGTCTGTCCACGATCGTGGGAGGGGGGATTGATCACGATGGGGGGAGGGTGGATTGATCACGATCGGGGGAGGGGAGATTGATCACGATGGGGGGAGAGTGGATTGATCACGATCGGGGGAGGGGGAATTGACCCTGATCGGGGGAGAGGGGACTGACCACGATGGGGGGAGGGGGGACTGATCACGATGGGGGGAGGGTGGATTGATCACGATCGGGGGAGGGGGAATTGACCCTGATCGGGGGAGTGGGGATTGATCACGATTGTGGGAGGGGGGATTGATCACGATCGGGGGAGGGAGGATTGATCACAATCCGTGCAGGGGGGATTGATCACGATTGGGGGAGGGGCATTGATCATAATCGGGGGAGGGGAGATTGACCCTGATCGGGGGAGTGGGGATTGATCACGATCGGGGTAGGGGGGACTGATCACGATCGGGGGAGGGAGGATTGATCACAATCCGTGCAGGGGGGATTGATCACGATTGGGGGAGGGGCATTGATCATAATCGGGGGAGGGGAGATTGACCCTGATCGGGGGAGTGGGGATTGATCACGATCGGGGTAGGGGGGACTGATCACGATCGGGGGAGGGGGGATTGATCACGATCGGGGGAGGAGGGATTGACCCCGATCGGGGGAGTGGGGATTGACCTCGATCGGGGGAGGGGAGATTGACCCTGATCGGGGAAGTGGGGATTGATCATGATCGGGGGAGGGGGGACTGACCACGATCGGGGGAGGGGGGATTGATCACGATCGGTGGAGGGGGGATTGACCACGATCGGGGGAGCGGGGATTGATCACGATCGGGGGAGGGGGGATTGATCACGATCGGGGGAGGGGGGATTGACCACGATCGGGGGAGCGGGGATTGATCACGATCGGGGGAGGGGGGACTGACCACGATCAGGGGAGGGGGGATTGACCGTGATCGGGGGAGAGGGGACTGACCACGATCGGGGGAGGGGGGACTGATCACGATCGGGGGAGGGGGGACTGATCACGATCGGGGGAGGGGGGACTGATCACAATCGGGGGAGGGGGGACTGACCACGATCAGGGGAGGGGGGATTGACCGTGATCGGGGGAGTGGGGATTGACCTCGATCGGGGGAGAGGGGACTGACCACGATCGGGGGAGGGGGGACTGATCACGATCGGGGGAGGGGGGATTGATCACGATCGGGGGAGGGGGGACTGACCACGATCAGGGGAGGGGGGATTGACCGTGATCGGGGGAGAGGGGACTGACCACGATCAGGGGAGGGGGGATTGATCACGATCGGGGGAGCGGGGATTGATCACGATCGGGGGAGCGGGGATTGATCACGATCGGGGGAGCGGGGATTGATCACAATCAGGGGAGCGGGGATTGATCACGATCGGGGGAGCGGGGATTGATCACAATCAGGGGAGGGGGGATTGATCACGATCGGGGGAGCGGGGATTGATCACGATCGGGGGAGCGGGGATTGATCACGATCGGGGGAGCGGGGATTGATCACAATCAGGGGAGGGGGGATTGATCACGATCGGGGGAGCGGGGATTGATCACGATCGGGGGAGCGGGGATTGATCACGATCGGGGGAGCGGGGATTGATCACGATCGGGGGAGCGGGGATTGATCACAATCAGGGGAGGGGGGATTGACCGTGATCAGGGGAGGGGGGATTGACCGTGATCGGGGGAGAGGGGACTGACCACGATCGGGGGAGGGGGGACTGACCACGATCAGGGGAGGGGGGATTGATCACGATCGGGGGAGCGGGAATTGATCACGATCGGGGGAGCGGGGATTGATCACGATCGGGGGAGCGGGGATTGATCACGATCAGGGGAGGGGGGATTGATCACGATCGGGGGAGCGGGGATTGATCACGATCGGGGGAGCGGGGATTGATCACGATCGGGGGAGCGGGGATTGATTACGATCGGGGGAGCGGGAATTGATCACAATCAGGGGAGGGGGGATTGACCGTGGTCGGGGGAGAGGGGACTGACCACGATCGGGGGAGGAGGGATTGACCAGGATCGGGTGTAAGAGAATTGACCACTCCTTGTCAGGGGCTGGTGAAGGATCCTTCCCTTTCGAAGTCTGAACTAAATTGCCGAGGGTGTTTAGCCCTCAAACCTTTTTTTTCAGGAAGAAAAAAAAGAGTCGACTTTTATGTAGAATACCCATGGTGAGCTGCTGAATTTGGAGGAAATCCCTTTAAGGAAAGTGGGAGATAGTGGGAGATTATCTCAGAAATATAATTGCCCTTACTATCTTTGGGCATTGGTGATGCTGAGGTTTCATACCAAAGAACTAATCCTGAGAGCAGACATGTCAAAGTGAGATTCAGTCTGGAGGTGACTGTATATATCTGGATTGTTGAAGCAATATAAAAGCTCAGATCAGGTTTAGGCAGTAAAACTGCAGTACAACATTCTTTAATCTCTCTGCTTGGATATCCGTCCATAAGCGAGTTAGCTATTAATCATCCCCGTGAAGTAACTTGTGCAATATTGCAACCTTGATGGAATTCATATTCTGCTGTGTGCTATTTTTAGCCCATTTATTAAGGTGCTTGTGTAAAATTCCTAAATATATTATTTTAATCAAGTCGCTAATCCGCTTTAACTAAGAGCACAGAGGGTTCAGCAAAACAACCGTGTTCATTTAAATGATAACTTTATATCAACCTGTGAGCAGTCTGTCAGCATCACAGAACCTTGCTGATGGGAGCCACCAGTGAGAGTTTGGCCACCTGGCCTCACAAGCCTGATTTGTAGCATACCAAATTTTGCATGGCTTAAGCGTGGGTCAAAGGAAGCAGCATTTCTGGCAAGCAGAACCCTAACTTAACTCCCAAACTTATTTAAATGAGGTCTGTAATGTATTTCACCCTGTGTAACCTGCATGACATCTGACCACCAGCGGGCCCACCTGTTGGAGTCCCAAGGGAGCACAGTAAATAACCAGGCCACCCACGAGGTACCTGCACTCTGGAGTCTTATTAAAGGAGCTAAGGTCACACTTGCTCATTGTACACAGTACTCAGTTTCATCCTTTATTATGAGTGTAACAATTGGCGACGATGTAACAGTTGGTATCCTGGAGAAGTTCTCAGAAGGGGACAATTTGGAGGCCTTCTTGGAGAGACTCGACCAATACTTCGTGGCCAATGAGCTGGAAGGGGACGAGAATGCTACCAAATGAAGGGCAATCCTCCTAACTGTCTGTGGGGCAACAACCTATAGTCTCATGAAGAATCTCCTGGCCCCAGCAAAACCGACAGAGAAATCCTATGAAGAACTTATATTCTGGTCTGGAAGCACCTAAATCCTAAGGAAAGCGTTTTGGTGGCGAGGTATCGGTTCTACACGTGTCAACGATCGGAGGGCCAGAAAGTGGCGAGCTATGTCGCCAAACTAAGACGCTTCACAGGACATTGTGAGTTTGAGCGATTCCTAGAACAAATGTTCAGAGACTTTTTTGTACTGGGCATTGGACATGAGACAATCCTTCGCAAACTGTTGACTGTAGAAACTCCGAATCTAATTAAAGCCATAACAATAGCCCAGACATTTATGTTCACCAGCGACAACACCAAACAGATTTCACAGAGTAAAGAAGTTTTGGCCAGTACTGTGCATAAAGTAACGTCTGTCTCAAGCAGAAATGTATATGGCAGAACGTACACGCTGGCTGCTGTAGCCCGACCTCAATTGACCCAGAGTCCACCATCAATCGTTAATGCGAGGCAGTTAACAGCTTGTTGGTGTTGCGGAGGTAATCATCGGCCCCATCAATGCTGCTTTAAGCACTATGTGTGCAATGATTGCAGAACAATGGGACACCTCCAATGAATGTGCAGGCGAGCTGCAAACCCTGCAAACCACCACATTGCAGAGGAAGATTGATCCACTGTGGATCAGGCAGAATTGGAGACTCGTACAGAGGAGGCAGAAGTGTACGGGATACCCACATTCACTACGAAATGTCCACCAATAATGTTAAAAGTTGAACTGAACGGTATTCCAGTATCTATGGAACTGGACACAGGGGCAAGTCAGTCCATAATGAGTAAAAAGGCCTTCGACACGCCCAAGCTCAGCCCCGTTCACACCAAACTAACGACTTACACCAAGGAACTAATCCCTGTAATTGGCAGTGCTGAAGTCAAAGTCTCCTATGACGGAGCAGTACATGAACTCCCGCTGTGGATTGTGCCAGGGGATGATCCCATGTTGTTTGACAGAAGCTGACTGGGAAAAATCGGCTGGAACTGGGATGACAGCCGAGCGTTTTCATCCGTCGACGATGCCTCATGTACCCAGGTTTTAAGCAAGTTCCCATCGTTGTTCGAGCCAGGCATTGGAAGCTTCCAGGGGTCGAAAGTGCAGATCCATTTGGTTCCTGGTTCGCGACCTATCCACCACAAGGCACGGGCGGTACCGTACATGATGCATGAAAAAGTAGAAATTGAGCTGGACAGGCTGCAACGTGAAGGCATCATCGCGCCGGAGGAATTCAATGACTGGGCCAGTCTGATTGTCCCGGTACTTAAGGAGGACGGCATGGTTAGAATTTGTGGGGACTATAAAGTAATGATTAACCCTTTTTTGCTGCAGGACCAGTACCCGCTACCCAAGGCAGATGAACTATTTGTGACCCTGGCTGGAGGGAGGACGTTCACCAAGCTGGACCTGACCTCGGCCTACATGACGCAGGAGCTGGAGGAGTCTTCGAACGGCCTCACCTGCATCAACACGCACATAGGTCTGTTCATCTATAACAGATGCCCGTTAGAGATTCGGTCAGCCGCGGCAATCTTCCAGCGGAACATGGAGAGCCTGCAAAAGTCGGTTCCTTGTACAGTGGTTTTCAAGGACGACATATTGGTTACAGGTCGGGACACCATTGAGCACTTGAAGAATCTGGAAGAGGTTCTTAGTCGGTTGGATTGCGTGGGACTCAGGTTGAAACGCTCGAAGTGTGTTTTCCTGGCACAGGACGTCGAGTTCTTGGGAAGAAGAATCGCAGCAGACAGCATCAGACCCACCGACGCCAAGATGGAGGCCATCAAGAATGCGTCGCGACCACAAAACATTGCGGAACTGCAGTTGTTCCTGGGACTTCTTAACTATTTTGGTAATTTCCTACCTGGGTTAAGCACCCTGTTAGAATCCCTACATGCGCTACTGCACAAGGGAGACGAATGGGTATGGGGGGATTCACAAGAGGCTGCCTTTAAGAAAGCCAGAAATCTGTTGTGTTCAAACAAACTGCTTGTCCTGTATAACCCTTGTAAACGATTAGTGCTAGCTTGTGATGCGTCGTCATATGGGGTCGGGTGTGTGATACAACAGGCTAATGAATCGGGGATTTTGCAACTGGTCATTTATGCGTCCAGGCGTTTGTCCAAGGCTGAACGTGCCGACAGCATGATTGAAAAAGAGGCTCTGGCGAGCGTCTACGGGGTGAAAAAAATGCACCAGTACTTATTTGGCCTCAAGTTTGAGTTTGAAACTGACAAAAAGCCGCTCATATCGCTGTTCTCAGAGAGCAAAGGGATTAATACCAATGCCTCTGCCTGCATCCAAAGATGGGTGCTCACACTGTCGGTATACAGCTATGTAATCCACCACAGATCGGGCACAGAGATTGCCCGCCACCGGGGTGGAAATGGCACAGCCAGCGGACTTGCTCATGGTCATGGATGCATTCAAGAACGAGAAGTCCCCCGTTACGGCCTGCCAGATCAGGACCTGGACCAGCCAGGATTCTTTACTGTCTTTGGTAAAAAAACTGTGTCCTCCATGGGAGCTGGTCCGGTGTCCCAGCGGAGATGCAGGAGGTGATTAAGCCATTCCACAGATGCAAAGACGAAATGTCTCTGCAGTTGGACTGTCTGTTGTGGGGTAATCGTGTGGTCTTGCCCAAGAAAGGCAGAGGTACGTTCATATGTGAACTCCACAGCACCCACCCAGGCATTGTAATGATGAAAGCCATAGCCAGATCCCATGTGTGGTGGCCCGGCATCAACTCAGATTTCGAGTCATGCGTGCGCCAGTGCAACACTTGCTCTCAGCTGAGTAATGCACCCGCTAAGTTTGTGGTCGTGGCCCTCCAAACCGTGGTCGAGGATCCACGTAGAATATGTGGGCCCATTTCTAGGCAAAATGTTTTTCGTTGTCGTGGACACTTACTCAAAATGGATCGAATGTGCAATAATGTCAGTAAGCACGTCCATGGCCATTATTGAATGCCTACAAAGCATGTTTGCCACGCACGGCTTGCCTGATGTCCTGGTCAGCGACAATGGGCCGTGCTTCACCAGTGCTGAATTCAAGGAAGTCATGACCTACAACGGGATCAAACACGTCACATCTGCTCCGTTCAAGCCCGCACCCAACGGCCAGGCTGAGCGGGCAGTTCAGACCATCAAGCAAAGCTTGAAACATGTGTCGGAAGGCTCCCTGCAGACCCGGCTGTCCCGAGTGCTGCTCAGCTACCGCACCAGACCACACTCACTCACCGGGGTTCCCCCAGCCGAGCTGCTCATGAAAAGGCCACTCAAAACAAGGCTCTCTCTTGTCCACCCTGATCACCACGATCACGTGGAGGGCAAGCGGCATCAACAAAGTGTGCACCATGACCGCGCAAATTTGTCACACGATATTGAGATCAATGATCCTGTGTTTGTGCTCAATTATGGACATGGTCCCAAATGGCTCGCTGGCACGGTCACAGCCAAACAGGGGACTAGGGTGTTTCAGGTCAAATTGGCCAATGGACAAACGCACGGAAAACATTTAGACCAAATCAAATTGCGGTTCACCAACAGCTGCGAACAACCCGAAGAGGACACCACCAACTTTGACCCTCCAACACACACACAAGTGGCAACTGACATCATGGTTGACCACGATGCTGAACTCTTCATCCCCAGAAGCCTGGCAAGGCCCCAGATCTTCTCACCTTGTAAATAAGTGTACTGTTGACTTCACGGTGGAGTGATGTATTGTATTTAACCAAGTGTAGCCTGCATGACACCTGACCACAAGAGGGCCCACCTGTTGGAGTCCCAAGGGATCCCAGCATCCCTTGGGAGCACAGTATATAAGCAGGCCACCCACGAGGTAACTGCACTCTGGAGTCGTATTAAAGGAGCTAAGGTCACACTTGCTCATTGTACACAGTACTCACTTTCATCCTTTATTATGAGTGTACTAAGGTCCCACTGAGAATTTAATGAAGTTGGCTATAGCTCTACCCAGTGTGTATCTTGTCCATTTGAAATGATAGCTCAATGGGTCTGGCCTGCTTTAGCCTAAACTTCTAAACAAGGTTTTTGTTCCGATAGTTGGTGATAAAAACTGTTGTTTGACACTGAGCATTTATATACATTTTTGTGAACGCCTTCAGTTTGTTGCAGTCTTGGAAATTTCTGTTGTGTTACAAATTGCAGCTTACAAATTTGGAAAGATATGAATTCATAAGGCTGTTCCCATTTAATGATGAGGAGAACAATTTGATGGCAAGCCAAAATCTATTGGTTTGCCAACAACTCCGCTGGTGAGTTCGCTCCCATCAATATCCAAGGACAAGTATTTATAGACCACAATAAACTAACCACAATACACCGAAAACAATGTGTGAGGAAGACACAAAAAATCTGCAAAAGGACATAGACAGGCTAAGTGAGTGGGCAAAAATTTTGCAGTTGGAGTATAATGTTTGAAAGTATGAGGTCATGCACTTTGGCAAAAGAAAAATCAAAGAGCAAGTTATTATTTAAATGGAAAAAAATTGCAAAGTGCTGCAGTACAGCAGGACCTGGGGGTACTTGTGCATGAAACACTAAAGGTTAGTATGCAGGTACAGCAAGTGATCAGGAAGACCAATGGTATCTTGGCCTTTATTACAAAGGGGATGGCATATAAAAGCAAGGAAGTCTTGTGATAGTATGGGTATTGGTGATGCCACACCTAGAATACTGGGTACAGTTTTGGTTTCCATATTTACGAAAGGATATACTTGCTATGGAGGCAGTTTAGCGAAGGTTCACTCGGTTGATTCTGGAGATGAGGGGGTTGACTTATGAGGAAAGGTTGAGTAGGTTGGGCCTCTGCTCATTGGAATTCAGAAGAATGAGAGGTGATCTTATTGAAACATATAAGATTATGAGGGGGCTTGATAAGGTGGATGCAGAGGATGTTTCCACTGACGTGGGAGACTAGAACTAGAGGGCATAATCTTAGAATAAGGGACCGCCCATTTAAAACAGAGATGAGGAGAAATTTCTTCTCTCAGAGGATTGTAAATCTGTGGAATTTGCTGCCTCAGAGAGCTGTGGAAGCTGGGACATTGAATAAATTTAAGGCAGAAATAGACAGTTTCTTAAACGATAAGGGGATAAGAAGTTATGGAGAGCGGGCAGGGAAGTGGACCCGAGTCCATGATCGGATCAGCCATGATTGTATTAAATGGCGGAGCAGGCTCGAGGGGTCGTATGGCCTACTCCTGTTCCTATTTCTTATGGTCTTATGACCTGGGTAAGTCAGAGGTAAACTGTCTTTGACACCTTTGCTTCACTTCAGAGGCAGTGAACACGCTAAGTCATCTGCTGCAGACTGACTGAAAACCAACCTCAAAGTCTGGAACATCTCTTCCCATAGGTGTGAAGGTTACAACAGCATTAAGCTACTATACAACTGAATCTCGCCAGGCCACTGCAGGAGCCATCAGCCAGATAAAGAAGTGTGCAGTTTATGCCTGTTAAAAGCAATGTTTTCCAGGAGAAATTCCTTTATTACTTTTGTAATGTATTTGCTTCATGGGTTCTTTGCTTAAGAATTCATAGCAGCACATTGCTATTAAGAGCTAGTTGGTTTATTAGCAAAGGTTTAACAATCACACTACACATTACCAGTTCAACTATTTCAGTTGTGCACTTTAACCAAATGCCTCTACAAGGGGGGGGGGGGGGGGGGGTCACACTCCAAAATATATATATTTTTTCCAGTGCTCCTTTTTTTTGGAGGGGTAGGGGTTTAGGGACCTAAAAACAGAAATTATACACGTGCCCTCGGGGGGGAGGGCACTAAAACCCGGCAAATTAAACAAATTAAACTTTAAACAATAGTAATCAAATTAAAATTTGGTTGCCGGGGGTGATGATGCCCTCCAGTCTCTCCGGCGCCCAACTCTCGTGGAAGGCCGTGAGCGTACCGGTGGACACAGCGTGCTCCATCTCAAGGGACACCCTGGCTCGGATGTAACCGCGGAAGAGAGGCAGGCAGTCGGGCTGAACGACCCCATCAACCGCCCGCTGCCTGGACCGGCTGATGGCCACCTTGGCCATGCCCAGGAGGAGTCCTGCGAGGAGGCCTTCTGACCTGCCCGCTCCCCTCCGCACAGGGTGCCCAAAGATCAGGAGTGTGGGACTGAAGTGCAACCAGAATTTGAGGAGCAGCCCCTTCAGATATTGGAAGAGGGGCTGCAACCTCGCACATTCAATAAAAACGTGGAACACGGACTCTTCCGGAACACGGACTCTTCCAGACCTAAGAAATTGCAGGTGGTCTGGGAGCCCGTGAACTGACTTAAAAACTTATTGCATGGGACTGCTCCGTGCACCACCCTCCAGGTCAAGTTCCCAATAAATATTGGGAGGACTCCCGCATAGAGTGCACTCGATCGGAGACCCCCGTCTCCTCTGGACGGCAAGATGGGGCGCCATGGTGTGTCCGGATGGCAGACGAGGATGGCAACGTGGAGAGTGTGCAGGAGCAGCCAGTACAGGAAACCCCTCCGCGCAGAACTGAAAGGCAGAGGGGATTTCCCTGAGGCGGCTGAAGTTGTGAGGCTCCGGCTCCTGAGGGAGGTTTTGGGGCTTGGTGCCGATGAGGAATTCCGTCCAGACGGGAGTCAGTTCGGACGGGATCTCCCCACGTGCTTGAGCTTCCTCAGCATACCTAACGGAATCAGGGCCCAGCGCTGTTTTTAGCGACTCGATGGCATTGGCCGCGCGGCGGACGTCGGCCCAGTTTAGGCGCCATGCCAGCACGTCTGGTGCTATTCAGCCCGCTCCTCCACCATCGCGCAGGTCCCTAACCCTGGTCACCTCGCCAGCCACAGCCCTCTCGTCCGCCTGCCACCTAAAACCTCGGTCGTGGAGGTACGGATTCCTGAACAGCGGCTCCTGCAGGACAGCCGCCACTCCAGCCGGTGGAGAGCTGCACTTGGTGGAGACTCTATTCCAGACCTTTATGAGTTCCTGGTAAAAGACAGGCAGCCCCCGCATGGCGGTCCTGACGCCCCCCAGGCTCACAAACAGGAGCTGCATGTTGTAATTGAGGCTGTAATACTGGCGGAAGAAGTGGGGGGGGGTTCAACGTAAAGCTATCTCTGCAGGGTCTGAAGACGGAAAGTCGCGAGCTGGGTGCTGACGCACACTAACGACTGACCGCCCTCCCTAAGCAGGAGGCACAAGACCACAGCAGAGACCCAGTGCTTCCTGTTGTTCCAGAAGATGTCCACCAGCTTCTTCTGTATCTTGGTGACAAACGCAGGGGGAGGGGTCAAAGTGACCAGCCGGTACCACAGCATAGCGGCCACCAGCTGGTTTATGACTAGCACTCGACCCCTGTAGGACAGCACTCGGAGCAGTCCTGTCCAGCGCCCTCGGCGAGCAGCGACCTTGGCCTCCAGCTCTTGCCAGTTCGCCGGCTAGGCTTCCTCGTCGGGGCTAAGGTAGACTCCCAGATAGAGGAGATGGGCCGTGCTCCAGGCAAAAGGCCTGAGCTCCTCCGGCAGGGTGTCCACCCGCCGCTGACCCACCAGGAGTCCGGAACATTTCTCCCAGTTGATCCTGGCGGAGGATGCAGCCGAGTAAATCTTCTGGCACTCACGCATCCTCCGCAGGTCACCGGGATCCTCGACCATGAGAAGCACGTCATCGGTGTAAGCTGAGAGGATGACCTCCACTCCCGGCCCTTGCAGAGCCAGTCCCATCAACCTCATCCGCAGGAGGCGCAGGAAAGGCTCCACGCAGATGGCATATAACTGGCCGGACATGGGGCATCCCTGGCGCACCCCTCTCCTAAAGCGAAGGGGCGCCGTCAAGGACCCGTTAACCTTAATCAGACGCTCCGCGGCGGTGTACAAAAGTCGGATCTGGGCGACGAAATGTGTCCCGAACCCGAAAGCGTGCAGAGTTCCGAACAGATATTCGTGATCCACCCTGTCGAACGCCTTCTCTTGGTCGAGGGATAGGAAGGCGACCGACAGACCAGCCTCCTGGGAACAATGGATGAGGTCCCGGACCAGATGGATGTTATCGTGGATTGTCCGGCCCGGGACTGTGCAGGACTGGTCGGGGTGGATCATGTGATCCAGCACGGCGCCAAGGCGAGCAGACATCGCCCTGGCGAAGATTTTGTAGTCCGTGCTGAGGAGGGAGACCGGGCGCCAGTTCTTAAGTAGGCGGAGATCGCCCTTCTTAGGCAGCAGGACGATGACTGCCCTGTGCCAAGAGAGGGGCATCTCTCTGGTCGCCAGACTTTCCCTCAGGACCTGCACGTAGTCGCCCCCCAGGACGTCCCAGAATGCCCTGTGGAAATCCACAGTCAGCCCATCCAGCCCTGGGGCTTTTCCCCTCGAGAGCCAGTCGAGGGCGCCGGTCAACTCCGCCAGGCTTAGCGGAGCTTCCAGGTTTTCTGTGCCCTCTGGGCAGACCTTTGACAGGTCATCCCACAAAACTCTACGTGCTTCCTCGCTGGACGGATCCGGAGAGAACTGAGCCCCTGTAGTAGTCTCAAGCCCTGTTGCTGATGCCCTCTGGATCCATGACAAGCAATCCGTCGTCGGCCAGCAGCGTCAAGAGCTGCTTACGGACACCCCGTCTTTTTTCCAGCGAGTAGAAGGGGGAGCCGCGGTCCAGGTCCCGCAGGAAACAGATCCGCGACCTCACGATGCGCCTCGGGACCCGACGAACTGCAGGTCCTTCAGCGCGTCCTTCTTCGCTTCGTACACCGTCCGCAGGGCCGGGTCCTCGACGACTTGACCGAGACGGGATTCCAGGTTGAGCACCACCTTTTCTGGCCACCCGTCTCTTGGTCGACTCCCTCGCATACTCTTGACAGAAGACGCGGACGAAAGGCCTTGCCCACATCCCACCATAGCTTCAAGGAGGGGAAGCCCCCCTGCTTCCTTCTCCAGTCGGCCCAGAATCGACGGAACGAGTCCTGGAACTGCTCGTCCTCCAGCAGCTGGTTGTTAAAGTGCCAATATGCGGACCCCGTCCTCGCGCGGAGCGAAGCGAGCTCCGCCCACACCAGGTGGTGGTCCGAACACGGCACCGGCCGCATGGAGGCTGCTGGGACGCAGGAAACGTACGCCCGAGAAATGTAAAGGCGGTCGATTTTGAACCATCCTCTTCCAGGCTTCACCCAAGTAAAGGCGCTGGAGTCGGGGTGGAGATTTCGCCAGACATCCACCAAGTGGAAGGACCCGACCAGGTCCCTCAACTTCTCGATTGCAGTTGTGCGTTGTGGGGCACCGGAGCGGTCCCTTGCCTCGAGGGTGCAGATAATATCCCCCCCGAGGACAATGCAGTCGCCGGCGTCGACGGAGCCATGAAGACCGGACACATCTTTGAAGAAGCGCGTTTGCTGTGGGCCGGGCTGAGGGGCGTATACCTTCACAAGATGGAGCGGCACGTCCCCCAGGTGAACCGGGACATGCAGCAAGCGGCCTGGCACGGGCTCCTCGACCCCCAAGATCTCTGGCTGAAAATGTGGGGCCAGCAAGATAGCCACCCCACAAGAAGTGGCGGTGAGGTGGCTCATGCGAACCTCTCCTTGCCATTCCAGGAGCCACGTGGCCTTGTCTCGCGGAACGTTGTGGGTTTCTTGCAGGAAGCACACCGCATATTTCCCCTCCCGTAGGAGCGAAAAATTGTTAAATCTACGGCGTGCCTCTCTGCCGCCGTTGATGTTGAGACTGGCTACGGTTATCTTCATGGCAAAAGCAGAGTGCAAACTCTAACTTCAACTGTTGTAGCGGGGGGAGTGGAGTCGTTTGATGACCTCCACACCATCAGCAACCCAGCGAGGAATGTTTTGAGCCGGCGCAGCTCAAGTCTTTGCGCCCTTGATAAGGGCCCGCCCGCGGCCATGGTTTTAGCGGCGGCGCGGACGGACCTGATGAACAGCGCTGGCTCGGACCATTTTTCCAGGGCCAGAAGGGTTCGGTTGCGGCGACCCTGTCTCTGGATCAAAAAGTCCCGGAGTTCCTTTACAGGAATGATGGGGGACTCAGTGGCGGGTACGGGATGATCCACCGCCTCACTGGCGATGGACTCCAGATCTTCTCCCTCGTCCCCCACCTAGTCCCCGTCCCCCTCCGGGAGGTCGCCGCCAGCAGCCGGTCCGTCGACTGTATGAGGCACGGCAAATGGCCTGGCCGCACGTTCCGGCCCAACCTCCACCCTGATCCCACCCCCAGGATCGTCGGCAGAGCAATCCCCTCTGGGCTCTTTTGGTTGGGATGCCGGGTCAGGAAGCGGCAGTGGAAGGGGGTCCCCCTCCACCCCAGGCACCGGGGAACATGGAGAAACCGGGCTGAAGTACCGCTCCAGTTCCTCCAAGACCCCCGTCTCCAATGTGAGGGGAGAAGGTTGAGATTCTTCACCCTCCTCGCCACCACCCCCCGGCCCAGCGGGTGGTTGTTCTTGAAATTGATTTATTTTTAAAGTTTCATTTTCTTGATCTGCCAGGTCGAGCAAATCCCGGGGGATGTTGGTTATTGGCTGGGCGGGCTCAGATTTGGCCTTTTCGGCCTCGCCCGCCTCAGTCCCCGGGATGCTCGACCCAGTGGCAACACATTCTTTTGCTGGCCCTGCGCCCCCAGCAACAGGCAGATCTTCTTCACTATCCCCGGGAGGCAGAGGCTGGGCAGCCTCGGCTGTCTCACCCTCCCCGGGGATGGACTCGCCCCGCCTTCGGCGTGATTTGGGAGCACTGGTGGGGGACGTGGGACACGCAGCGGGCACCAACTCCTCCACGGAGGTATGTTGTTCCTCCTCCGCTTCATTGGAGCGGTGCCTCCTTTTATGTCTAGGGGGCGCGGAGCAGGGAGACCTCCATGTCTGCCGAGGCCTCCGGCTCCGTTCCCCCCTTCGATTTGTCTTGCTCGTGCCCGAGCCCGACCGCGGGTGGCAAGTTCTCGCGGTAGCGGTCAAGGGCTCGGGCAGAGGCTCGTGATACCCCGCGCTCGTCGGTGAAAGGGGTGGGTTGAGTGATGGGGCTGTCTGGCCTACTGAGGGGGCCCGCCTCGAGGTGTTTAGTTTTCCGCTGTGCCCTCTTTCCGACCAGACGCACTCCCTCCCCCCCACCGGAGGCCGCGAAGACAAAGGCCTCCGACGATGCCCGCACACCTATGGCTCCCGGCACGTGAACGGTACGAGGGGGAGGATTGCTGGCGGCGCCAGCCTTGGCTGCTTTGGATGTTTTTGCGGCTTTGGAGGCGGGGCAGTTCTTGCGAATGTGCCCCACTTCCCAACAGGTGTGGCACCGCACGCCATCCGACGTCCTGAAGACGCCGTAAGCAGTTCCCTCGTGGACCACACAAAATGATCCCTCCGTTGTCTCCACCCGCGCCAGCCGAACAAAAAGCTGGCGGTGGAAGGAGAACACGTGATGGAGGCTGTCCTCCCTGAGGCTGAGCGGCATGGGATTGATCCCCGACCTTACATCCCTCAGTTGATGTAGCTGGGGGAGGAGGAGCTCAGTGGGAATGAAGGGCGGGACGTTCGAAATAATGACATTCTGCACAGTGGCCTCGAGAGGGTCCACCGGCAGAAACGTCCCACCCACCATGAGCCCCTTTTCAAGGACCAGGGACACCGCCCGCTCTGACCCCAGGAGGCTGCGACAATGGCCGAGGGGCCGACTACCCCAGCCACTTCCCTCACACACTCCTCGATGCTCATATTGGGTTGAGTGTAGCTCTTGACCCAGTGTTTTTTTGTTACAACTTGAAAGGTGGCAGGGCAGCAGGATGTGCAGGAGGCGACGTGGGGTCCCTTTAAGGGCTACACCCACCCCAATATCACAGGCCTTGTTAAATGTTGAGCAGAGGGACCTCTCCCCCACTTATTAATTGAGGAGGGGCCTTTTTCCTCTGTTCAGTGTCTATATATTTTTTTAATTATATATTTTTTAAAAAGAGGAGCAAGGGACCTCTCAGATAAAGAAGGGAGAGAGAGCGAGAGATAGGTGGGTGGGAAAGAGGGAAGCTGTGAGAGCAGGTCTCCCCTCACAGTGTTGGGTGGGTGTTCGCTGGGGTGCACTCCCCGGATGGTAAAACAAAACACAGTCTTTAGTAGATGGTCTTCGGGTGGGGGGAGAAGATGTCTTCACCTGGGATCGATGGAACTATCCAGGCACAGCACTCCCAATGCCCAACAATGTTAATTAATATATTAAGAGTCTTCACCAAGGTAGCTCCATCTAACCCTGGCCAGGCAATGGGGCAGGGGTGCTTTAATGGTGTGTGGGGCCTAGATTTTAGCAAGAGCCCCACACACACTTCCACACACACACACACCCCGCAATATTCCGGCCTTTGAATTAATCTTTTTTCCTCCCCCCACCAATAAAACAAAGTCTTTTTGGGGAGTGCACCAAGACACCCACCTGTAGATGATGATGTTAATGGCTCTCCCTCTTTCCACACGAATGATGTTTTTCCAGGATGTTGATGATATTTTGTTGTTCTTTTCCCCTCTTTCCAACTCTCCGTAGCATTAGTGTTATAGTAGTTTCTGTTTTCTTCCCTCCCTCAGGATGGTTAATTCAGTAGGCTCCTTCCTCCTCTTCCTGGGGTGGACACAGGCTGCAGGCTGGAGCACTTGCAAGAGCTCCTCTCTCCACCAGCTCACTGCTCCAATTGAATAGGCCATGCCTCCAACAACTCTACAACTCTTTTGAGAAAGAACAATAAATAAACATTAAATCAAGTGCCCCCTGATTAAAGTGGGGCGGGGTGTGGGGGAAACACTCCAAACAGTTTTCAAGTGCCCTTTTTTGGGGTTTTTTGTGGGGTTTTTTTGTGGGGTTTTTTGGCACTAAAATCACAAATTATACAATTGTCCACTGGCTAAAAGGGAGGGGACACTAAAACCCGTCACAATAAACCAATTAAACTTTAAAACATATAAAATCAAATTAAAATTTGGTTGCCAGGGGCAATGATGCACTCCAGTCCCTCCTGTGCCCACCTATTGCGGAAGGCCGCGAGCGTACCGGTGGACACCGCGTGCTCCATCTCCAGGGACACCCTGGCTTGGATGTAACCGCGGAAGAGAGGCAGGCAGTCGGGCTGAATGACCCCCTCAACAGCTCAACAACTCTTTTGATTGGAGAACAAATAAATATTTAAATCATGGTGCCACCCAATCTGGGGGACAGGCCAACACTTATCAAGGCCCTTTTTTGTTTTTTGTGGGGGGGGTTTTGTGTTTTTTGTGGGTTTTTTTTTGTTTTTTTGGGCACTAAAACATACATTATATAAGTGCCCCCTATAAAAGTGGAGGGGGACATTAAAACCGGCAATAACAGTTTACTGAATACTGAAACCTGGGCAGGATCGGAACCAATGTCCGAGGGGGAGTGTTTGCTAGTGCTGTTGGGGAGGACTTAAACTAATATGGCAGGGGGATGGGAACCTATGCAGGGAGGCAGAGGGAACTAGAAGGGGGGCAGAAGCAAAAGATAGAAAGGAGAATAAAAAAAGTGGAGGGCAGAGTAACCCAATGTAAAAAGCAAAAAAGGGCCACATTACAGCAAGATTCAAAAGGGGCAAAGTGTGTTAAAAAGACAAGCCTGAAGGCTCTGTGCCTCAATGCGAGGAGTATTCGGAATAAGGTGGATGAATTAACTGCGCAGATAGCAGTTAATGGATACGATGTGATTGGCATCACGGAGACATGGCTCCAGGGTGACCAAGGCTGGGAACTCAACATCCAAGGATATTCAGCATTTAGGAAGGATAGACAGAAAGGAAAAGGAGGCGGGGCGGCGTTGTTGGTTGAAGAGGAAATCAATGCAATTGTAAGGAGGGACATTAGCCTGGATGATGTGGAATTGGTATGGGTGGAGCTGCGGAATTCCAAAGAGCAGAAAACGCTAGTGGGAGTTGTGTACAGACCACCAAACAGTAGTAGTGAGGTTGGGGACAGCATCAAACAAGAAATAAGGGATTTGTGCAATAAAGGTACAACAGTAATCATGGGCGACTTTAATCTACATATAGACTGGGCTAACCTAACTGGTAGAAATGCGGTGGAGGAGGATTTCCTGGAGTGTATTCGGGATGGTTTTCTAGACCAATATGTCGAGGAACCAACCAGGGAGCTGGCCAGCCTAGACTGGGTGATGTGTAATGAGAAGGGACTAATTAGCAATCTTGTTGTGCGAGGCCCTTTGGGGAAAAGTAACCATAATATGGTAGAATTCCTTATTAAGATGGAGAGTGACAAAGTTAATTCGGAAACTAGGGTCCTGAACTTAAGGAAAGGTAACTTCGACGGTATGAGGTGTGAATTGGCTAGAATAGACTGGCAAAGGATACTTAAAGGGTTGACAGTGGATAAGCAATGGCAAACATTTAAAGATCACATGGATGAACTTCAGCAATTGTACCTCCTTGTCTGGAGTAAAAATAAAACTGGGTGGCTCAACCATGGCTAACAAGGGAAATTAAGGATAGTGTTAAAACCAAGGACGAGGCATATAAATTGGCTAGAAAAAGCAACAAACCTGAGGACTGGGACAAATTTAGAATCCAACAGAGGAGGACTAAGGGTTTAATTCAGAAGGGGAAAATAGAGTACGAGAGGAAGCTTGCAGGAAACATAAAAACTGACTGCAAAGGCTTATATAAATATGTAAAGAGAAAAAGATTAGTAAAGACAAATGTAGGTCCCTTGCAGTCGGATTCAGGTGAATTTATAATGGGGAACAAAGAAATGGCAGACCAATTGAACCAATACTTCGGTTCTGTCTTCACAAAGGAAGATGCAAATAACCTTCTGAATGTACTAGGGGACAGTGGGTCTAGTGAGAATTTTGAACTGAAAGATATCCTTATTAGGCGGGAAAATGTGTTCGGGAAATTGATGGGATTAAAGGCCGATAAATCCATGGGTCCTGATAGTCTGCATCCCAGAGTAGTTAAGGAAGTGGCCCTCGAAATAGTGGATGCATTGGTGATCATTTTCCAACAATCTATCAACTCTGGATCAGCTCCTATGGACTGGAGGGTAGTTGATGTAACACCACTTTTTAAAAAAGGAGGGAGAGAGAAAGCGGGTAATTATAGACCAGTTAGCCTGACATCAACAGTGGGGAAAATGTTGGAATCAATCATTAAGGATGAAATAGCAGCCCATTTGGAAAGCAGTGACAGGATCGGATCGAGTCAGCATGGATTTATGAAAGGGAAATCATGCTTGACGAATCTTCTGGAATTTTTTGAGGATGTAACTAGTAGAGTGGACAAGGGAGAACCAGTGAATGTGGTGTATTTGGACTTTCAAAAGGCTTTTGACAAGATCCAGCACAAGAGATTGGTGTACAAAATCAAAGTGCATGGCATTGGGGGTAATGTACTGACATGGATAGAGAACTGGTTGGCAGACAGGAAGCAGAGAGTCGGGATAAACGGGTCCTTTTCAGAATGGCAGGCAGTGACTAGTGGAGTGCTGCAGGGCTCAGTGCTGGGACCCCAGCTATTTACAATATACATTAACAATTTGGATGAAGGAATAGAGTGTAAAATCTCCAAGTTTGTGGATGACACTAAACTGGGTGACGGTGTGAGCTGTGAGGAGGACGCTAAGAGGCTGCAGGGTGGCTTGGACAGATTAGGTGAGTGGGCAAATACATAGCAGATGCAGTATAATGTGGATAAATGTGAGGTTATCCATTTTGGGGGCAAAAACACAAAGGCAGAATATTATCTGAATGGCAGCAGACTAGAAAAAGGGGAGGTACAATGAGACCTGGGTGTCATGGTTCATCAGTCACTGAAAGTGGACACGCAGGTACAGCAGGCGGTAAAGAAGGCAAATGATATGTTGGCCTTCATAGCTAGGGGATTTGAATATCGGAGCAGGGAGATCTTACTGCAGTTGTAGTGACGCCTCACCTGGAATATTGCGTTCAGTTTTGGTCTCCTAGTCTGAGGAAGGACGTCGTGCTATTGAGGGAGTGCAGCGAAGGTTCTCCAGACTGATTCCAGGGATGGCTGGGCTGTCATATGAGGAGAGACTAGATCAACTGGGCCTTTATTCACTGGCGTTTAGAAGGATGAGAGGGGATTTCATAGAAACATATAAGATTCTGACGGGACTGGACAGGTTAGATGCGGGAAGAATGTTCTCGATGTTGGGGAAGTCCAGAACCAGGGGACCTAGTCTTAGGATAAGGGGTAAGCCATTTAGGACTGAGATAAGGAGAAACTTCTTCACTCAGAGAGTTGTTGACCTGTGGAATTCCCTGCCGCAGAGAGTTGTTATTGCCAGTTCATTGGATATATTCAAGAGGGAGTTAGATATGGCCCTTACGGTTAAGGAGATCAAGGGGTATGGAGAGAAAGCAGGAAAGGGGTACTGAAGGAATGATCAGCCATGATCTTATTGAATGGCGGTGCAGGCTCGAAGGGCCGAATGGCCTACTCCTGCACCTATGTTCTATGTTTCTATGGTGTCTGTAACACAAATTAAACTTTAAAACATATAAAATCAAATTAAAATTTGGTTGCCGGGGGCGATGATGCACTCCAGTCCTTCCTGTGCCCACCTCTTGCGGAAGACTGCGAGCGTACCGGTGGACACCGCGTGCTCCATCTCCAGGGACACCCTGGCTTGGATGTAACCGCGGAAGAGAGGCAGGCAGTCGGGCTGAACGACCCCCTCAACAGCTCTTCACACCTGTGAGCATATTTACGGGTGCATACATTACAACTTTCTCATGGGATGCCAACTGCTGAAGACACAGATCTTTCACCAGTTAGCAGTCTTTCCAAGAGTCCAGGTTGCTATCGATGGCCATCAATCCATCTAATTGATTGCATAGTTAGGAAGGGGTGCCACTCCATAAATGCTTGGGTGGTTTCAGACCACAGAAAGGTGCCTGCACATTCATTCCTGTTATCCAAAGCGTGCCCATATGTTTATTATGAAGCAGCCTCTGGTGTCTATATTATGAGAAGATGTCAAGGAAACGGTGCCACTTGCTCTGCTAGATATCAAGCAGTAAGGGACTCTAAAGGGCAAAAAAAAAATAGGAAAAGAAAAGGAGGAAGAAGTACAATGCATCCCTGAGCCAAGTTGCACCTGATTTTAACTGCTGGCCAGTTTTCGGCAGGTGAATAATGTTGAAAGTTAGAATCTCACCGGCCGACTTCCCACTTGTTCAGGGTGGGAAGTGAGTGTGAAACAGTATTAGACAGCGCGGTTCTGAGGTCACCTGTCGGCAGCAGGTAAGTGGTAGGATCAGCCTGCTGGGCTGTCCCACGAGGGTCCACGATTCGGGGTGCAGGGCAATCTGAAGGCAGGGGCGGCCTAAAGATTCCTCCTGGATCCGATGCGCTTCCTCAATGGGCTGTCCTGGCAGGAAACTCAGTACCACTTCGAGTTCGGGCGGTTGAGTCCCTGATGATGTCATCGGGAACCAAAATGCATATGTTAAGAAGGTCCCTGCTGACTTTGGGTGGGTGTCCCTGCTGCCTGTTCAGTTGAGCAGGTTAAAGTTGCTGTGGATCAGATTCTAGTGATTCTAATATGGGTTAGTGAACTGGCCGATTTTAACTGGCCACCTGCCCGGGCGGGTATTGGTTAAAATCACCACCAGTACCTTAAAAGGGAGGTAAGATTAGAAGACATTTTTTGTGTTATTCCTTTGGTGAGCAAAGTTTGCACTGTTGTCAACAAGGGAAGTGGCGGTTCTGGACTTAGTTATAGCAAATGAAGCTGGGAATGTGGAAGGGGTATCAATGGAGAGCATTTTGGTCCTAATTCAGTTAAATTTAGGGTAATTATGGAAAAGGACAAAGATAGACCAGGAATAAAAGTTCTCAATTGGGGAAAAGCTAATTTTGATAAGCTGAGAGGTGATTTAGTCATAGTGGACTGGAAACAGCAACTTGAAGGTAAATCAGTGTCAGAGCAGTGGGAGGCATTCAAGGAGGAGATCTGGAGGGTTCAGAGCAAGAATGTTCCCAGAAAGAAAACAGGTGGGACGAACAGATCTAAAGCCCTCTGGATATCAATGAACATACTGTTGTATATGAATAAAGAGTCTGACTGGATACTGTGAGCTCAAAGTAAAATGTGACCGTAGTCTTTTATTGCAGGTCTCCAGAGTTCCTCTCCAGCCTATGAGGCCTCCTTAAGTACCAGGGCATGAGCCCTCTGGTGGCTGTACAAAGTATTTACAAGTTTACATACATAACAGCACTCCCGCCGCCCTCCCTGCCCCCCGCCCCGCAAAATCAATAGTGTAACTATTTACAAGGTGGGTCGATCTAGGGCCTTTCTTTCCCTGGTTGATTGTCTTGGTGCAAATGCTGGTTTTGGTGAATCGTTTGTTGGGCCCTTGCTGGGCTGCTGTGCAGCTGGCCTTGCTGGGCTGCCTGGTGTGGTGAGTCCTGCTAGGCTGCTGCGGGTGATGGGTTCTGTTTCGTGGCCAACCGCGGTGTCGGTTGCCACTGGTGTGTATGCTGGGGGGTCAAAGAAGGTAGGGTCCAATGTGGGTTGCTCAGGATATCTGAGTTTGATTTGGTCCAAGTGTTTCCGGTGAATGAGTCGCTTTGAAAGTTTAACCCGAAACTCCCTACTTTGGCCATAATAGTGCTGGGAAGCCACTTGGGACATTGTCCATAATTCAATACAAATACAGGATCATTGATTTAAATTTCGCGTCACACATTTGCGCTATCATGATATGTACTTTGTTGAAGCCGCCTGCTCTCTACCTGTTCATGTAGATCAGGGTGAACTAATGAGAGCCTTGTCTTAAGTGCCCTTTTCATGAACAGTTCAGCAGGTGGAATCCCAGTGAGTGAGTGGGGTCTTGTGCGGTAGCTAAGCAGAACTCAGGATAGGCGAGTCTGCAGTCAACCTTCCGTTACCCTCTTCAAGCCCTGCTTGATAGTTTGCACTGCTCTCTCTGCCTGACCATTGGATGCTGGTTTGAACGGGGCAGATGTAACATGTTTGATCCCATTATGGGTCATGAACTCTTTGAACTCAACACTGGTAAAACATGGCCTGTTGTCACTCACAAGGACATCAGGTAGTCCGTGCGTGGCAAACATGGCCCGTAGGCTTTCAGTGGTGGCAGCGGACATGCTTGCCGACATTGCCTCACATTCAATCCATTTGGAGTATACATCTACAACCACAAGGAACATTTTACCCAAAAACGGGCCTGCATAGTCGATATGGATCCTGGACCATGGTTTGGAGGGCCAAGACCATAAACTTAGTGGCGCTTCCCTGGGTGCATCGCTTAACTGTGAGCAATTGTTTCATCTGTGCACGCAGGACTCTCAGTCCGCATCGATACCGGGCCACCACACGTGGGATCTGGCTATCGCTTTCATCATTACGATGCCTGAGTGGGTACTGTGGAGGTCACTGATGAAAGTGTCTCTGCCCTTCTTGGGGACCACTACCCGATTGCCCCACAGAAGGCAGTCTGCCTGTATAGGCATTTCATCCCTGCTCCGCTGGTACGGCATTTTCTCTTCCTGCATTTCCACTGGGACACTGGACCAGCTCCCGTGAAGCACACAATTTTTTACTAGAGACAGTAAGGGGTCCTGGCTCGTCCAGGTTCTAATCTGCTGGGCTGTGATGGGTGATTGCTCACTCTCAAATGCTTCCATAACCATGACTAAATCTGTGGGCTGCGTCATTTCCACCCCCGTGGTGGGCAATGGCAGCCTACTGAGAGAATCGGCACAATTTCTGTGCCTGGCCTGTGGCGGATGGCGTAGTTGTATGCGGACAACGTGAGCGCCCATCTCTGGATGTGGGCCGATGCATTCGTATTTATCCCCTTACTCTTGGAAAGCAGGGATATTAGTGGCTTATTGTCCGTTTCCAGTTCAAATTTTAGCCCAAACAGATATAGAATGCATTTTCTTTACCCCATAGACACACGCTAATGCTTATTTTTCAATGATGCTGTAGGCTCTCTCAGTCTTAGACAGACTTCTGGATGCAAAAGCAACCGGTTGCAGTTTCCCAGATTCATTAGCTTGTTGCAATACACACCCGACACCGTATGATGACGCATCACATGCTAGTAGCAAACGCTTACATGGATCATACAACACAAGCAATTTGTTTGAGCATAACAATTTTCTAGCTCTTACAAAGGCATCTTCTTGGCTTTTACCATTTGTCTCCTTTACGCAGTAAGGTGTGCCGTGGTTCTAACAGTGTGCTGAGACCTGGTAAGAAGTTACCAAAGTAGTTCAGTAGTCCTAGAAACGAACGCATCTCCTTCACGTTCTGTGGCCTCGGTGCGTTCTCGATTGCCTCCGGCTTCAAATCGGTGGGCCTGATGCCGTCCGCCGCGATTCTTCTCCCCAGGAACTCCACTTCAGGCACCAGGAAAATGCACTTCGAGCATTTTAACCTGAATCCCATGCGGTTGACTCGACTAAGAACCTCCTCCAGGTTTTGCAGATGCTCGACTGTGTCCTGACCTGTAACCAAGATGTCGTCCTGGAAGACCACTGTGCGCGGGACCGACATCAGTAAGCTTTCCATGTTTCTCTGGAATATCGCCATGGCTGATCGAATTCCAAACGGGCATCTATTTTAAATGAAGAGACCTTTGTGTGTGTTGATGCAGGTGAGGCCCTTCAATGATTGCTCCGTCATGTAGGCCGAGGTCAAGTCCAGCTTCGTGAATGTCTTTCCTCCCGCCAGTGTAGCGAAAAGGTCGTCAGCCTTTGGTAGTGAGTATTGATCCTGCAGGGAGAAACAATTGATAGTTACTTTGTAAGCACCACAGATTCTGACGGTGCCGTCTCCCTTGAGGACTGGAACAATTGGACTGGCCCACTCCTTGAATTCGATCGGTCAAATGATGCCCTCTCGTTGCAGCCAGTCCAGCTCGATCTCTACCCTTTCTCTCATCATGTATGGTACTGTTCTCGCCTTGTGATGGATGGGTTGCGCCACCGGAATTAGGTGGATTTGCACTTTTGCTCCTTGGAACTTCCTGATGCCTGGTTCAAACAGCAAAGGGAACTTATTTAAGATCTGGGCACACGAAGTGTCGTCGGCAGACGAGGGCGCTCCGTCAGCTTGCCAATTCCAGCGTATCTTTCCCAGTCAGCTCCTGCCGAGCAGAGTGGGACCATCGCCCCGTACCACCCAGAGTGGTAGCTTGTGCACTGCTCCATCGTAGAAGACCTTTACAGTAGTACTGTCGATTACGGGAATCAGTTCCTTTGTACAAGTTCATAGTTTCGTGCAAATGCGACTCAATACTGGCCTTGAGGTTTGCTGCACCACAATTTTTTGAAAGCCTTTTTGCTCATAATGGATTGGCTCAGGCCCATGTCCAGCTCCATTGACACGGAGTCAATTAAATTTAACCTTCAGCATTATCGGGGGACACTTAGTGGTAAATGTGTGCACCCCATATATCTCTACCTCCTCGGTCTGAGGCTCTGGTTCATCGTGATCCGCCGTGGATCTGGCCTCCTCTGCAACGTGGTTTGCAGGATTAAAAGGGTTTGCAGCTCGCCTGCACATACGTTAGATGTGTCCCATTGTTCCACAGCCCTTGAAAATGTATCCTTTGAAGCGGCATGAATGGAACGATGATCACCCCCGCAGCGCCAACAAGGTGTTAATGGCCTTGCATTCATCACCTTTGATGGTGGGCTCTGAGACATCTGCGGACATGCAGCTGCAGGTAAGTGGGGCCTGCCCTATACATTGCGATTTGAAAACAACATCACTTTGTTCACGGTACTTGTAGTAGCACTCGTGTGCTGAGAGATTTGCTTAGTATTGTCACTGGTGGCAATGAACGCCTGGGCTATCGCTATGGCCTTACTCAAGATTGGGGTGTCTGCAGTCAAAAGTTTGCGAAGTATGGTTTCATGGCCAATGCCAAGTACGAAAAAGTCTCTGAGCATGTGCTCCAAATGTACTTCAAATTCGCAATGTTCTGCAAGGCATCTTAGCTCGGCGACATAAATCGCCACTTCCTGGCCTTCAGACCTGTTGTAGGTGTGGAACGGGTACCTCGCCATCAGAACGCTTTCCTTTGGGTTCAGATGCTCCTAGGCCAGTGTGCACAAATCATCATACGATTTCTCTGTGGGTTTCGCTGGAGTAAGCAGATTTTTCATGAGGCCATATGTTGGTGCCCCACAGACGGTGAGGAGAATTGCCCTTCATTTGGCAGTGTTCACTTATCCTTCCAGCTCGTTGGCCATGAAGTATTGGTTGAGTCACTCCATGAAGGTTTCCCAATCATCTCCCTCCGAGAATTTCTCCAGGATGCCCACTGTTCTCTGCATCTTTGGGGTTCGTCATCTGTATCTTGTCACCAGTTGCTGTATATGAATAAAGAGTCTAACTGGATACTGTGAGCTCAAAGTAAAGTGTGGCCTTAGTCTTTTATTGCAGGTCTCCAGAGTGCCTCTCCAGCCTGTGAGGCCTCGTTAAGTACCTGCGCTCGGGATTGTGGGATCCCTTGGGACTCCAGGGGATGAGCCCTCTGGTGGCTGTACAAGGTATATACAAGTTTACATACATAACACATACAGGGTAGGATAAAGAAAAAAAGGGAGACTTATGACAAATACTGAGGGCTCAATACTGCAGAAACTCTGGAGGAGTATAGAAAGTGCAAGGGTGCAATTAAAAGGAAATTGGGCAAGTAAAATCAATGAAAATCCAAAGATGTTTTATAAATACATTAAGAGCAAGAGGATAACTAAAAAAAGAGTAGGGCCGATTAGAGACCATTAAGGTAATCTATGTGTGGAGGCAGAAAATGTGGGTATGGTTCTTAAAGAATACTTTGTGTCTGCTTTCACAAATGAGACGGGCGATGCAGACATTGTAATCAGGGAGGAATAGTGTGAAATATTAGATGAAATAAACATAGTGAGAGAGGAAGTATTATGGGGTTTAGCAGGTTTGAACATGGATAAATCTCCAGGCCTGGATGAAAATTATCCCAGGCTGTTAAGAGAAGCAAAGGAGTATAGGAACAGGAGTAAGCCATTCAGCCCATCGAGCCTTTTCCACCATCCAATTTGATCATGGTTGATTTGTATCTTAACTCCATTTACCTGTCTTGGCTCCATATCCCTTAATACACTTACCCTAAACTAAAAAGGCTGTTAAGAGAAGCAAAAGAGGAAATAGCAGAGTTTCTGACCATCATTTTCCAATCCTCTCTGGCTACAGGTGTGGTGCTAGAGGATTGGAGGATTGCTAATGTTGTACTGTTGTTTAAAAAGGGAGAAAGGGATAGACCGAGTAATTACAGGCCAGTCAGCCTAACCTCGGTGGTGGGAAAATATTTGGAAAACATTCTGAGGATAAATCTTCATTTAGAAAGACACAGATTAATCAAGGACAGTCAGCATGGATTTGTTAAGGGAAGGTCGTGTCTGACCAACTTGATTGAATTATTTGAGGAGGTAACCAGGAGGGTCGATGACGGCAGTGTGTTTGATGTAGTGTATATGGATTTTAACAAGGCTTTTGATAAGGTCCCATATGGTAGACTGGTCCCGAATGTAAAAGCCCATGGGATCCAGGGCAAAGTGGCAAGTTGGATCCAAAATTATCTCAGACGCAGGAAGCAAAGGGTAATGGTTGATGGGTGTTTTTGTGACTGGAAGGCTGTTTCAAATGGGGTTCCACAAGGCTCAGTACAGGGTCCCTTGCTTTTTGTGGTATATATCAACGATTTAGACTTGTATGTAGAGAGTATGATTAAGAAGTTTGTAGCTGATACTAAAATCAGCTGTGTGGTTGATAATGAAGAAGAAAGTTGTAGACTGCAGGAAGGTATCAATGTACTGGTCAGGTGGGCAGAACAGTGGCAAATGGAATTCAATACAGAGAAGTGTGAGGTAATGTATTTGGGGAGTGCTAACAAGGTGAGAAATACACATTAAATGGTAGGACACTGAGAAGTGTAGAGGAACAAAGGGACCTTGGAGTGCATGTCTACAGATCCTCGAAAATAGCAGGCCAGGTAGATATGTGGTTAAGAAGGCATACAAAATACTTGCCTTTATTAGCCATGGCATAGAATACGAGAGCAGGGGGGGTGGGGGGGGTTATGCTTGAACTGTGTAAAACACTGGTTAGATCACAGCTAGAGTACTGGTCACCACATTACAGGAAAGATGTGATTGCACTAGAGAGGGTGCAGAGAAGATGTTGCCTGGACTGGAGAATTTTAGCTATGAGGACAGATTGGATAGGCTGGGTTTGCTTTCTTTGGAACAGAGGAGGTTGAGGGGAGACCTTATTGAGGTGTATAAAATTAGGGACTAACTATTTGACCCGCACTTTTTTGACCGACAGGTGACAAGCCTCGCCCTTTTCAAGCTCCACGGACCCCCCCCTCCGGCCGAATCATTCCATCCACGTTGTGCCAGAAGCAGGACCTGAGGCTCCATCTCTTTCCACCCCCCCGGCCGGCCTGCACCTGATGGCAGTGGGCTGCTGCTTCTCCGGCTGACCGGGCCTCCCATGAGCCACGAGTCACAAGTGGCGGTGGCAGCGGGGGAGAGCAGCGGTGGGCAGCCGGGGGGAGGGAGTCGGAGGGCCTTGGGGCTGAGAGCTAGAGAGGCTGGGGGAGAGAGAGCCTGGAGGGAGGAGGAGAGAGAGGCTGGGGGGGGGGGAGGGAGAGAGGCTTGGTAGAGAGTGAGAGAGGCTTATGGGGGGAGGGAGAGGGAGAGGTTGGGGGGGAACAGGAGAGTGATGCGGGGGGGGGAGGGTGAGAGAGGCTGGGGGGGTGAGAGAGGCTCGGGGGGAGAGAGAGAGAGTGGGGGTGGGGGAGAGAGAGGCTGGGGGTGTGGAGAGAGGCTGGGGGGGAAAGAGAGGCTGTGGGGGGTGGGGATGCAGAGAGAGAGACTGGGTGGAGAGAGACAGGCTGGCGGGAGAGAGAGAGAGAGAGAGGCTTGGTAGAGAGTGAGGCTGGGGAGAGAGTGAGAAAGGCTGGGGGGAGAGAGAGAGGCTGGGGGGAGAGAGAGAGAGGCTGGGTGAAGAGAGAGAGAGGCTGGGTGGAGAGAGAGAGAGTGGGTGGAGAGAGAGGGGCTGGGTGAAGAGAGAGAGGGCTGGGTGAAGAAAGAGAGAGGCTGGGTGGAGAGAGAGAGAGGCTGGGTGAAGAGAGAGAGAGGCTGGGTGAAGAAAGAGAGAGGTTGGGTGGAGAGAGAGAGAGGCGGGGTGGAGAGAGAGAGAGTGGGTGAAGAGAGAGAGAGGCTGGGTGAAGAGAGAGAGGGGCTGGGTGGAGAGAGAGAGAGTGGGTAGAGAGAGAGAGAGAGAGAGGCTGGGGACAGAGAGAGAGAGACTGGGGAGAGAGAGAGGTTGGGGGGAAGAGTCGGGGTGGGGGGGGAGAGCGGGGGGTGAGCGAGAGAGGCCTGGGGGGGGAGGGAGAGAGGCGGGTGGGGGAGAGAGGCTGGGGAGGATAGGGATCAGAGGGGGGAGAGGGAACTCATGAAAGATGGATCACGTTCTTCCAACCCCCTACAAGAGATATCATTGGAGTGGATGATATCCAGAAGTCATGATACTGTCATTATTCACTTCATATCCAATAAACCTGTTAACAATCTGTACACAATGCCCCATCTATGGCGGGGCGGGGGGGGGTGTAGTGGGGTGGGTGGGGGAGAGGATGCACTTGCGTTGGGGTAAGGCACTTCGGCTGGGGGAGGCATGCACTTGCGCTGGGGTATAGGACTTTGGTTGGACGATGGATGTACTTGAACTGGGGTAAGGCACTTTGGCTAGCCCTTGCTGTCTTCTGGGGAGCTCTGCCCTCTGTCGCTTCAGGAAATCAAAGTGGATCGAGTTACAATTTGCAAAGTGAAGTGAGACCTTGGGATGGGCGGATCCAGTGACACATTCCTGTGAAACTTCAGGGTCTGGCTTATCCTCCAAGGGGACCAATCAGAAATAAGAGGTGGAGCCTGTTGGCCATTTTTGCAGTACAAATAAGCACGTCCATAAAATTATGAAGGGCCGAGATAGAATGGATAGGACGGACCTATATCCCTTAGCGGAGGGGTCAACAACCAGGGGGCATATATTTAAAGTAATTGGTAGAAGGTTTAGAGGGGATTTGAGGGGAAATTTCTTCACCCAGAGGGTTGTGTGGGTCTGGAACTCAGTCTGAAAGGGTGGTAGAGGCAGAAACCCTCAACACGTTTAAAAAGTACTTGGATGTGCACTTGAAGTGTCGTAACCTACCGAGCTCTGGCGCAGGAAGGCCTGCCTCGCCTCGGTATCACCCCCAAATGGGGCGATATCAAATTTCAACCCCTAGATGTTTCTATGGGTTCAATGTCATTAACTACTCACATAAGTGGACCTCATCCCCTATTAACCAGAGTGTGCCTTTACTTGCCTAATATCTGGGTACATGGAACAAGCCCTCAGGTTCAAACATTGTTACTGTATCCCAGATTACTGAACACATCATGTACTGCCACGTGATTGCCTTGACTTTAGTCAGCAGAAGATTAACACTCTCAGATTAGGGCTTTAGACAAATTTATTGAATATTAAACTCACTGGCCCCGAACTCATGCCTCGCCTGGACGCATCACCCCCATGCTCGTTGACCTACATTGGCTTCCGGCTAAGCAACTAATCTTCTGAACTGTCAAAAACAGCAAAGTGACTTGGGTTAATGATCAATATCAAACTGATCTTTAAAACACAGTCACTTAGTTCTTATGTGACCATTCGCTACCGCTGCTGAAGCTCTCATCCATGCCTTTGTTACCTCTAGACTTGATTATTCCAACGCTCTCCTGGCTGACCTCCCACATTCTACACTACATAAACTGGAGGTAAACCAAAATTAGGCTGCCTATGTCCTAACTCGCACCAAGTCCCACTCACCCATCTTCTCTTCCTTCTTAGGCGGTCCCTCGTATTGAGGATGACTTGCTTCCACACCAAAAAGGGATGAGTTCACAGATGTTTCAATGAAAGATCTGATATTCCAGTCCTGAACTACATATTGAAGGGTGGAAGATGCCTGTGTGTGGATTTTTTTAACATGTGGTGGCCGTTGCACACCAGCTCTGCTGCACGGACCTAGTGCGCACACATATCACAGTGTGGGCTGGTCCATGCTGCCCCTGGGCTTTCGTCTCTTCTGGGCCTCGAATTCATGCCTCTCCTGGGCCCATCACCCCTTTGCTCGCTGACCTACATTGGATTCCGGTTAAGCAATGCCTCGATTTCAAAATTCTCATCCTTATTTTCCATGGACTTGCCCCTCCCTATCTCTGTAATCTCCTCCAGCCCCACAACTCCTTGAGATACCTGCGCGCCTCTAATTCTGCCCTCTTGAGCATCCCTGATTATAATCGCTCAACCATCGGTGGCCATGCCTCCTGTTGCCTAGGCCCCAAGCTCTGGAACTCCCGGCCGAAACCTCTCCACCTCTCCACCTCTCTTTCCTCCTTCAAGACGCTCCTCAAAACATACCTCTTTGACCAAGCTTTTGGTCACCTGCGCTAATTTCTCCTTATGTGGCTCTGTGTCAAATTTTTAAGTAATAATACTCCTGTGAAGCGCGTTGGGATGTTTCACTATGTTAAAGGCGCTATATAAGTACAAGTTGTTGTTGATGATTAGCTTCTGATGGCATCAGACTGACTAATGAACAGGGCCCAGACTGCAAAATATAAACTCTATCTATCCTATCAAAACCCCACATATTTTTGAACACCTCTATTAAATCATTCCTCAACCTTCTCTGCTCGAAGGAGAACAATCCCTGCTTCTCCAGTCTCTCCAGATTACTGAAATCCGTCATCCCTGGCGCCATTCTAGAAAAATCTCCTTTGCACCCTCTCCAAGGCCTTGACATCCTTGCCAAAGTGTGGTGCCCAGAATTGGACAATACTGCAGCTGAGCCTAACCAGTGATTTATAAATATTTAGCAAAACTTTCTTGCTTATGTACCATTTAGTTTATATTGCCTCTCATCATATTTCCTATCAAAATGTTCTCCTTCACACTTCTCTACATTAAATTTCATCTGTCATGTGTCTGCCCATTTCAGCAGTCTATCTATGTCCTCGTGACCTCTGCTGCTATCCTCCTCACTGTTTTCTACATTTCAAATTTTGCTCACATCTATTAGGAAATTAAGAAGAAATAAAGGAAAATATTCCAACTTCAAAGCTGTATTTTCCCATTCAGGTCTTTGTACTTGTTGTATCATTATATATTTAACTTTGATGGACTACCCTAAGCTGGGGGCATTTTGCAATCAGGAGATCCATTGTGTGACTGATATCTTACCTGAAGCCCATGGTGTCAATGACCCGGAGAGTTCAAAGAATGGGTGCTCCAACTGGGAAGTGAGCTCTCTATGTGCAGGGAACAAAAGCATCTATTTGCCATCAATGTTTACTGTATATTGATTTTTATTTTCCTGATAAAGAAACACAGTTGGTCTGCATGAATAAAATACCATTAAAATCTCAGAAAACAATCTGGGTTTTTGTTGGCTGTACTGAAATCTAACTATAATGTTTGCTAAATGCTTGCCTTAATCGGCTTCGATTGTTCAGTAACTTAGTCATTAAAGCAATAGACAAAAAGGCAAACATTTTCACAACTCTGTTCCTTTATTGACAATGATTCAAATACAGGATAAGCATGAACTGAGATAAATGAGACATTTTACAAGTGAGTTTCTTGCAGTGCTGGATTGTTAGATGAAGCTTAAAGTGGAAGAATACATTAGGGTAATAGCTACTTTATTTTGCACGCTAACAAGAGAGATACCTGTGCATTTCAGTAACTTTTGGTAACCTTTTGCACCTCATATTTTATGTTTATGGTAAGAGGAATCCTGGGGGGCAGATATTTGGTTTAATAAAACCCCAGTGTGAGATTTTGGAGTTTCATTCCAGTGACACATTGCCCGTTGACCACCAGTGCCTGGTATGATGATACTGTCATTGCAATGGAATTTTATGTTATCACTCCAGGGAGAGTTCAAAACCAAATGCCTTCACCCAGACTGTTTTGTACCATCTGTTTGAAAGTATAAAACATACCAACAAAGAGAAACTAAAGGACATTGAAAAAAACATACACATCTCCCTTTCAGTAAAACCCGCTTGCCTTTCATGGTCTTAGAATCAGCGTTTGACTTCTCCTCCATTCACTTCTCCGATGGGATGAACTCAGCAGGAGGGAAGATTTGCTCCTTGCACCGTATGTATGGAAATCATAAATGCATTCTTTGTATAAATGGTCTTACAATTTTGTTACACATGGCACACAAACAAAATGTTGGCCCAGGTGGTGAATCAGGAACATACCATGATACATAGTGCTCCACTGGCAGACCAGCTCATTCTCTTTGGAACAGTCTTGGGGGAAAAATTCCGTTGCGCCCCGTTTGGGGACGGTAACATACGGGATGCGGGACATTTTGCGGCAGGAACAGGAATCCCGCTCTGCTCACTACCTTCAGGGTACCACCTGCAAAATAACGCACTGGGCTGTATAGCACTGCTGTGTAGGAGGGGCTTTCCCCTTCATTAAAGGGAAGGGCCCAAGCTGAAAACTCTGCAGTGAAGAAACAGGCCTCCCTGGACCAGCAGACAGCGGGGGTGCCGTGCCAACAGCCTGGGGCGCTTGGCAAAGTCGTCAGAATTTTTCTTTCAATGGCCGTCACCTCCCCTTTAACTACCACCCCGGGAGTGGCCTGCCGCCCGGTTCATGTCCCTTGAAGCTGTCGCTGGCATTGTCCGGCGCAGCTTCAGGGGGCGATATCCAATTTAGGATCCGGGGCGAAAACGGGGCGCTGCGCATGGTGAAGGCGTCGTCATCGCCATGGAAGCTAGCAGGAGTCGTTATAGGCAATGCAAGGAAATGTGGCAGTCAACTTGTGCACAGAAAGGTCCCACAAACAGCAATGAGATACATGAGCAGTTGATGGCCTGGATTTTATGGGGCCTATGACGGTGATGCGCATGCGCAAAAATCCAGAATTTGCGATCTGTCAAGATGCGTGGGCCTTTACGCAGGTGTAAGCCTGCAGGCCCAGGACTACAAGAATCTGAAGCTCTGGAGCCATCAAGTAAGTGCAGAGTTTTCTTGTGGTTCGGAGGCATACGTGGGCGGTAAGCATCTGACCGCAATTTCCATCCAAACTACTTTAGCAGTGTCGATTGAGAGATAAATGTTGGCCAAGAAACCGGGACTGCTTCCCTGCTTTTTTTCAAATTGTGGCATGGGATCTATTTTGTCCAGCTAAGAGAGCAGAAGCCATTGTTTAACGTCTCATCCCTTTCCTCGTGGGCCCCTGTGTGTGACACACAGACAAACTCTCACAACACTTATTCCAGCCATTTTGTCTGCAAGAATTTTAATCTGTCTGCATCTTTCTACCAGTTAATTTCAGCTGAAAAATTTTAGCTGTAAATTTTTATTTATGCAGCGTTTTGCTTCAAAGGAATGTCATTGCCTCGTTTTCAAATTGGATGATGAACTTTTACATTACTCCACCACAATGGCTGTTGCAATATCATTGATTTTCTAAAATCAAATACTGTACAAACCCACAAATAATAAAAATAAGCTGGTTTAAACAAAGTTGTCCCTTCACACTGATGTGAATTTCTGATCATTTGTTTGTTCTGACGGGCAAGTGTGATTGAGAAATCCCAGCAGCATTAGCCAAAGTCTGAGTGTGTCATGTCTACTAAATGATTTGTGAGAGTTTTACTGGAAGTAGATGTTTAATCAGAAAGTTCACAATGTTAATGAGACGCATAACCAATTTTCTTTTTGCTATTGTCCCGAAGACCAAAGATTAAAATACCTTTAAAAAAAAAATCATTATTGGGATGTGGGCATCACTGGCAAAGCCAGCATTTATTGCACATCCCCCAATTTTTTTTAATACTCCTGGGATGTGGGCGATAGGCCAGCATCTATTGCCCATCCCTAGTTGCTCTCGAGAAGGTGGTGGTGAGCCATCTGATACTGAGTGGGTTGCTAGGCCATTTCAGAGGGCAGTTAAGAGTCAACCACATATAGACCAGACCAGATAAGGAAGGCAGATTTTCTTCCCGAAAGGACATTAATGAAGCAGAAGAATTTTTACGACAATCCGTTAGTTTTACATAAGATTACATAGGATATACGACACAAAAACAGGCCATTCGGCCCAACCAGTCCATGCCAGCGTTTATACTCCACTCGAGCCTCCTCCCGTCTTGCCTCATCTAAATCTATCTGCATAACCCTCTATTTCCTTCTCCCTCATATGCTTGTCTAGCCTCCCTTTAAATGCATCCAAAGTATTCGCTTCAACCACTCCCTGTGATAGCGAGTTCCACATTCTCAACAGTCTTTGGGTGAAGAAGTTTCTTCTGAATTCCCGATTGGATTTCTTGGTGACTATCTTATATTGATGGCCTCTAGTTATGCTCTTCCCCACAAGTGGATACGATCTCTCCGTATCCACTCCATCAAAACATTTCATAATTTTAAAGACCTCGATTAGGTCACCCCCTCAGCTTTCTTTTTTCAAGAGAAAAGAGACCCAGCCTGTTCATCCTTTCCTGATATGTATACACACGCATTTCTGGTATCATCCTTGTAAATCTTCTCGGCACCCTCTCCAGTGCCTCTATATCATAGAATCATAAAATCATGGAATCATAGGGCTCGAAATTGGTGGCCTTACCGCCCACTGCTGCCAGTTGCCGCTGAGTTTTTAGCCACTCTGCCCTCGGTGACAGATTCCTCCAGGTCTGCATCCGCCGGGAGGGGAGTACCGCCGGGAAGCGCCAGCTGACGCCCGCTGATGGCCAAGTCGTGTAAGTGTCCTGCCGTCCGCCGAGCTGGCATATTGGTGCGGGCGTGAGTCGGTGGGAGTCGGCGGCAGCAGGGGGAAGGACCACTGTGTGGAGGCAGTTCTAACTCCGATGATAAGTAAGAAGACCTGCAAAAAAAGGTTAGTGATCATTTTTTCTTTTTTTTTTCTTTCAGCGTTTTATCTGTAATTGATCCCCTGAAGGTCTTCCGGTTGGGTTTTTTTGTGAAGATTTTTATTTTTCAGTGTTTCCCCTCTCCCTGGGCCCGACTCAATCCTCGGCGGCACTTTGGCAAGGATCACATTTTCCGCCGAGATTGAGAGCTCCCGTCCGCAGCCGCACAGATTGACGGTGTAAGCAGTCATTTTGCCGCCGGGCTGTACTGCCATCTGTTTTTGAGGGATCTTCCTGGCAAAGTACCGCCCGGTCTCTCGGCGGCCATCGGCTGTCGTTTGAGTGACACTTGAGCAGGCCTTGGCTTCTACCAAGTTCAGGCCCATAAAAATTTACAATACAGAAGGAGACCATTTCGGCGCAATGTGTCCGCACCGGCCATCAAAGAGCTATCCAGCCTAATCCCACTTTCCAGCTCTTGGTCTATAGCCCTGTAGGTTAGGGCATTTCAAGTGCACATCCAAGTACTTTTTAAATGTGGTGAGGGTTTCTGCCTCTACCACCCTTTCAGGCAGTGAGTTCCAGACCCCCATCATCTCTGGGTGAAGAAATTTCCATTCAAATCCCCTTTAAACCTTCTCCCAATTAAACCTTTAAATCTATGCCCCCTGGTTGTTGACCCCTCTGCTAAGGGTTTTCCGAGAAATCGGGTGTGGGGTGGGGTTGGAAGAACGTGATCCAACTTCCCTGAGTTCCCTTTCTCCCCTCCGATCCCCTCTTCCCCAGTCTCTCTCCCCTAGTCTCTCTCTCTCCCCCCCCGCATCTCTCTCTCCCCCTCGAGTCTCTCTCCCTCCCTTCTCTCTCCCGCCCCCGTCTTTCTCTCCTCTCCGATGTTTTCTACCCCACAGAAGACCGTAAAAATGCGGCACAGCTCCACGCGGTATGACTCCAGCTAAAATGCAAGCCCGAATTCCGATGTCGAGTTGAAGGAGTCTGCAAAGGTGTCGGGGGTGGAGTCCAAGACGCTCAAAAAATTACTGCAAATAATCACTCTGGTCTAAAATCACCAGGATTGAAACCTGAAATCAAAAATATAACTGTGAGGGAGACTTGAGATACTGGGACTATTTCCATTGGAACAGAGAAGGTTAACTGGAAATTTAACAGAGGTTTTTGGTATTATGAGGTTTTCATCGGGTAAATAGGAAAAGTCGAGAGCCACAAAGTTGCTCTATAGTTGGAGCATGAAAATTGCGCAATCTGAGAGAATGGCGAGAATAAGGGAAGGGTCCCATTTCCACTGGATCATAGAATCATAGAATCATAGAAATTTACAGCGCGGAAGGAGGCCATTATGGCCTATCATGTCCGCGCCGGCCGACAAAGAGCTAGGCAGCCTAATCACACTTTCCAGCTCTTGATCTGTAGCCCTGTAGGTTACACCACTTCCAGTGCATATCTTTTTAAATGTGGTGAGGGTTTCTGCCTCTACTACCCTTTTCGGCAGTGACTTCCAGACCCCCACCACCCTCTGGGTGAAAAGTTTCCCCTTCTGACAGAAAGGGAGTGGGTGCTTCTCGCTAGCCTTCTATTCAGATGTCAGAAGAGGAGGCAGAACTGATAGGCTGACATCACTGCCAAAAAGCAGAGTAGTTAGTCCTCCCCTTCGACCCCGTGGAAAGCATTCCTGTGTGTTGCAGGCATACATGAAGCAGTCCGCCAGAAGTGGGGCCCCTCCGATACTCTTCTCCGAATGCCAATCCATGCCAGAGAAACCAATTGCTGTGCGGAAAGCGGCAAATTGAAAATCAGCTGGAATTCAAAACTTTAGCCCATTTCCAAAATTGCTGCCGCTCCCGCCTCATCAATGACAGGCGGCCACAGTGTGCCTCACATGTGTTTCAGGAAAGAGCTGCTACAGACACGACTGGATGAATGGCCTCTTTCTGCTTTTCTGGGTTCTAATATTACAAACTCTAAAGATGGAGGGACTGATTTTCCTACAGAACACACATTGAGCACATAGGGTTTTATCTGGGTGTTTGGGAACGGCCTCCACACCAATATTAATGGGTGGAGGGCGGAATACCAGGCAGTGTCACTTTTGGCCTTGCCTGTTTTTGAGGTGAATTAAGTCCTCGCTTTTCTAATCTTAGGTAATCATTGGATTTGCATTATTCTGGAAAAAAAGTTGGTATTTCAATATTAGTCAGCAGATCACCATCGCAATCTATCTGACGTCAGGCAAAAGAGAAGATTTTGCAGTTAGTTCAAATGATTTTTCATTCTAATTGAGCGACTAAGTGATATTGGCATCTTCCTGTATATTGGGCCATGGTTCATTGCCCAAATTACGTGCTGGATGTAATATTGTATTGAAAATGCTGGATAGCAGCTTCCTGGCCTCAGGCATAAACTCTACACAGGGCCTGTCTTGCTCTGATCACCTGTCTACCCTTATTCATCCTCATGTAGGAACAAGCAAAAACACATCTTTGTGAGAATGTAAAATTATTATATTGAAGGATAAGCGATGAACTGAGTTGGCAAAAAGTGTACTTGGAGTGTCTGCTGCATTCAAATTGGAAATTCAGGTCATAGGAACTCCAGACTAGTTGTGTGCAAGGTTACAGATCCCTGTATTTATTTGGATATGAGCAGTATGTGCACTGAACTGGATCAAGGCTGTTTGGTTCAGGATGGTTCAAACTTCCTATTTCCCAACCACAGGGGTTAAATTGGCTAATCCCCGAAAACAGGTATGGGGATCGCAGTACATGATTAACCCGCACTCCCATTCATTACGTTGCAGGCAGCATGTTAAATTGATGTAGCCTGCTGTTGTTAATGATTACTGCATGCAGCCAGTGCTACCTACACTATTTAATGGCTGCACGCAAAGCACAGGGCCTGATATCACGAGTGGATAGCACTACTTAAAGGCAGCCTGCACCTCTTAAAAAGGGGGAGATGCATGTGGATGCAAGAAGGGGTGGGAATTTAATAAAAAGTGAATCAGCACTGTGATACTTTAAGGAATGGCTGAACATGCGAGAGAGCGAGCACCAAGGTTTTCTGGCAATGCATTGGAGGTCTTAGTGCAGGAGGTGGAGAGAAGGAAAGGCATCCTATATCTGCAGTGGTGCAGGAGGCCCTTCAGACAGACCCTCAGGAGGCAGTGGGAAGAAGTGGCAGCAGAGGTCAATGCTAGGAGTGTTGCTCCAAGAACATGGATGCAGTGCAGGAAGAAGTTTAAAGATCAGACATGAGGTGTCAAGGTGAGTGAATTCATCTTCAAATGTCATATCCCACCAACTGCACCACTAGCCTCATCCACTACTCAATTCACCACACCCCCATCACCCACCTACCACCAATCTCTATCAATCAGGACTCAACCCTTCAATTCATATGCTTCACCTCCCCCTCACACACTTAGCACCGTTGCAAGCCTCCCACCCACAACTCACAGCTTGCACACAGACTGCTTTTCAACTATGACAGCCACATCACCCAAACATATTGCACGCCGCCCATTGACACACTTCCCTCTTTCTTGCAGGAGAAGGTGGCGCATAACAAGAGGCAGCAGGACAGAACTGGAGGACAAGTGCCAGCATGTTTTAACCCGCATGGAGGAGACAGTGGTGGCCATCATGGGAAGGGGCATCACTGAGACCGTGGGCACTAGCGGGGCTGGAGGGATCAATGATGAGTGCATCTATATACTCTTCCCACTTCACCCTTATCCCACAATCTCTTCTGACTCACAAGCATGCAATTCTTACTTTCTCATGTCCTCTCATCACAACCCAACTCTTATCCCTTTTTCATTTCAGATACCCAAGAATTGGAACCTTCCCAGTCAGAGGAGAAAGAGGTAGAAGACAGTAAAAATAAAGAGACATCATCACTTGATCTTACTCTCACAGCCACCAGTTCAGGGATTGACACGGCATGTATTTTAGAGGCTAGGATAGTGGCGATATCTTCATGTGGTGAGACACCGGGCACAAGTGTGCAGAAACCAGGGCGGGGTGCAGGGATAGTGTAGGTGCCAGCTTGCTGGAGGGTGAGGTCATGCACTAGTATTGCTGCACAGAAGTCAGATGAGGACTCTGATGGGCCAGGCTACAGAAGAAGGCTGAAGGACATACACAACCAAATGCTTGGTGCACTGGAAACTTGCCAGAAATCCTGTGCACAATGCCACAGATCAAGGAGTCCAGCACTAACTTGGCACAGGGCTTTGCACAGAGCTTGGAGCCCATCCTTTCCAACGTGGTCACCTCCATCAGCACACCTGTGGAACCCATCATGATGCAGCATCTGATGACCGATGTCACAATTTCCATTGCAGCAAAAACCGCTTCGTGCTACTGTTCAAAGGGGCTACCAGGGCAACACAACAGTCCATCATTCTGTCCTCTAACAAATTGGTTGCTGAGGCATCACCCCAGGAGAGTGGCTGTGGCTGCATGGAACAGGAACCTGCTGTCTTCTCTCAGGAAGACAGCATTTCTGCTCCCACCTTACCACTCCGCCAGTGCCCATGTTGTTGCCTATCAGCCAGCCAGCCCAGATTGCTACAGTTAGGCCGAGATGGTGCAGTCTGAAGCTTGGCCGATAAGGCCCAGAGGTGCTCGAGATCTTTTTTTAATATTTCGGATCGAAGTAATGAGCCATTTCATGAGTGGCTAACTCTTGTCACCCAATAGCCAGCCTTTGACTTGCTGTGGTGGGTCAATTGGTCCTCGTTGAAGATCCTCAGCGGCAGTGGCCTAATGCTGAGTGCCAGCTCCTCCTTCCTCTTCCAGCAGCTTGTCCTGCTCTGCGTGACCTCTCTTCATTCTCCCAGACATGCTCAATTCCTAGAGAAAGCCCTACCAGGCCACCCATGTCTGGAAGCAACTTGTTTCAGCACAAGCTGTTCAATGAAAAGAAAAGTACTTCAGCACC
Source organism: Pristiophorus japonicus (assembly GCF_044704955.1). Lineage (NCBI taxonomy): Eukaryota > Metazoa > Chordata > Chondrichthyes > Pristiophoridae > Pristiophorus > Pristiophorus japonicus. Next base: position 257,298,047 of record NC_091977.1, read on the forward strand.
AACCAGTCCAGTCCCTGTACATATTCAAACTTTAGCCAAGTATAGGAAAGCTGCAAAAACTTGTACAATTGCACCAACAGCCAGAAGCAATAATCTAACAACTAACCTGTAAGTACTTTATGATCCTTTTAAATAGCCCTGGTGGGGGTCCTTCATTCTGTTTAATGCATTCGGCTGTGCGAGGTTAAGACAGGAGATGGCTGGTGTGTGTATTTGGAAAATGGCAGCGCTGGTGTCAAATCAGTATTGCACATTGATTGACACTATAACCTACCTGCTCTACATGCTGCCGGCAGTCGTTATGAACACGTGCAAACCCCTTTACCAAGATGGTGTCCTGCGCATCAGAAGTGTGCGCGCAATCTCAGACCCCATTTTCGAGTGTTAGGTGGCTGTGTAGTGCCTAAAAGATGGGTGCCATGCTGCCCAATTTAGCCACCAAAATCTCTTGACAGTTTTGATTTGAACCCTCGGGTAATTGTATCACATGTTTTTTTGGTTCAGTTTATGTGCAGAATAACAGTGCTGAATTGTTTTCTTACACTGTATCTAGTACGGGCACAAAGGGCTCGAAATTCTGTTGTGCCCCATTTGGGGCGATAACTTTTGACTTCTCGGATAAGTATCACCAGGTGGTAATCATTTTCTGCTCCTGGGAAATTCAGTTTTAGCACTCCAAGAGGGAAGTGGAGTGCGAAATCAAGCGCTAACCGCTCCTCTTCAGGCGCTAAAGTGTGAGAGCGGGGCGGTAGTGACAGAGCGCTGATCAATATGGAGTGCAATGATACCAGCATCAGTTCAGTTCAGTTCTGCATTGAAAGGGGACCTGCATGACTGCCATTACAGCCCCAAACACTCTCAGAGAGTGGAGGGCTTGGACATCACACAGCAATGAGGCATCAAATACTTTCAGCAGGCACCAGAGTGGTGCAAAGAATAACGTTGGGTCTACCTGAATACCACTGCCTTTAATTAGTGTTCCCCAAGCGGCCAGCAGAGGTGACAACGCCTCCTCTTCCTGCCGTTGCTGACGCCAGCGATACAGCAGAGGACGGGAGCCAATTTCACATCCGGTGCGGGATCAGGGCACTGCACACTTTATGACATCACGATCTGTGAGGCGCTAGAGGCTGAGGCGGTAAGTGTTAGCGCCAGCGCTAAACCAGCAGGGAAGTTCGCGGGCGTCGGTCAATTCACCGCGCCTGGTCAGTAACTCCTTAGCGCCCCGTTACCCCGTCCCCAGGCACTAACGGGAGGCACAAAGCAGCCAAATTTCTCCCCCAAAATGCCCCCAATTACTAGCCAGAGTTCCGCTCACAGTATCCTGAGCATAATCTCAGCAGCAATTTTTATTCTGTCATTCCTCTGTTTTTCTTTACACTACTGCCCATTTGACTCAAAGATAAATCTTTTGTTTGACCACATCATTGGGAAATATTCTATCCTAGGCAGGAAAAGGTTCGAGTTGTATCTATTTAAAAACTTCCATGGCTTGGAACTTACCATCATCCAAGCCTGACACCGGCAGTGGTGCAATGTTATGGAGCTGTAATTTTACGAGTGCTTGTTACCATCTGTTTCTCACAATGCCTGAAATTACTGTGACTGCAGTTTTCTTGTAAGCACTATAGTGCTCTCGCTGTCCATAAAACTCAATTTGGGCATGAAATTCATCGACATAAAGTCCATTTACCGCCTGCTTACTGCCCAAAAATGCAACCCTTGGTGAAAAAACACCGACATACTGCCCGGTGGAAAATTCATCAATGACATACACACTGTCCGTCCATGCAGACCGCCTATATACCGCCCAAAAGTGCAAAATTCATGACATACCATGAACATACCACTGGAAATGCATACCGTCCTGGAGAAGCTGCTTTTAAGTGGATCTTAAGTGGGTGTATGTACACAGAGCTGACAGGTTTGTTTGATATTTATAGTTCTCCACAGTTTGATGTATTTTTAAACGGATTGTATTATTTTCGAGTGTTAGGCAATAATATGAATAGTCTAACAATTTACTCCTTTATTAATAAAGTATAATTACATTTTTATGTCTGTCTCACCCCCCCGTCTCTCTCACCCCCCAGTCTCTCTCTCTCTTTCTCACCCCCCACAGTCTCTCTCAACCCCCAGTCTCTCTCAACCCCCCAGTCTCTCTCACCCCCCCAGTCTCTCTCTCTCTCTGCCACCCCCAGTCTCTCTCTCTCACTCTCTCACCCCCCAGTCTCTCCCACACCTGTCTCTCTCACCCCCCAGTCTCTCTCACCCCCCCCCAGTCTCTCTCATCCCCCCCGAGTCTCTCTCTCTCTCTCTCTCCCACCCCCAGTCTCTCTCACCCCCCTCCCGTCTCTCTCACCCCCCAGTCTCTCTCTCTCTCTGCCATCCCCAGTCTCTCTCTCTCTCTCTCCCACCACCAGTCTCTCTCACCCACCCCAGTCACTCGCTCTCTCACCCCCCAGTCTCTCTCACCCCCCCAGTCTGTCCCACACCTCAGTCTCTCTCACCCCCCAGTCTCTCTCAACCCCCCAGTCTCTCTCACCCCCAGTCTCCCTCTCTCTCTCTTTTTCACCCCCCAGTCTCTCTCACCCCACCCCCAGTCTCTCTTTCTCTCTCTCCCACCCCCAGTCTCTCTCTCTCTCTCTCTCACCCCCCAGTCTCTCTCACCCCACCCCCAGTCTCTCTCTCTCCCACCCCCAGTCTCTCTCTCTCTCTCTCTCTCTCTCCCACCCGCAGTTTCTCTCTCTCTCTCTCTCTCTCACCCCCCAGTCTCTCTCACCCCACCCCCAGTCTCTCTCTCTCTCTCTCTCCCACCCCCAGTCTCTCTCACCCTTCCAGTCTCTTCCACCCCCACAGCGATCTCAGGCCGTCCCACAGCAAGCTCTCCCTCCCCCCGCCTCCACAGTGATCTCAGGGCACCTCACAGCGATCTCTCTTCACCAACCCCCCCGCCACAGCGATCTTTCTCCCCCCCGCCCCCAGCGATCTTTCTCCCTCCCCGCCACAGCACGGTCAGGCCGGCAGTCTCTGGCCTCTCGGGGGGGTGGAGCTTGAGAGCCGTGTGCGCGTGCGCACAACTCGGGAGCTGAGGATTCCCGAGTCGAAAAGGCCTCACTGCCGCACATTGCCGGACGCACTCTGCTCCCGCCCGCTGCACTCCGCTCGGCTTACCGCCAAGAAAAATGAGATGAAATCCCCGCCCACTTTGCCCCAGTGGTACCAGGAGGTTAAAAATGACGCATCGCCCGGGGACTGCTGAAAAACGGAACATGTGTTTCACCAATTTCGGTCCTATTCAATTTATTGTTGCTAGCAAATGAAAAAAAGTCATGTGTATATTGTGTCTTTCACAGCTTCAGGAAGTCCCAAGCATTCCACAGCCAACAAACGACTTTTGGATTGTAGTCATTGTTGTATAGGCAAATGTGGCAGCCAATTTGTGCACAGCAAGGTTCCACACACAGTCATTTTATGATGACTAGAGGTATCAATGTTAGCTGGAGATGAAGAGAATTCTCCTGCTCCTCTTCAAATAGTGCCAGTGGATTGTTTATGTCCTTCTGCACCAGCATAAAGGGGTTTGGTTTCATGTCTCATCTGATAGGTAGTGCCCCCAACAATGCACCACTCTGGAGTGTCAGCCTAGATTATGTGCTGAAGTCCCAGAGTGGGGCTTCAACCCATAACCTCTGATTCACAGACGTACTAGAACTTAGCCAAGATGACTTTATTGTGTATAAAATGATTAGGATTCTAGATAGAGTGGATAGGAAGGACCTATTTCCCTTAGCAGAGCAGTCAATAAACAGATGAAATAGATTTAAAGTAGTTGGTAGCAGGATTAGAGGGAGATGAGGAAACATTTCTTCACCCAGAGGGTGGTGGGGGTCTGGAACTCACTGCTGAAAGGGTGGTAGAGGCAGAAACCTTCATCACATTTAAAAGGTACTTGGATATGCATTCAAAGAATAGTAATCTACAGAGCTACAGACCTAGTGCTGGAAGATGGGATTAGGCTGGGTAACTCTTTTTCGACCGGCACAGACGTGATGGGCCGAAATGGCCTCCTTCTGTGTCATAGTTTTCTATGGTCCACGTTGTCCAGGGCCACGCTGTGGATCTTGATGACTGGGGGACAGTGCTGTGCAGTGAGGACAGGTTGGTGGAGGACCTTTGTCTTGCTGATATTTAGCATAAGGCCTATGCTTTCGTACACCTCAGTAAATACGTCGACTATGTCCTGGAGTTCAGCCTCTGTATGTGCGCAGACGCAGGCGTCTCATATCTCGGGAGCCTCCTATCAACAAGAGCAGGCATTGACGACGAGATCCAACACCGCCTCCAGTGCGCCAGTGCAGCCTTCGGCTGCCTGAGGAAAAGAGTGTTTGAAGACCTGGCCCTCAAAACTGCCACCAAGCGCTACAGGGCTGTAGTAATACCCGCCCTCCTGTATGGCTCAGAAACATGGACTATGTACAGTAGACACCTCAAGTCACTGGAGAAATACCATGAACGATGCCTCTGCAAGATCCTACAAATCCCCTGGGAGGACAGACGCACCAACATTAGTGTCCTCGACCAGGCCAACATCCCCAGCATCGAAGCACTGACCACACTTGATCAGCTCCGCTGGGCAGGCCACATAGTTCGCATGCCAGACACAAGGCTCCCAAAGCAAGCGCTCTACTTGGAACTCCTTCACGGCAAACGAGCCAAAGGTGGGCAGCGGAAACGTTACAAGGACACCCTCAAAGCCTCCCTGATAAAGTGCAACATCCCCACTGACACCTGGGAGTCCCTGGCTAAAGATTGCCCTAAGTGGAGGAAGCGCATCCGGGAGGGCGCTGAGCACTTCGCATCTCGTCGCCGAGAGCATGCAGAAATCAAGCGCAGGCAGCAGAAAGTGTGTGCGGCAAACCAGTCCCAACCACCCCTTCCCTCAACGACTATCTGCCCCACCTGTGACAGAGACTGTGGTTCTCGTATTGGACTGTACAGCCACCTAAGAACTCATGTTATGAGTGTAAGCAAGTCTTCCTCGATTCCGAGGGACTGCCTATGATGATGATGAATTTTCTATGATTAAGTCAGGCATGCTCCATCATGTGTAATGAATTGACAGTCCTAAGATACGACTGGCCTTGCTCGAGTGGCTCCAGTCTGTCTACTGAGCTGTTCGTTGTAAGGTTTCTGCAGTTTACTTGTCCTGCAACTTCTAATTTGAACATTTTGAGGATTGCGTTCAGTGCACCTCTAACACTGTACTTAGCGAAGAAAGATCAAGAAATAGGGGTTGAAACTGGTCCACGCAAGTAGTGAAAAATGGGTGGTTAGCGAATTGACAGTCCGTTTTACACCGCACCCAATGTTCTTTTCCACGGATTCACGATCAGCCCATTTTATACAATTGCCATTGGCCAATTTCGGTGGGACTTTCAATTTTGCTGTAACTTTGGATATCAGTGGAAAAGAAAATTGGACGAGATATTTAACAGTAGGTCGCTCCACTATCACCAAAGTTGAATGTACCGCCCATACTATTGAGACCTGCCACTACACTACCCGTTAGTTATACAGTTTCACCAAGCTAAACAAAGCTAAGGTTTAAGAGAGAGGCAATGAAAGAGATGTTCCATCAGCACCGAAAGAAGACAGACTTGTACCTATATAGTGCCCTTCATGACCACCGGACGTCCCAAAGCACTTTACAGCCAATGAAGTATTTTTTGAAGTGTAGTTACCGTTGTATTAGTATAGGAAATGCAGCAACCAATTTACACACAGCAAGCTCCCACAAACAGCAGTGATAATGACCAGATAATCTGTTTTTTTGTTATGTTGATTGGCCAGGAGACCGGGAAGAACTCCCCTGCTCTTCTTTGAAATAGTACCATGGGATCTTTTACATCCACCTGAGAGAGCAGATGGGGCCTCAGTTTAACGTCTTATCTGAAAAACGGCACCTCCGACAGTGCAGCACTCCCTCAGCACTGCACTGGAGTGTCAGCCTAGATTTTTGTGCTCAAGTTAGGAAGACTTACAGCATCAATTGCAATGGCACTGCCAACGACTGCCATTGTTGTCCATATATGCATCAATTGGTGACAGATTCATTATTCAGTATGGCTAATGCCTTCATCACACTGCCACTAAGCAGCAACAGTAGCAATGAGTAGCCTGCCCACATCTATCAGGCTACTGGCTTTCCAAAGGTGCAAGAGGTAACTGAGGCTGTTAACATGACCATTCATGCTCCTGCAGCCCACATAAACTAAAACACATTTTACTCTATCCATGCATGGTTAGTCTGCAACCAGCAGTGCAGAATTATATATGTCAGTCCCAACTTGCCTGGTTATTTCATTGATGCTTTCCTTTTACACAAATCATCTGTGACATCCTTATTTGGAGGGGAAGAACAGATGAATGGCTGCCAAGGGACCAAAGCTACCCGCTGCAGATATGCCACTCTTATGTCACCTATGTATCTACACACTGCAGATACAGCAAGGCTTATGCCTAAACCAGGGTTATTATAAAGCACACAATTGGTATCTTGCAGCAACTCTGCAGGTGATTGAAAAGATCAGGGGTTACTTCGTGGTACAGCCCCTAATGTCTCAGAAATTATCATCTGCGGCATAACTTTGCTCTTCAAAGAGATCTCACCATGGAGTCAGAAAAAACGATGAAAACAGTTTATAACAAATAGCAGGGCAAAACATCAGTGCAGCCTGCAGGAATTGTGCATGAGGCACTAATACAAGATACATTTCAATAAATACCACAGCAACACAATTTCTTCAAGTTACAAATCTGTAAAATAACCACACCCAAATCACCTTTTATATCTTCTAGCTCAGTTCTCTCAATACCATCGATTGTTATATTAGGATGTGCTCCTGCTTTATTGGAAGCAGCAACAGTACATTTATTTGATCAATTCGATGATGTGTGAATGTTGTCAGCACAGTACAGTCCCTTTTTGCTTGAGCTTTATTTCAGTTGTGTGATATCAAACCCACTGCTTCTTCAAATTATCCCTTGGATGAGGAGTGAGTGCGCTGGCTGACTGCATGGTTTTTTGCTGGCAGACGACAGGGAATCTGGTAACCCTAGACCTCCTTGTGCTGTGCAGTACCAGGAGCCTGCTCCTTAGTCAGACATATAAGAACATAAGAAATAGGAGCAGGAGTAGGCCATTTGGCTCCTCGATTCTGCTCTGCCATTCAATAAGATCAAGGCTGATCTGATCTTGGCCTCAACTCCACTTCCCCGCCCGCTCCCCATAATCCTTGACTCCCTTATCCTTCAAAAATCCGTCCCTCTCCACCTTAAGTATATTCAATAACCCAGCCTGCGCACCTCTCTGGGATAGAGAATTCCAAAGATTCATGACCCTCTGAGAGAAATTCCTCCTTATCTCAGTTTTAAATGGGCGACCCCTTAATCTGAAAATATGCCCCCTAGTTCGAGATTCCCCCACGAGGGGAAATATCCTCTCTGCATTTACCCTGCCCTCAGAATCTTATACGTTTCAATATCTAGGACTGTAGTAACCAGTTCTGTCTACTTTCTGCCACCTTGCCTGCTGAACCAGGTGCTTTGGGGAGAAAAGAGAGTGGCCCTAAATTGTGGCCCGACATTCCCTGACTCCTTGGAGCAGGGCTTCCAGTGCTTGCGTATTAACCTTGACTTTCCTCAGTGAAATACATAATTTGCAACAATTTTCCTCAGTTAATATCTGTACTGGCCTTCCCACTCCTTGTTCAATGGTTCAGCTTAAGTAAATGATGCATGTTGAGTGTAACTTTAATAAGTTTTGCCAATGCTGACCTTTAACTGTCCATAGACTCATGCAAGGCCCATTTTCAGAATCACGGGACACCAAACATGATTTATTTTTAAAACTAAAATGTTATTTAATTTTAACTGCTCTTTTAACTCGGGGTGGAAGTTGAGGAGTCGTGCAGTGACATAGTTTACACATTTCTGGGAATCTCCTTGATCTTCTCAGTTCGAACAGACAAGTAAGATCTCCCGTGCTGGCACTCGACTGTGACACTGAGGCTTTTTAAAACAGTTTCAAAAATATATCAAAAAAACTTCTGTCACTCAGTATAAGTTCAGGTGATTGGTTTATTGTTTTGGTCAATAAAGGTTTGATTTGAATTGAGCTCATGTTGTTAATAAGAAGTGAACTTCTCTGTCATCTGGGACAGAATGAGGACCTTTCCCCTTCTCTTGTTAAAAAATTACAATAAATTAGACCAATGGATGGACCTATTTGCCAGTGTACAATATTGTTATTGCATTTGTAAAGACACAAAGGAAAGTTGCAGTACCAGTTTAAACCAATAGTTTTTGAAACCTAGAAATAAGAGTTTCCGCTTTGGGCACTTGAAATTTCGTTGATTAGGTTACAGTTCAAGTTTCCGCTAAAATTCATTTGCAGAATCACAAACATAAGACCTTCTATGAACCAGCACAATTGGGCAGCATAATAGAACGTAATGCTTTATTTTTTTACTTCCCAATAAAAATATTCCTTGATATATTTAAGAGTGGTAACCGGGTACGGTTTTATTCATTCAGCTGAAAATAGGTTTATCACCAAAGATAAACATTTTTAATCAGTGTCCACTCCTTCAGCTAGAAGTCCAATTTAAAATCACTGAAAATAACTTAAAAAAAAACTATGCTGAACCATTTAGTAGTTTTATTGGTGTAGTCAGTCTCTTGATATCTTTGATAAGAAAAAAACGATTAAAATGTGTTCACTAGCGCTGAAGAAAAGGAGCGCAATTTGAAGAGCGTTCCCAAACCAGCGCAATCAGCTGAATCTCACGATTTCTGACTCGGGCAAATTGAATCTCGAATCAACGTAACAGATTGAGAACACCAGAAACATAAGTGGTTTTGGGCATAACTCATTTAGGTTTAAAATTTCCTGATCTTTTGCGCTAGTTTAGCCGATCCACCTGGATTGTGCTGATATTATGAGCGGAAACTCTATCTTAAGATTTCAAAATACACCAAGGTACTAAAATTTTAATGCAGGTAATGGTGACTTTGAGTGGTAGTGTAAAATGGCCAATATCCGGTCAGCCACCCATTGCACGCCTCTCCCAAGGAGGAGATGTGTAGCAGGTGGCTAATACTATCCATTTTATACTATCGCCCAAAGTCAAAATTAACCTCAATGACTTTATGTAAGTATCTGTCTTTAAATGCAGACAATTATCTTCTTGGTTCCACATAAATTATCCAAAACAATAATATCCATCGTCAGAGTCATCTTTGGATTCCTTATTGATAGATTCGCCGTTAAGTGAATCTGCTGTCACACGTCCGTCCGAGAAAGGATCTATGTCTGAGGGCGTGCTGTGACCTGGCAAGTCATCAGCCAGCGTGTCCAGATAACTTCCCACTGATATTGCATCAAGTCCATCACTGCCATCTTGCAAGCTGTTCCAACTGCCTCGGAGTGAAGTGCTCTGGCTTTCCACCAAGCTGTACAGGCTGCTTGCCAAGCTGCTGCCCCTGCTGGCTAGGGTGCTCTTCTCCTCCATCATCCACTTGATTGATTCAATACCTTCATTGATAGAGAGTAACTGATGCATCAACTTGACATCGATTGCCCTGAGGCGAGTCTGAGAAAGAAAATGGCAAATAAATTAGTTCATAGCACGAGCTTTATTTAATGTCACTTAAAAGTATATATAGCACATAGGCTTGAAGTTCCTCCAAGCTAAAGTTGAAGTATTGTGTTACACTTCTGACATGATATTTTCAACTTTCAACATAAGCTCAAAACTATTTTTTAATTCGTACATGGGATGTGGGCATCGCAGGCAAGGGCAGCATTTATTGCCCATTCCTAATTGCCCGTGAGAAGGTGGTGGTCAGCCATCTTAAGAACATAAGGACATAGAAACAGGAGCAGGAGTAGGCCATACGGCCCATCAAGCCATTCAATAAGATCATGGCTGATCATTGACCTCAGCTCCACTTTCCTGCCCGACCTCCATATGCCTTGATTCCCCGAGAATCTAAAAATCTATCTATCTCAGCCTTGAGTACACTCAGAGACTCATCATCCACAGCCTTTGGGGTAGAGAATTCCAAAGACTCACAACCCTCTAAGTGAAGAAATACCTCCACATCTCAGTCTTAAATGGTCTACCTCTTATCCTCAGACTATGCCCCCTAGTTCTAGACACACCAGCCAGAGGAAATAACCTCTCAGCATCTACCCTGTCAATCCCCCTCAGAATCTTGCATGTTTCAATGAGATAAGCTCTCATTCTTTTAAACTCCAGAGAGTATAGGCCCATTCTACACAATCTCTCATCATAAGACAGCCCTCTCATCCCAGGAATCAATCTAGTGAACCTCTGTTGTACCACCTCCAAGGCAAGTATATCCTTCCTTCGATTCGGAGACCAAAACTGTGCACTGTACTCCAGGTGTGGTCTCACCAAGGCCCTGTACAACTGTAGCAAGACTTCCTTACTCTTATACTCCAACCCCCTTGCAATAAAGACCAACATGCCATTTGCCTTCCTTATTGCTTGCTGTACCTGCGTGCTATCTGTCTGTGTTTCTTGCACAAGGACACCCAAATCTCTCTGAACACCAACATTTAAAAGTTTCTCACCATTTAAAAAATATTCTGTTTTTCTATTCTTCCTACCAAAGTGAATAACCTCACATTTCCCTACATTATACTCCATCTGCCACCTTAGTCTATCGATATGCCTTTGCAGACTCTTTGTTCTCCTCACAGCTTAATGTCCCACCTTTTTGTATCAGCAAACTTGGATACATTACACTCGGTCCCTTCAGCTTGGTCATTAATATAGATTGTAAATAGCTGAGGCCCCAGTACTGATCCTTGCGGCATCCCACTAGTTACAGGCTGCCAATGTGAAAAGGAGACGTTTATTTAAACTCTGTTTTCTGTCCAGTAACCAATCCTCCATCCATGCTAATACATTACCCCCAATCCCATGAGCCCTTATCTTATGTAATAACCTTTTATGTGGCATCTTATCAAATGCCTTTTGGAAATCCAAATATACTACATCCCGTTTATTTAACCTGCTAGTTAAATCCTCAAAAATCTCTAATCAATTTGTCAATACGATTTTCCTTTCAAGAAACCATGTTGACTCTGCCTAATCATGTTATGATTTTCTGAGTGCCCTGATACCACTTCCTTAACAAAGAATTCCAGTATTTTCCCAACGATTAATAACAGGCTAACTGGCCTGTAGTTTCCTCTTTTCTCTCTCCCTCCTTTCTTGAATTGCGGGGTTACATTTGCTACCTTCCAATCCGCTAGGACCGTTCTAGAATCTAGGGAATTTTGAAAGATCAAAACCAATGCATCCACTATCTCTGCAGCCACCTTCTTGAACTGCTGCAGTCCTTTGTAGTGGTCTGCAACAACTGAATGGCTTGCCAGGCCATTTCAGAGGGTAGTTAAGTGTCAACCATATTGCTGTGGTTCTGGAGTCACATATAGGCCAAATTGAGTAAGGACGGTTTTTTTTTTGTTTCCCGAAAGGACATTAGTGAACCTAGAACCAGATGGGTTTTTACATGGTCGCCATTGCTGATACTAGCTCTTTTATTCCAGATTTGCTTATAATTAACTGCATTTAAATTCCCTAACTGGTGACATTTGAACTCATTTCTCTGGATTTCTAGTCCAGTAACATACCTCTGAAACTGGGCATCCATGAGGTGCTGTGGGCCATCAGCAGCAGCAGAATTGTATTCCACCATTAGCGCTCTGACCAGTAAAATCCCTTCGAGCCACAATACTTAATGATTGTACTGAGCTTCTTTTAAAGCTTTATGTTTGACCTTTGGTTTCTACTCTAGTATTTTTGGCATCATTTCCAAAATAATGTTGAGCAATACTGTGGAAATGGGACAACTTCAAACAATATTACGATATGTGTTATTAATAGGATCTGACTTTGTTTATATTCCCATAGTCCATAGTGAGTACTATAATTTTCCATAGAATCCCTCTTTCAAGTATCACTTAACTGAAGAATGTATTCATCTGCTGAAAGACACAAATTACATTTGAAGCTAACATCTGCTTATCTGTTGAATAAAAATCTTGGGATGAATTTTCAGGCCTCCTGCCTAGTGGAGATGGGGCATTGGTAATCTGAAAATTGTGGGCAATGTCGTACTCACCCCCCCCGCCGCCCCCTCCATTGCCACCATCACTGTGCCTGCCGCTGTGTGACTGGAACGGCCCTTTAAATCAGGTGATATGTCCATTTAAAATGTTACTCGATGTACATAGGACCCCAGAGTAGCTATTTTTGGACTGAATCAGTAGGAGCTTCTAATGTTGCCATGTGAGTCATATCGATAACATGAGGCACTACACAATCTGACCACTGACGAAAAATATGTACGCCATTTTTGGCCACAGTGATAATTTATTGTTCCTGTCCACCCTGTTAATTCACCAGTCTGGCCACTTTGCCTATTTTGTCTATTCTCCACCCTCCCCGAGGCCACCTCTGTACTCTACTCTCCATACATTAAAAAAATCTTCATCTATGAGTGATGCCACGGGAGATTAATTAGTGATTACTATTACCAACTAGTCATTAATTAGTTATTTATGACTATGTACAGTAAGTTCCCTGGCGAAATGAGGCAATACGTTTCCTTAATGTGAGAAAAGGAAACTTGATAAGACAACCACTAAAGGCTGCTGTGACATGCCAATTGTAGCTGGCTCAAGAAAATCATTGCCAGGTTTCCTGCATATCCGCCCAGTCCGGCAAGGATTGGATAATGTATAGATATAGAGCTGGAGAACTAAATGAAAGATTAAAAAATGAGGTGTTAAAAATGTCAACAATATATTGGTACATATCAATGCTGGGTTGAGGATAATAAGCATACTCAATGTACAATATAAATGCAAAATTTACAATTCACATTTAAAAGGGCATTCACCATGAAAAAGTCTCAAATTATTTTTGGTTGTTGACCAAATGTATAACATAAGCTCAAAACTGGGCATCCATGAGGCACTGTGGGCATCAGCAGCAGCAGAATTATATTTCACCACATCTGTAACTTCCTAGCCTGGCATATCCCTCACTCCTCCATCAACATCAAGCCAGAGTTCAATGAGGAGTGCAGAAGAGCATGCAAGGAGCAGCACCAAGAGTACCTAAAAAAGAGGTGCCAAACTGGTGAAGCTACAACACAAGACTACATGCATGCTAAACAGCAGAAGCAGCATGCTATAGACAGAGCTAAGCGATCTCACAACCAACAGATCAGATCAAAGCTCTGCAGTCCTGCCATGAATGGTGGTGAACATTTCAACAACTTAAGGGAGGAGGAGGCTCCATGAACATCCCCCTCCTCAATGATGGCGGAGCCTAAAACGAGTGCAAAAGACAAGACTGAAGTGCTTGCAACCATCTTCAGCCAGAAGCGCCGAATGGATGATCCATCTCAGCCTCCTCCTGAGGTCCCCACCATCACAGAAGCCAGTCTTCAGCCAATTCAATTCACTTCACGTGATATTAAGAAATGAGTGAGCAAACTGAACACAGGCTATAGGCCCCGACAACATCCCGACTGTAATGCTGAAGACTTGTGCCCCAGAACTAGTCGCCTCTCTGGCCAAACTGTCCTAGTACAGCTACAACACTGGCATCTGCACCAACAAAGTGGAAAATTTCCCTGGTATGTTCAATCCACAAAAAGCAGGACAAATACAATGGGCCAATTAGCACCCCATCAGCCTACTATCAATCATCAGCAAAGTGATGGAAGGTGTTGTCAACAGTGCTATCAAGTGACACTTACTCACCAATAACTTGCTCACTGATGCTCAATTTGGGTTCCAGCAGAACCTCTCAGCACCAGACTGCATTACAGCCTTGGTCCAAACATGGACAAGAGTTGAATTCCAGAGATGAGGTAAGAGTGACTGCCTTTGATATCAAGACAGCTTTGACCGAGTGTGGCACCAAGGAGCCCTAGTAAAACTGAAGTCAATGGTAATCAGAGGGAAACTCTCCACTACCTGGAATCATACCTCGCATATAAGAACATAAGAACTCGGAGCAGGAGTAGGTCATACGGCCCTTTGAGCCTGCTCCGCCATTCAATCTTAGTCTTAAATAGCTGAGCCCTTATCCTGAGACTATGCCCCCCCAGTTCTAGACTCTCCATGCAGGGGAAACAGCCTCTGCCTTGTCAATCCCCTTTAGATTCTTGTATGTTTCAATGAGATCACCTTTCACTCGTCTAAACTCCAGAGAGTATAGGCCCAATCTACTCAACTTCTAAGGCATGTATATCCTTTCTCTGATAAAGGAGGCCAAAACTGTGCACAGTAGTCCAGGTGAGGTCTCACCAAAGCCCTGTACAATTGTATAAGACTTCCTTACTCGTGTACTCCAACCCCCTTGCAAAAAGCCCAATATGCCATTTGCCTTCCTAATTGCATGCTGTACCTGCATGCTAACTTTCTGTGTTTCCTGTACGAGGACACCTAAATCTTTCTGAACACCAAAATTTAATAGTTCCTTAGGATTTAAAAAATATTCTGTTTTACTATTCTTTCTACCAAGGTGAATAACCTCACATTTCCTCACATTATACACCATCAGCTTATTGCCCACTCACTTAACCTATCTATACCCCTTTGCAGGCTCTTTGTGTCCTGCTCACAGCTTACTTTCCCACCTAGCTTTGTACCATCAGCAAACTTGGATACATTGCATTCGGTCCCTTCATCTAAGTCATTAATATAGATTGTAAATAACTGAGGCCCCAGCTCTGATCCCTGCGGCACACTAGTTATAACCTGCCAATCTGAAAAATGCCAGACTATCCCTTCTCTCTGATTTCTATCCATTAACCAATCCTCTATCCATGCTAATAGATTACCCCCAACCTCATGAGCCCTTATCTTGTGTAGCAACCTTTTATCTGGCACCTTATCAAATGCCTATTGGAAATCCAATATACTACATCCCCTTTATCTATCTTGCTAGTTGCATCCTCAAAAAACATTTGTTAAACATGATTTCCCTTTCAGAAAATCATGTTCACTCTGCCTAATCATTTTATGATTTTCTAATTGCCCTGTTACGACTTCCTTAACAATGGATTCAAGTATTTTCCTGCTGACTGATGTCTGGCTAACTGGCCTGTAGTTCCCCGTTTGCTCTCTCCCTCCTTTCTTGAATAGCAGTGTTATATTTTCTACCTTCCAATCTGATGGGCTTGTTCTGGAATATCACAACCAATGCATCCACTAAAGGGAACCAGTGGATGTGGTGTATTTGGACTTCCAGAAAGCATTTGACAAGGTGCCACATAAAAGGTTACGACACAAGATAAAAGTTCACGGGGTTGGGGGTAATATATTAGCATGGATAGAGGATTGGCTAACTAACAGAAAACAGAGAGTTGGGATAAATGGTTCATTCTCAGGTTGGCAATCAGTAACCAGTGGGGTGCCTCAGGGATCAGTGCTGGGATCCCAACTATTTACAATCTATATTAACGACTTGGAAGAAGGGACCGAGTGTAACGTAGCCAAGTTTGCTGGTGATACAAAGATGGTAAGAAAATCAATGTGTGAGGAGGACACAAAAAATCTGCAAAAGGATAGAGACAGGCTCAGTGAGTGGGCAAAAATTTGGCAGATGGAGTATAATGTTGGAAAGTTTGACGTCATGCACTTTGGCAAAAAAAATCAAAGAGCAAGTTATTATTTAAATGGAGAAAGATTGCAAAGTGTTGCAGTACAGCGGGACCTGGGGGTACTTGTGCATGAAACACAAAAGGTTAGTATGCAGGTACAGCAAGTGAGCAGGCAGGCCAATGGAATCTTGGGCCTTTATTGCAAAGGGGATGGAGTATAAAAGCAGAGAAGTCTTGCTGCAGTTATACAGGGTATTGGTGAGGCCACACCTGGAGTACTGCGTGTAGTTTTGGTTTCCATATTTATGAAAGGATATACTTGCTTTGGAGGCAGTTCAGAGAAGGTTCACTAGGTTGATTCCCGAGATGAGGGGGTTGACCTATGAGGAAAGGTTGAGTAGGTTGGGCCTCTACTCATTTGAATTCAGAAGATTGAGAGTCGATTTTATCGAAATGTACAAGATTATGAGGAGGCTTAACAAGGTGGATGCAGAGAGAATGTTTCCACTGATGGGGGAGACTAGACCTAGAGGGCATAATCTTAGAATAAGGGGCCGCCCATTTAAAACTGAGACGAGGAGAAACTTCTTTTCTGAGAGGGTTGTAAATCTGTGGAATTCACTGCCTCAGAGAGCTGTGGAAGCTGGGACATTGAATAAATTTAAGACAGAGATAGACAATTTCTTAACCGATAAGGGAACAAGGGGTTATGGGGAGCGGGCAGGGAAGTGGATCAGCCAAGATCGTATTAAATGTTGAAGCAGGCTCGAGGGACCGTATGGCCTGCTCCTGCTCCTATTTCCTATGTTCTTAGGTCTGCAGCTACCTCTTGTAGAACCTTAGGATGTGAGCTATCAGATCCAGGGGATTTGTCAGCTTTTAATCCCATAAGTTTCTCAAGTACATTTTCTCTACTGATATTAATTACTATAAGTTCCTCACTCTCATTAGACCCTTGGTTCTCCACTATTTTTTGTATGCCTTTGTGTCTTCTACTGTGAAAACAGATACAAAATATTTGTTTAAAGTCTCTGCCATTTCCTTATTCCCCATTATAATGTCACCTGTCTCAGCCTCTAAAGGGACCAATGCTTACGTTTGCCACTCTCTTCCTTTTTACATACTTGTAGAAGCTCTTATAATCTGCTTTTATATTTCTTGCTAGTTTACTCTCATATTCTATTTTGTCCCTTTTTATCAATTTTCTGGTCATCCTTTGCTGGTTTCTAAAGCTCTCCCAATCCTAAGGCTTACTATTATTCTTTGCATCATTATAAGCCTCTTCTTTTAATCTAATACTATCCTTAACTTCTTTAGTCAGCCATGGATAGATCATTTTCCCATGGAGTTTTTATTTCTCAATGGAATGTATATTCATTTCCATGAATGGCTTTCCCACCATCAGAAGGTCAGAAGTCAGAATATTTCGTCCCATTCGCAATTCCTCAGATAATGAAGCAGTCCATGTCAACATGCAGCAAAACCTGGACAATATCAAGCTTGGGTTGATAAGTGGCAAGTAACATTCATGCACACAAGAACCAGACAATGACTATCTCCAACAAGAGAGAGTCTAACCACCATATTCAATCATTTTACCATCACTGATTTCCCCACCATCAACATCCTGGGGGTCACCATTAACCATCAACCTACTGCACTAGCCACATAAATACTGTGACTATAAGAGCAGATCAGAGGCTGGGTATTCTGCAGCAAGTGTCTCACCTCCTGACTCCCCAAAGCCTTTGCACCACCTACAAGGCACAAGTCAGAAGTGATAGATTACTCTCCACTTGCTTGGATGAGTGCAGCTCCAACAAGATGTAGCTCGATACCATCTAGGATAAAGCAGCCTACTTGATTGGCACCCCATCCACCACCTTAAACATTCACTCCCTCCACCACTGGTGCACCGTGGCTGCGGTGTGTACCATCTACAAGATGCACTGCAGCACCTAGCTATGGCTTCTTCGACAGCACCTCCCAAACCTGCGACCTCTACCACCTAGAAGGACAAGGGCAGCAGGCCCATGGTGAACACCACCACATCCAAGTTCCTCTCCAAGATACACACCATCCTGACTTGGAAATATATCGCCGTTCCTTCATCGATGCTCATTCAAAATCCTGAAACTCCCTCCCGAACAGATCTGTGGGAGCACCTTCACCACACGGACTGCAGCGGTTCAAGAAAGAGGCTCTCCACCACCTTCTCAAGGGCAATTAGGGATGGGCAATAAATGCTGGCCTTGTCAGCGACACCCACATCCCATGAATGAATTTAAAAAAACTTAAAGGATGTGAGTCATGTGGAAATTATCTATTGTGTAATGAGCATGTCATAACATTGCTGCTACTCAGCACAATTAAAAATGACATCAATTTTCTTGCTCTCTTTCATTTTAAACATGAATGGCCATAAAAATATATTTTGAAACTGCAGTATTATGTTGTACTTTCTCCAGGGCTGCATGTTGTGCTGTTGAAATGCTATGTCAGTGAAGGTACAATATAAAGCATAATCAGTACCAGATTTGTAAGATACTTGAACAATTAATGCAATATTCATCTTTAAAATTAACTCAGTAATTGAAAGGGGAAGGGGAAAGCTTTTGTCTATGGAAATATTGCATGACATTTATTAAAAATGTCAAGTTTCTTACCACATTGGGAATCAATGATGTCATGACTTGCGACTGGTTTAAGAGCCCAATTCTAAGCTGCCTGACCCCAAAAAAACATGTCAGTGTCTGGGCAGTGTGAGTTCCTGACAGCCATTCTGTCAAACTCACTTGCCTCAGTTTGGTTGTTGCTTCATGTCTGGGCTGATCGATGTGCCACTCCAGTAAAGTGAAATATCCCATTAATGGAAAGGGAAATGCGGAAATCCCACACCCGTCATCTGCAATTATTGGTTACTAATTGTGATTCACACTGGCCATGATTGTACCCACCGGCTGCATGACGCCTTATGAAGTATTCACGTACCATCTGCTGCTGCCCCACTTCCAGTTCTCAGTGACCATTCACTCAAAACAGATTGTTTCTGTGCACGAGTGAATACTTCACTTTCTGTTGCATCCTGTTGTTACATGCATAAACATACCACAACAAAATAAATTGTCAAAACGGTATTTATGGTGCACACTGGGCCATTATCTACACCTGTGTAACTCTTGAGTGATACTGCCCCAACAACCCAGTGCTGCCGAGATTTTATTTTAACCCAGCTTCATGCCAGTTATTTTTTTTTTTTAAATGCACATAGTTTAGGCTGCCAGTTTAGAAACATAGAAATTAGGTGCAGGAGCAGTCCATTCGGCCCTTCGAGCCTGCACCGCCATTCAATAAGATCATGGCTGATCATTCAACCTCAGTGCCCCTTTCCTGCTTTCTCTCCATACCCCTTGATCCCTTTGGCCGTAAGGGCCATATCTAACTCCCTCTTGAATATATCTAATGGACTGGCATCAACAAACTTTCTGCTGTAGAGAATTCCACAGGTTAACAACTCTCTGAGTGAAGAAGTTTCTCCTCATCTCGGTCCTAAATGGATTACCCCTTATTCTTAGACTGTGATTCCTGGTTCTGGAACTCCCCAGCACCGGGAACATTCTTCCTGCCTCTAACCTGTCCAATCCCGTCAGAATTTTATATGTTTCTATGAGGTCTCCTCTCATTCTTCTAAACTCCAGTGGATACAAGCCCAGTTGATCCAGTCTCTCCTCATATGTCAGTCCTGCCATCCTGGGAATTAATCTGGTGAACCTTCGCTGTACTCCATAGCAAGAACGTCCTTCCTCAAATTAGGAGACCAAAACTGAACACAATATTCCAGGTGTGGCCTCACCAAGGCTCTGTACAACTGCAGTGAGACCTCCTGCTCCTATACTCAAATCCTCTAGCTATGAAGGCCAACATGCCATTTGCCTTCTTCACCACCTGCTGTACCTGCATGGCAAACTTCAATGACTGATGTACCATGACACCCAGATTCCGTTGCACCTCCCCTTTTCCTAATTTGTCACCATTCAGATAATATTCAGTCTTCCTGTTTTTGCCATCAAAGTGGACAACCTCACATTTATCCATATTATACTGCACCTGCCATGCATTTGCCCACTCACCTAACCTGTCCAAGTCACCCTGCAGCCTCTTAGCATCCTCCTCACAGCTCACACCACCACCCAGCTTAGTGTCATCTGCAAACTTGGAGATATTACATTCAATTCCTTCATCTAAATCATTGATGTATATTGTAAATAGCTGGGGTCCCAGCACTGAACCCTGCGGCACCCCACTGATCACTGCCTGCCATTCTGAAAAGGACACGTTTATTCCGACTCTCTGCATCCTGACTGCCAACTAGTTCTCTATCCACGTCAATACATTACCCCCAGTACCATGTGCTTTAATTTTGCACACCAATCTCTTGTCTAGGACCTTGTCAAAAGCCTTTTGAAAGTCCAATTACACCATATGCACTGGTTCTCCCTTGTCCACTCTACTAGTTACAGCCTCAAAAAATTCTAGAAGCTTTGTCAAGCATGATTTCCCTTTCATAAATCCATGCTGACTTGGACCGATCCTGTCACTGCTTTCCAAATGCGCTGCTATTTCATCTTTAATAATTGATTCCAACATTTTCCCCACCACTGATTTCAGGCTAACCGGTCTATAATTCCCGGTTTTCTCCCTCCCTCCTTTTTTAAAAAGTGTTACATTAGCTACCCTCCCTTCCATAGGAACTGATCCAGAGTCAATAGAATGTTGGAAAATGATCACCAATGCATCCACTATTTCTAGGGCTCTTCCTTAAGTACTCTGGGATACAGCCTATCAGGCCCTGGAGATTTATCGGCCTTCAATCCCATCAATTTCCCTAACACAATTTCCTGATTAATAAGGATTTCCTTCAGTTCCTCCTTATTGCTAGACCCTCGGTCCCCTAGTATTTCCGGAAGGTTATTTGTGTCTTTCTTAGTGAAGACAGATCCAAAGTATTTGTTCAATTGGTCTGCCATTTCTTTGTTCCCCATTATAAATTCACCTGATTCTGACTACAAAAGACCTATGTTGGTCTTCACTAATCTTTTTCTCTTCACATATTTATAGAAGCTTTTGCAGTCAGTTTTTATGTTCTCTGCAAGCTTCCTCTCATACTTTATTTTCCCCCTCCTAATTAGACCCTTTGTCCTCCTCTGCTGAATTCTAAATTTCTCCCAGTCCTCAGGTTTGCTGCTTTTTCTGGCCAATTTATATGCCTCTTCCTTGGATTTAACCCTATCCCTAATTTCCCTTGTTAGCCACGGTTGAGCTACCTTCCCCTTTTTATTTTTACTCCAGACAGGGATGTACAATTGTTGAAGTTCATCCATGTAACCTATAAATGTCTGCCATTGCCTATCCACTGTCAACCCTTTAAGAATCATTTGCCAGTCTATCCTAGCCAATTCATAGCTCATACCATCGAAGTTATCTTTCCTTAAGTTCAGGACCCTAGTCTCTAAATTAACACTGTCATTCTCCATCTTAATAAAGAATTCTACCATATTATGTTCACTCTTCCCCAAGGGGCCTCGCACAACAAGATTGCTAATTAATCCTTTCTCATTACACAACACCCAGTCTAGGATGGCCAGCTCTCGAGTTGGTTCCTCGACATATTGAAGGCCGATAAATCCCCAGGGCCTGGTGTGAGCTTAGAACCACTCTACTTTTGGTATAAAGCTGGAAACATACATCAAGTCATGGAGACGTTGGTTGCAGAATTTGGCCTTCCCGTCCAGCAATGTGGGTTGAAGAACTTGCTTCAAGGGAGGAATAAGCGCAGAAAATAAATAAGGAAGCAAATGAAACAACTGAAGGACCTTTTACATATACCCATAATATTTGCAGCAAGAGTAATGCTCCAGCCTGTCAGTCATCTGTTTATGATTAAATTGGAGTAAATATAATTAGAACGTTTTTATAAGAGTCACCTGTGTTGAGTGATGTGAGAAAATATAGATGCAAACATTTTGGTACATTTAGAACTCTTGGGTAGTCAAAGCAGGCTCTTTATGTCAGCAGGTGCGTTTAGTACATTTGCTTCGTAACTCCACTCTCACAATTGTGTAGGATATGCAAATGTGCAATTAAAACATCTTTATTTCATTCAACATACGTGTAAAGAGATTGTGGCCCTGATTTTTGGCAAGATTTCCAAGCTGGGGGTGGGGATGGGGAGGTGGGGGGCCGGCGAGGATTTCCCGAACGCTGTAGAGCGTGCTCTTTTTCAACTGGATTCCCCCACCTGTTTGGTGCGGGGGTGGGGGGAGGACAGACAGTGACCATGATGGTGTGTGGGGGGAGGAAGATGCCCATGATAGCGGGGATCGGGGGCGGTGATAGTGTAGAGGGTCGGTGATCGTGGGGGGTGTCCAATCGTGTGGGGAGGGGTGGGTGCTTGTTGTCCGATGGCGGTGGGTCCAGTGACAGGGAGAGAAGCAAGGGTTTGGGGGGGTCCAGAGGGACCGTGGGGGGGGGAAGGGGGGAACCCCACCTGCTCCTCCTGGCCCACAAGCAGTGCTGGAAACGCATTAACCACTTCCACGCGGCTTCGTCCTTACCTCCCTTTACCTGCCGGGTCCCCGAGGCCCGGCCTGGAAGAGAGATTCAAATACAAGGCATGTAGCCTCATTACAATATTTAAATGTTCCACCTGCCTCCTGGGAACAGGTTGGCTGCCTGCCCCCAGTCCCCCTTCCGTTAAAACCAGAAGCAGGCAGGTGCGATTTGGTTTTGAGATTTAAAATGTTTTTTTAACATCCCACTGGATCTGAGCCCACCTGTTTTTGGGAGTTAAATTTCCCCTCAGTGTTGCTGCATTAGAAAGCTTTTGAGAACAACTAATGACAGCCTGCTCATAAAATTCCATCACTGAACCACCACGGCAAGCTCGGGTGGGTGGTCGCAAGTTTTATATATGTTGCAGCCCATATTTACTTTTTATTATTACCACAAACTTTGTTTTATTAAAATTAAGGGGAAAATTCCCTTGAATGCACAGCTAGTGTTGGTGCACTACCCAGAAGTGAGCTAAAGGACCCAAATCCCAGCACATGCTAAGTTTACTGATAGGAACCAGGGCAGCATTTGAGGAATTGTCCTCTGGGCTTGATAAAGAAAGGAAGACTTGCATTTATATAGCACCTTTCATGACCACCGGGCATCCCAAAGCGCTTTAAAGCCAATGAAGTACTTTTGAAGTGTAGTCACTGTTGTAATGTAGGAAACGCGGCAGCCAATTTGTGCACAGCAAGCTCCCACAAACAGCAATATGATAATGACCAGATAATCTGTTTTAGTGATGTTGATTGAGAGCTAAATATTGGCCAGGACACTGGAGATAATTCCCCTGCTCTTCTTCAAAATAGTGTCATGGGATCTTTTATATTCATCTGAGAGGGCAGATGGGATCTCGGCTTATCGCCTCATCCAAAAGACAGAAGGGAAACATTGTCAGGATTTCGGTTATCCAGTGGGTCCTGCTGTGTGTGGATATTGGGGGAGGGGGAATTGGATCGATTAACTTGCAGAAAGTCAGCGTCTAAGCTCGTGCATTAGGATAGACCACAGTCCAGCCAACACCCCTGCTGTACCCCAGTATTAGTCAGTGTGTTCTTGGGAATAAAATTAAGGGAAGAAAATTAAATAAAGTTATTAAGTTTGTGATTCTGGATATGTTTAGCAATGTAACAATGCCATCACATGTCACGTTACTGCATCCTCTGAATGTAGAGATGGTCACTGATTCTTAAGAAACTATCCAGGCATCGTTGCCCTTTTAAAAATAATGCATGTCCAGAGAGCCTTTCCAGTCAGGCTTGAAATAAAGCAACTTACAAGTTGTGATGAACACTTCCTCACCTTTATGGCTGTTCCAGTATCTCATGTGAGATGCACTTGGAAGTCATTATGCTTTCTGTTGTGCATTCACTGATAGCGCCTTTTCTACAACACCGGGGAACGTGCGATATAGTGCAGGTCTATCCTCCAGAGAGGAAGGTGTGTAAGGAGGGGCTTTATGGTTTAGTCGTAGTGAATAGTACTTCAAATAATTGGGTGTTCTTTTGCTAGATATTTTGAAACAAACTTAAAAAAAGAAATAAAAACAGAAAATGCTGGAAACACTCAGCAGGCCAGACAGCATTTGTGGAGAGAGAGAAACAGAGTTAATAAAAAAAAATAACTTTGCTTCTCCTGCCCCAGGGCTGAGGCATGGGCACCGTGAAGACTGAGATGACTGAATACTCCACAAGGAGTGGTTGTTGTGCTGCTTGGATGGGAGTTTATTGTCTGTTGATGGCAGAGCTACAGCAGGGTTGTGAGGATGGACAGTGTTCTGGAGTTTCACTTGATGATCTTTGGCAATCAGTAAGTTTTTCTGCAGAACTTCCCGTCAAAAGGGTGCGGTTGAGTTCCTGAGTTTACAGTGTTGGCCATGGCTCAGTGGGTAGCACTCTCGCCTCTGAGGCAGAAGGTTGTGGGTTCAAGTCCCACTGCAGGTACTAGAGCACATAAATCTAGGCTGACACTCCAGTGCAGTGCTCAGGGAGTGCTGCTCTGTCTTTCAGATGAGACGTTAAACTGAGGCCCTGTCTGCTCCCTGATCAGGTGGATGTAAAAGATCCCATGGCACTATATTGAAGAAAAGCAGGGGCGTTATCAATATTTATCCCTCAATCAATATACCAAAAAACAGATTATCTGGTCACATTGCTAAAATAAGAACATAAGAAATAAGAGCAGGAGTAGCCCATTCGGCCCCTCGAGCCTGCTCTGCCATTCAATAAGATCATGGCCGATCTGATCTTGGCCTCAATTCCACCGACCCGCTCGTTCCCCATAACTCTTGACTCCCTTATCATACAAAAATCTGTCTGTCTCCACCTTAAATATATGCAAAGACCCAGCATCCACAGCTCTCTGGGGTAGAGTAGTCCAAAGATTCACTACCCTCTCAGAAGAAATTCCTCCTCATTAAATGGGTGACCCCTTAGTCTGAAATTATGCCCCAAGTTCTAGATTCCCCCATGAAGGGAAACATCCGCTCTGCATCTACCCAGTTAAGCCCCCTCAGAATCTTAAATGTTTCAATAAGACCACCTCTCATTCTTCTGAACTCCAAGGTGTATAGGCCCAACCTGCTCAACTTTTCTTCATATGACAACCCCCCTCAGGAATCAACCTCGTGAACCTTCTCTGAACAGCCCCTCCAATGCAAGTATATCCTTCCTTAAATAAAGGAGACCAAAACTGTACGCAGTACTCTAGGTGTGGTCTTACCAATGCCCTGTAAGTTGGAGCAGGACTTCCCTACTTTTGTATTCCACACCTCTTGCAACAAAGGCCAACATTCCTGAGAATGGGACCGGACTGTGTGTGGAGACCGGGGACCGAGAATGGGACCGGACTGTGTGTGGGGACCGAGAATGGGACTGGACAACCTTCGGGCGGGGTTGGAGGTAAGTTGCTGCTATGTGTTTTTCAATTCCTTCAGTGTGTCAGCCGCTTTCCTTGCCTGTGCCAATTTCCTTAACTCTAGGGAAGCTTTTTCAGGACAGGCCACATATGTTGACCTAATCAGAACTGGAGGATCTCTCAGCTGGTCAAACATCCCTAAATGGCCAGAAGTGACGTAGGTGGCTGGTTAACCCCCCTTCGGCTAAAAAAACTAACTTAAAAAATTCGTAACTAACTGAGTGCAAATTGATTGGGGAAACTGAGGATTTTTAAGTTAGGCCGGAAAAAGCCGCCTACTCCAAAAAAAACAGCACAAATACTGGGGAAAATTGAGCCCACTGAGCCTATCTTTATCCCTTTGTAGATTCTTTGCGTCCTCCTCACAACTTGCTTTCCCACCTATCTTTGTATCATCAGCAAATTTGGCTACATTACACTTTGTCCCTTCATCCAAGTCATTAATATAAATTGTAAATAGTTGAGGCCCCAGCACTGATCCCTGTGGCACCCCACTAGTTAGTTTGCCAACCTGCAAATGACCCATTTATCCCAATCTCTGTTTCCTGTTAGTTCGCCAATCCTCTATCCATGCTAATATATTACCCCCAACATCGTGAGCTCTTATCTTGTGCACTAACCTTTTATGGGGCACCTTATCGAATGCTTTCTGGAAATCCAAATATACGACATCAACAGGTTCTCCTTTATCCACTCTGCTCATTACATCCTCAAAGAATTCCAGCAAATTTGTCAAACATGATTTCCTTTTCATAAAACCATGCAGATTCTGCTTGACTGCATTATGATTTTCTAACTGTCCTGCTACTACTTCCTTAATGATGGACTCCAGCATTTTCCCAATGTTAGGCTAACTGTTCTATAGTTTCCTGCTTTCTGTCTATCTCCTTTCTTAAATAGGAGCGTTACATTTGCGGTTTTCCAATCCGCTGGGACCTCGCCAGAATTCAAGGAATTTTGATAGATTGCAACCAATGCATCCACTATCTCCGCAGCCACTTCTTTTAAGACCCTAGGATGCAGGCCATCAGGTCCAGGGGACTTGTTCACCTTTAGTCCCATTAGTTTGGCTTGCACTTTATTTCTGGCGATAGTGATTGTTTTAAGTTTCCCCGCCCCCCCCCCCCCACATCCCCCCCCACAATAGCTCCTTGATTATCAATTATTGGGATGTTTTCAGTGTCTTCTACCGTGAAGACCGATACAAAATACCTGTTCAAAGTCTCTGCCATTTCCCTATTTCCCATTATTAATTCTGAGTTTCATCCTCTAAGGATGTTTATTTTAGCTACTCATTTCCTTTTTATATACCTGTAGAAGCTCTTACTGTTTGTTTTTATATTTCTTGCTAGTTTACCCTCATATTCTATCTTCTCCGCCTTTATCATTTTTTTAGTCGTCCTTTGCTGGTTTCTAAAAATTTCCCAATCCTCTGGCCTTCCACTGTCCTTCGCAACATTGTATGCTTTTGTTTTCAATTTGATACCATCCTTTACTTCCTTAGTTAGCCACGGATGGTTCCTCCTTCTCTTAGCATCCTTATTTCTCACTGGAATAAATCTTTGCTGAGAGTTATGAAATATCTCCTTAAAAGTTTGCCACTGCGTTTCTACAGTCTTACCCTTTAATATAATTTCCCAGTCCACTTTAACCAACTCTGCCTTCATACCTTTGTAATCACCTTTATTTAAGTTCAGTACACTAGTATAAGACCTCGCTTTCTCACCCTCAAACTGGATTTGAAATTCTACCATGTTATGATCACTCGTCCCAAGAGGATCCTTCACTACAATATTAATTAATCCAAACTTGTTACACTTTACCAGATCTAAAATAGTTTGCTTCCTTGTTGATTCCACAACATATTGTTCCAAGAAACCATCCCGAATAAACTCTATTGCTGTTTGTAGGAGTTTGCTGTGAACAAGTTGGTTGCCGCGTTTCTCACATTACAACAATGACTACACTTCAAAAGTACTTCATTGGCTGTAAAGTGCTTTGAGATGGCTGGTGGTCATGAAAGGCACTATATAAATGCAAGTCTTTCTTCTTTCTATGATAGGGTAGGTTATAAGGATCATATGTAGTTTATGGCATTGATGCACTGGATAGTGTTTTGTGGTTCCACGTTTATGTTCTTAGTAAACTTAAGTGTCAAACTTCATGAGAGTTCTGAAGTTTCTAATGCAGCTCTAGTCCTAATCTACTCAATAACTATTTGAATAATTGGATGCATGGTTAATCAGATATTTCACACACACAGCCAAGTTAAGATGTTGTAGAGTATAATATTACAGGAACCCACTGCAATCTTTTCAGCAGTGTTGTGTTTGTTTATGCATGTGTGTGTGTTTTCTCAGCCAGTTCTCCACGTTAAAACACCTTCAATGTTTTTCTTCATGTGGTATATAACATTACCAGCTGTAACATAATTATATGTTGATGAGATCTCACATTCTTTGGTTCTAGATAAATGAAGATTAATACTTTGCACACACAATTGCAGGTGCTGCCTACTGAATCCCACGCTTAGTAGTTTGTTTCTTTGTTGGCAATAAACACTGCTTTATTTATTATTAGTAAGATGGGCAGAATGAATGGTACACTGACAACCATCACAAGATTGGTTAGTGAGCCACAACCTGCACCTATTGTTAGCCATTGCATTGCACTGTGTGAATTTGCTGCACTTTTGCATAGATATCTTTTGTGGATAAAAGTGTACTTTTTAAAACCTCTTTTTCATCAATCTCCTCCCCTTCCCTCTTTTCTTGTGAAGTCATAGACTCCTTGCTGCAGTATGATTGCAGTATGGCTGCACGAGCAACAACCACTTTCCAGTACCTTACCCAAGTGACCATTGCTCAAGGGTGAGCCATGTCATCGAGTGTCAGCAGACTATGCGATCGTGGGGGGTATCACTGCTGAGCTTCCTTCCCCCAAAGTCCACACACCTGCACTTCTAACAGTGGCGTACTGCATAGCCATAGGGTCGTGAATGGTGGCCAATTTTCACATCCACTGAGAGGAGCGGAGTCCAATCGAAGGCCTCTTTGAAGATGAAGTCGACCAGGGCGCCAGCTCATATGGGGTGGTAAGCCATTTTCGGGGTGTTACCACCCCATTTGTGCTGCACAGCACAAGTTAAAATCTAACCTGTCTAATAAACCTATTGTAAAAACATTGTGCACTAATATAGCTTAAAGGTACTGAAATGGTTACGAAGTATTGCACAGCTGTGCCAGGTTCAATCGCTCGAATATGCTGAATTAGATGACCTCAGCTGGGGAATTATCAAGGATGGTACAACTGGTCTCATCTCAGCACCCCTGGATTGGGAAGGGCTGGGGTGGGGCTCATTGCAGGAGATTTAGCAGCATTAGCATTCTTGTACAGTAACATGACACAGTCCATAAAACCTCAGCCTGTGCGATAAATCATTAACACTCTCAGTGGAAAGTTTTCGTTCACTTAAATTGTTTCTGTGTTTTTTTTATAATAATCTTCATACTACTCATTGGTACTGGTACTCAGATAAAGAAATAGAGCAGGCCTTGAAATAACAAATACAGGTAATAAAACCGGTCAATCCTGACTTTGCATTTTATTTGCTTGTCTGGTGGTTAAACGGCTACGGTTCAGCTGTAAATTGGAGACTGCAGGTGTTTTTGCGTGTTAAAATTGCCTCAAGCCAGAACTGAAATCTGTCCCGACATTATTTTATTTTTCTGTAAAACTACTTGTCTGTTCCTGAGCCTTGCACAGAAGACAGTTTGGCAATTTGGTGCAGTGCTATAAGTAATTGGAAACCAGTTTGCGTAAGACCGCCATATTGATTTCTTGTAAATAAGATACTCAGTCTCTCCTGGCCTTGTATCTTTAAAAGAAACTCTTCGCAGATTTCTTAACACCAGCAATTGTAAACACGGTATTAACCAATGTCAGTGGACCAGATCCAGGGCCTCTGACTCGGGTCACTTGTGAACCTTTTCTGTTTGAATAAAAGCCTGAGTTGCTCTTGGAGCCAGTCCCAATAGTATTTATTGAGTTTGATTTAGTTCTTATTTGAAAGTGAACATCATTTGAATTAATTTGGTATTGCATGTTCTTCCACACCTCAGTGCTATAAAGTCAAATCAGCTCCATATTCATAGAATCATAGAATAGTTACAGCACAGAAGGAGGCCATTTGGCCAATCGAGCCCATGCCGGCTCTCTGCAAGAGCACTTCAGCTAGTCCCACTCCTTTCCCCGTCATGTCGCCTTTTGTACTTTTGCCAATCACCTTAAATCTGTGTCCTCTGGTTCTCGACCTTTCCGCCAATGGGAACAGTTTCTCTCGATCTACTCTGCCCAGACCCCTCATGATTTTGAACACCTCTATAAATCTCTCCACTTTCTCTGCTTTAAGGAGAACAACCCCAGCTTCTCCAGCCTATCCATGTAACTGAAGTCCCTCATCCCTGGAACCATTCCTGTAATACTTTTTTGCACCCTCTCCAAGGCCTTCACATCCTTCCTAAAGTGCGGTGCCTAGAATTGGACACAATACTCCGGTTGAGGCCGAACCAGTGTTTTAAACAGGTTCATCGTAACTTCCTTGCTTGTGTATTCTATGCCACTATTTATGAAGCCCAGGATCCTGTATGTGTAATGTCTGTAAGCTTGTAATGTTTGTAGCTCCACACTATTGATGTGGACGTATTGTGTACTGCACTGCAGAGTTAATGATTAAACAGAACTCGGCAGATTTCCGGAGGCTTCCGAGAGAGCTGCCTGCCATGTTAGGAGCTGTGTGTGCTGTGCTCTGTGAATATATCACTTTTGGCAGCGAGATGGGATTTTTTCAGATGATTTAAAGCTTACATTTTGTTGGTGAAGGATTCAGCCAGCTGACAGACTTTGGAAGTTTCTGGCTTTGGAAAAAAAACTACAAAATCTGAGGTAAAATACAGCCCACGGTGTGAACAGCTAGAGATTAAAATGGCAGGTGTAATCGGACATTTGTGGGAATATAGACACGACCGGGAAAATTTTAAATCGTATGTGGATCGGCTAGAAATGTATTTCATTGCAAATAACATAATCGAAGTTCCAGACAATGCAGTCCAGAACCGGGCTGTGTTGGAACGTAAGAGAGTGATCATCTTATCGGAGGCAGGTCAGATATGACACTCTTGTAAATCTGCTTATGCCTGACGAGCCAAAGGACACAACGCTTAAAGAGATTTTAATGAGCTGGAGTAGCACTATAACCCCAAACCGTTAGAAATTGCTGAAAGCTATCGTTTCGAAATTTGGAATCAAAAGGCTGATGAATGTATCAGTTATTACATCGTAGCATTAAAAAAGCTATCGATGCACTGTAATTTTGGAAACTTTCAAAACCGAGCATTACGGGATCGTTTTGTTTGTGGGGTGAAAAATGATGCGATCAGAAGGAAGTTATTGATGACGGATGATTTGACTTTTGAGATTGCTTGTCAGACAGCAAGGTCGATGGGCATGGCCGAACAATATTCCCAAGAATTAAATAATAATTATGGTTGTCAGTCAACCGAGGTGAATCACCGCAGGTTAAAGTAAAAGACGGTGGGGGTCCAAAGTCTCAGAAACTGGAAATTCTACCAGAGCGTCGAAGTCGTGCTTTGGGTGCTTGGGACAACACATTGCTCAACGTTGTCCATACGTGAAGGCAGAGTGTTTCTTCTGCAGAAAGACTGGACATCTTGTGAAGGCATGCCGACTGAAGGGTAAATCAGTTTTCAAAGCTATGAGTTCAGCGTTCAAAACTATGAGTAGAAATCCCAAGAGACTACATAGCATGGAAGAACAACAACAGGATGAGGAGATGTTAGAGTTACACGTCATCAGGAGCACGAGGTTAACGGACAGCGATTCGGAAAGCATCAAAATCCACATAGATGTTGCGGGATTCAAAATACCAATGGAAATTGACACGGGTGCATCCGTGAGTGTAGTACCGGAGTCGCTGTACCTCGACAAATTGTGTGATTTTCAACTGGAGAAAGCCAAGTTAGAGCTGCAAGGCTACTCGGGAGAGAAAATTCCTGTGGTAAGTCGTATCACTGTACCGGTGAAATATAAAGATCAATTTCAGAACTTGCCTTTCAATAGTAGTGAAAGGAGACAAGTCTGCCTTACTAGGAAGAAATTGGTTGAGCTCACTGAAGCTGGATTGGAGTATGATTTTCTGTGTGGAAGCAAGATTTTCATCAATGGATGAGGTTATCAAGAAGTATCCGAAGGTGTTCTGCAAAATGGGCAGTCCGATCCAAGGCTTCAAGGCGAGTGTCAGGGTACAGAATGACGCTAGATCGGTTTACTATAAGCCGCGTTCCGTACCATATGCACGCGAGAAAGTTGAGCAAGAACTCAAAAGGCTAGAGACTGAGAACATTATTTGTAAGATAGATCGATGTAATTGGGCTACACCCATTGTTGTTGTACCTAAGTCTGATAGTAAGGTAAGATTGTGTGGTGATTATAAAGTAACCGCAAACCAGGTTCTAGAGGGTAATGTCCCCAATACATTGCCGAATATAGAAGATTTGTTCACAACACTGACAGGTGGTCAGATCTTCTCAAAACTGGATTTTACGAATGCCTACTTACAGCTTGAACTAGATGAGGAGTCCAAGTCATGTTTGACTATAAATACTCATCTAGGCATATATCAATTTAATAGGCTACCATTTGGAGTATCTTCTGCCCCTGCCATATTCCAAGGGGTGATGAACCAGATTTTGCAAGGTATTGAAGGGGTAGTATGTTATTTGGATGACATACTAATTTCAGCACCAAATAGGCAAATTCATAATAACGTATTGAATGAAGTCCTCAAACGGCTAGAGAAGCAACGCCTAGTGTCTGCTCATAAGTGTGAGTTGTTAAAAAACTCAGTGGAGTACTTAGGGTACAGAGTAGACAAAGATGTTTTACATCCAACCGTGGAAAAATTGGATGCAAGTAGAAATGCACCCACTCCCAGGAATGTCACTGAACTCCGTTCATTCTTGGGTCTTTTGAACTATTATGGGAAGTTCCTACCAAATTTGGCTACAGTATTACATCCAATGAATTAACTTTTGAAAAAACAGGTCCATTAGAAGTGGTCAAAAGAATGCGATTCAGCATTCAAGGAGTGTAAAAGCAAATTGGTAGAGAGCACCATGTTAGTTCACTATGACATATCTAAGGTGTTTAAGCTAGCATGTGATGCCTCTCCATATGGAGTTGGGGCAGTAATCTCTCATGTATTAAGTAGTGGGGGGAGCGACTAATTGCTTTTGCTTCACGCACTCTCAGTGCCAGTGACAGTAATTATGCACAAATTGAAAGGGAAGCTTTGGTATTAATTTTTGGGGTCAAGAAGTTTCACAAATACTTGTATGGTCGTAAGTTTACTATCGTTATGGACCATAAGCCCCTAACAGCAATCCTCCATCCAAAGTCTCCAGTTCCAACATTAGCTGCAGCCCGAATGCAGAGATGGGCTTTGATTTTGTCAGCATATACATATGATATTGAATACAGACGATCAGCTGATCACAGTAATGCTGATGCAATGTCAAGATTGCCTTCCCCATCACAAGTTACACCCGATAGGGAAGAAGTGTTTTATTTTTCATACATTGATGAACTGCCAGTCACAGCTGAAGAGATTGGTAGAGCAACTCAACGTGACGTCAAAGGTGTATGAGTATATTGCAAATGGATGGCCAAACCAGGTAACAGACAAAGATACACATCCATTCTTCATTCGTAGGAATGAATCATCAGTCGATAAAGATTGTATCATGTGGGGTGCAAGAGTGGTTATACCAAATAAATTCAGGTCCAAATTATTAGGGGACCTCCATGACCAGCACCTGGGAATGTGCTTGACCAAGAGTTTTGCACGCAGTTATTTATGGTGACCAGGTCTTGATAAAGATACAAAGTACATCATGAGTCAGTGTACGACATGTGAATTGGTAAGCAAGCAACCACCACCAGTACCATTACAGCCATGGAAATGGCCTCCCAGGGTGTGGCAAAGACAACTTATTGATTTTGCTGAGTTAGAAGGACAACAATTGTTCATTGTGATTGATAGCTATTCGAGGTGTTTCCAATGTGGAAAACAACAAGTAAAACATTGGACATTTTACAAAAATTTTCTTCATTTGGCCTCCCTGAAGAGAGATTGTTTCGGATAATGGACCACAATTTCGTTCAGAAGAATTTGCACAATTCACGAACAAAAATGGTGTGAAACATACCAAGGTTCCACCATACCATCTGCTTTGAATGGTGCAGCAGAGCGCACTGTACAAATTGTGAAACGTGCCCTCATAAAACAAATGTTAGATCCAAATCCAAGGAAGCGACAGTTGACATTGGATCACAAATTGGCTAATCTTTTGATTACATATCAAAATACTCCTCATACAACTACTGGTAGAACACCAGCAGAGCTGTTTCTCACAGGACAGCTACGAACCAGATTCTCGTTGTTAAAACCAAATTTGGCACAGTCGGATAAGAGACACAATTAAGATAGAAAGAGAATCATGATAGGGGTAGAATAAAAGAGAGAAGTGTGAAATTAAACCAGAAGGTGAGAGTGAAGAACCATCACCATAAATGGGTAAAGTGGTTACCAGGAAGAGTGGTGAAGGTATGTGGTCCTCGCACATATTTGGTAAAGATGTTTGATAATGGACAGGTTAGATTTGTTCATATTGATCATATTTTACCTACAGACATGGAAGGAGTTGAAGGTGGGAATGATTCAATTATTTCTGACTCATCAGATAGTTTTGATACACCAGTAGCAAATCCTAAATCCTATGTACAGGAAACAAATCCTGGAGAGAATCAGAATGAAAGTCTGAGTCCAAGTCAGGAAAACAAAGAGCCTGAAGTTAGAGTTCAAATGAAAATCAAGGAAATTCCATGGAGGAAAACATTCCTCAGGATTAGCCTCGAAGGAGTTTAGATTCGACACCATGTTTGGAAGGTTCTGTTCAAGAGCGAAGGTATCCTCTTCGAAACAGAAAACAAGTGGTGCAGTTAAATTTGTAAATATGGAAAAAAAAGTTTATATCCTGTGCTATGTATAAACATGAAAGTTATGTATGATGTTTGTTTTAATAACTTCTTCATCAAGGAGGGATAAGTGTAATGTCTGTAAGCTTGTAATGTTTGTAGCTCCACACTATTGATGTGGATGTATTGTGTACTGCACTGCAGAGTTAATGATTAAACTGAACCAGGCAGATTTCCGGAGGCTTCTGAGAGAGCTGCCTGCCATGTTAGGAGCTGTGTGTGCTTTGCTCTGTGAATATATCACAGTATGCTTTTTTAACCTTTTTCTCAACCTGCCCTGCCACCTTCAATGATTTGTGCACATATATCCCCAGGTCTCTCTGTTCATGCACCCCTTTTAGAATTGTGTCCTTTAGTTTATATCACCTTTCCTTGTTCTTCCTACCAAAATATATCACTTCACACTTTTCTGTGTTAAATTTCATCTGCCACGTGTCTGCCAGTTTCACCAGCCTATCTATGTTCTCTTGAAGTCTATCACTATCCTCCTCACTGTTCACTATACTTCCAAGTTTTGATTTATCTGGAAATTTTGAAATTGTGCCCTGTACACCAAGTTTAAGTCATTAATATACATCAAGAAAAGCAGTGATCCTAGTACCGACACCTGGGGAACACCACTGTATACCTTCCTCCAGTTCGATAAACAACTGTTCACCACTGCTTTCTGTTTCCTATCACTTAGCCAATTTTGTATCCATGCTGCCACTGTCCCTTTTATCCCATGGGCTACAACTTTGCTGACAAGCCTATTATGTGGCATTTTATCAAACGCCTTTTTGAAATCCATGTACACTACGTCAACTGCATTGCCCTCATCAACCCTCTCTGTTACCCCATCAAAAAACTCAATCAAGTTTGTAACTCAGTTATGTCCTGATAAGTCTACTGTATGCTTTAGGAAATAACGAGGGCAACACAGCATGAAGTTTAGACTTCGCTAGTTGGAGTGAGCCCAACTCAGGATATTTTTTCTTGTTCATCGTGATGAAGAATGTTAGTCATGGAGAAAAGAAAATTTTATATTTTATACCTACCAACAGCTTCAAATGTTACTAGATGGGATGTAACACTATCAATTGCAATGCAGAGCTTCCATCTCTCACCATATTCCCTACATAAACCTGACAATTAATGAAGATTATACTTCTGGCAGTAGCCCAGACTGGTGTCACTACCAGTGGTTCTGCAACTCTCCAAGGGCAGTAGTAGCGAGCATGGAGATGGGGCAGGCTAGTCTAAGAGGTGATGCTGGTAGAATATTGATCCACCTGGCAGTGCACTGTGGGGATGACTGGTTTTGTGTCCTTCTCAACATGTTATTCTTATTTACTGGGCACCATCTCAAATGAAACACAGCTGAATTGAACTCTAGCCCATGTACTGAGATGTTACTAGACCTTAGTCCCCTCTTCCTTCTCCCAAAAAAGGGAATTTTAAGAGTCTCACACTTACTGCACAAGCTGACTTTCTCTCTAGTGCATTCTGGTGGTAGCCTAGAGAAATGACCAACCCAATACAAAATATACACTAGGTTGACATTGGAAAAATGTTAAATGACTTCATTGAGACAGATATTGAAACAATAAACAGGGTTTTCCACTGATATTCGAAATGGAAATCCAAATCCTGCCCAACAATTAGATCAGTCCAATATGTTGTGCCGAAACCTCCACATTCTCCATCGAGCATCAGCATTACTTTATTGTTTCTCAAAATAAGCAATCTTCATGACCTCTCTGAGTGAGATTGCTCAATTCGGCGAGAGGCGGGAGCAGCGTGGTGAGGCCTAAAAAAGGCCCAGCGGGTGTTCCGCAGGCAGCGGCAGTCGGTGAGAGGCAGAAACAGCGTGGTGAGGCCTATAAAAGGCCCAGAGGGTGTTCCACAGGCAGCGGGAGTCGGCGAGAGGCGGGAGCAGTGTGGTGAGGCCTATAAAAGGCCCAGCGGGTGTTCCACAGGCAGCGGGAGTCGGCGAGAGGCGGGAGCAGTGTGGTGAGGCCTATAAAAGGCCCAGCGGGTGTTCCACAGGCAGCGGAAGTCGGCGAGAGGCGGGAGCAGCGTGTTGAGGCCTATAAAAGGCGTGGCTGGTGCAGCTCCAGCCGGGAGAAAAAGAAGAAAAGAAGTAGAAAGGAATCAAAAGGTGATGTCAAAGCCAAAGGGGTAAGTGATTGGTAAGTAGTTTTTCTTTTTCTCTTTTATATCGTAAGTAACCTGTAACAGTGTTGTCACCAATTTAAGTGCATCTAAGGGTTAAGTCATGGCAGGAGAGCTCGGTCACGTGATATGCTCCTCCTGTACCATGTGGGAACTCAGGGACACTTCCGGTGTCCCTGACGACTACATCTGCGGGAAGTGTATCCGCCTCCAGCTCCTGATGGACCGCGTTGCGGAATTGGAGCTGAGGGTGGATTCACTCTGGAGCATCCACGATGCTGAGAATGAAGTGAGTAGCACGTGTAACGAGTTGGTCTTACCGCAGGAGAAGGGTCCACAGCCAGCTAGGGAATGGAAGACCAGCAGGCAGAGTAGTGCAAGGAAGGTAGTGCAGGGGTCACCTGTGGTCATCCCCCTGCAAAACAGATACACTACTTTGAGTACTGTTGAGGGGGATGACTCATCAGGGGAGGGCAGCAGCAGCCAAGTTCATGGCACCGTGGCTGGCTTTGTTGCACAGGAGGGCAGGAAAAAGAGTGGGTGAGCGATAGTGATAGGGGATTCAATTGTGAGGGGAATAGATAGGCGTTTCTGTGGCCGCAACCGAGACTCCAGGATGGTATGTTGCCTCCCTGGTGCAAGGGTCAAGGATGTCTCGGAGCAGGTGCAGGACATTCTAAAAAGGGAGGGAGAACAGCCAGTTGTCGTGGTGCACATTGGTACCAATGACACAGGTAAAAAAAGGTATGAGGTCCTACGAAATGAATTTAAGGAGCTAGGAGCTAAATTAAAAAGTAGGACCTCAAAAGTAGTAATTTCGGGATTGCTACCAGTGCCACGTGCTAGTCAGAGTAGGAATCGCAGGATAGCACAGATGAATACGTGGCTTGAGCAGTGGTGCAACAGGGAGGGATTCAAATTCCTGGGGCATTGGAACCGGTTCTGGGGGAGGTGGGACCAGTACAAACCGGACGGTCTGCACCTGGGCAGAACTGGAACCAATGTCCTAGGGGGAGTGTTTGCTAGTGCTGTTGGGGAGGAGTTAAACTAATATGGCAGGGGGATGGGAACCAATGCAGGGAGACAGAGGGAAACAAAAAGGAGACAGAAGCAAAAGACAGAATGAGGAAAAGTGGAGGGCAGAGAAACACAAGGCAAAGAACAAAAAGGGCCATTGTACAGCAAAATTCTAAAAGGACAAAGGGTGTTAAAAAAACAAGCCTGAAGGCTTTGTGTCTTAATGCAAGGAGTATCCGTAATAAGGTGGATGAATTAACCATGCAAATAGATGTTAACAAATATGATGTGATTGGGATTACAGAGACGTGGCTCCAGGATGATCAGGGCTGGGAACTCAACATCCAGGGGTATTCAACATTCAGGAAGGATAGAATAAAAGGAAAAGGGGGCGGGGTAGCATTGCTGGTTAAAGAGGAGATTAATGCAATAGTTAGGAAGGACATTAGCTTGGATGATGTGGAATCTATATGGATAGAGCTGCAGAACACCAAAGGGCAAAAGACGTTAGTGGGAGTTGTGCACAGACCTCCAAACAGTAGTAGTGATGTTGGGGAGGGCATCAAACAGGAAATTAGGGGTGCATGCAATAAAGGTGCAGCAGTTATAATGGGTGACTTTAATATGCACATAGATTGGGCTAACCAAACTGGAAGCAATACGATGGAGGAGGATTTCCTGGAGTGCATAAGGGATGGTTTTCGAGACCAATATGTCGAGGAACCAACGAGGGGGGAGGCCATCTTAGACTGGGCGTTGTGTAATGAGAGAGGATTAATTAGCAATCTCGTTGTGCGCGGCCCCTTGGGGAAGAGTGATCATAATATGGTGTAATTCTGCATTAGGATGGAGAATGAAACAGTTAATTCAGAGACCATGGTCCAGAACTTAAAGAAGGATAACTTTGAAGGTATGAGGCGTGAATTGGCTAGGATAGATTGGCGAATGATACTTAAGGGGTTAACTGTGGATGGGCAATGGCAGACATTTAGAGACCGCATGGATGAACTACAACAATTGTACATTCCTGTCTGGCGTAAAAATAAAAAAGGGAAGGTGGCTCAACCGTGGCGATCAAGGGAAATCAGGGATAGTATTAAAGCCAAGGAAGTGGCATACAAATTGGCCAGAAATAGCAGCGAACCCGGGGACTGGGAGAAATTTAGAACTCAGCAGAGGAGGACAAAGGGTTTGATTAGGGCAGGGAAAATGGAGTACGAGAAGAAGCTTGCAGGGAACATTAAGATGGATTGCAAAAGTTTCTATAGATATGTAAAGAGAAAAAGGTTAGTAAAGACAAACATAGGTCCCCTGCAGTCAGAATCAGGGGAAGTCATAACGGGGAACAAAGAATTGGCAGACCAATTAAACAAGTACTTTGGTTCAGTATTCACTAAGGAGGACACAATCAACCTTCCGGATATAAAAGGGGTCAGAGGGTCTAGTAAGGAGGAAGAACTGAGGGAAATCCTTATTGGTCAGGAAATTGTGTTGGGGAAATTGATGAGATTGAAGGCCGATAAATCCCCAGGGCCTGATGGACTGCATCCCAGAGTACTTAAGGAGGTGGCCTTGGAAATAGCGGATGCATTGACAGTCATTTTCCAACATTCCATTGACTCTGGATCAGTTCCTATCGAGTGGAGGGTAGCCAATGTAACCCCACTTTTTAAAAAAGGAGAGAGAAAACAGGGAATTATAGACCGGTCAGCCTGACCTCAGTAGTGGGTAAAATAATGGAATCAATTATTAAGGATGTCATAGCAGCGCATTTGGAAAGAGGTGACATGATAGGTCCAAGTCAGCATGGATTTGTGAAAGGGAAATCATGCTTGACAAATCTTCTGGAATTTTTTGAGGATGTTTCCAGTGGAGTGGACAAGGGAGAACCAGTTGATGTGGTATATTTGGACTTTCAGAAGGCTTTCGATAAGGTCCCACACAAGAGATTAATGTGCAAAGTTAAAGCACATGGAATTGGGGGTAGTGTGCTGACATGGATTGAGAACTGGTTGTCAGACAGGAAGCAAAGAGTAGGAGTAAATGGGTACTTTTCAGAATGGCAGGCAGTGACTAGTGGGGTACCGCAAGGTTCTGTGCTGGGGCCCCAGCTGTTTACACTGTACATTAATGATTTAGACGAAGGGATTAAATGTAATATCTCCAAATTTGCGGATGACACTAAGTTGGGTGGCAGTGTGAGCTGCGAGGAGGAT
Source organism: Pristiophorus japonicus (assembly GCF_044704955.1). Taxonomy (NCBI): domain Eukaryota; kingdom Metazoa; phylum Chordata; class Chondrichthyes; family Pristiophoridae; genus Pristiophorus; species Pristiophorus japonicus. Next base: position 257,337,796 of record NC_091977.1, read on the forward strand.
GCTATGAGGCTGCAGAGTGACTTGGATAGATTAGGTGAGTGGGCAAATGCATGGCAGATGAAGTATAATGTGGATAAAGGTGAGGTTATCCACTTTGGTGGTTAAAAACAAGAGACAGACTATTATCTGAATGGTGACAGATTAGGAAAAGGGGAGGTGCAACGAGACCTGGGTGTCATGGTACATCAGTCATTGAAGGTTGGCATGCAGGTACAGCAGGCGGTTAAGAAAGCAAATGGCATGTTGGCCTTCATAGTGAGGGAATTTGAGTACAGGGGCAGGGAGGTGTTGCTACAGTTGTACACGGCCTTGGTGAGGCCACACCTGGAGTATTGTGTACAGTTTTGGTCTCCTAACTGGAGGAAGGACATTCTTGCTATTGAGGGAGTGCAGCGAAGGTTCACCAGACTAATTCCCGGGATGGCGGGACTGACCTATCAAGATAGACTGGATCAACTGGGCTTGTATTCACTGGAGTTCAGAAGAATGAGAGGGGACCTCATAGAAACGTTTAAAATTCTGACGGGTTTAGGCAGGTTAGATGCAGGAAGAATGTTTCCAATGTTGGGGAAGTCCAGAACCAGGGGTCACAGTCTAAGGATAAGGGGTAAGCCATTTAGGAACAAGATGAGGAGAAACTTCTTCACCCAGAGAGTGGTGAACCTGTGGAATTCTCTACCACAGAAAGTTGTTGAGGCCAATTCACTAAATATATTCAAAAAGGAGTTAGATGAAGTCCTTACTACTAGGGGGATCAAGGGGTATGGCGAGAAAGCAGGAATGGGGTACTGAAGTTGCATGTTCAGCCATGAACTCATTGAATGGCGGTGCAAGCTAGAAGGTCTGAATGGCCTGCTCCTGCATCTATTTTCTATGTTTCTATGTTTCTATGTAATTAAAATTTTGTGCTGTGACTCACATCCAGTGGGATCGGAACTGAATCTGCTCAATCTTATTTCAGTCAGAATATTTAACACCCAACAACAGTAAAGAGGCATAGACTCAGGATTATCATTTGAAGAATGAAGGGAACATTTTTTTTTCCATATAGGTGTTACATAATCGAGTTGCCATGGACATCTCTCAGGTTCAATAACATCAGTGACCTGAGCACGTTACTTTCAAGGTAGATAACTTATACTGGGCTAGAATTTCCCCAGCCTAACGCACATTTAAATGTGATTTATTCGCGCTAAAAGTGCCTTTTTTTTTCTTAAAATGAAGTACACAAAATTCCCAAGCCTTAAGAATGGTGTTTTGAAAAAGCGGATTGTCCTGGTGCAACGCAAATAAAAAACCGTACTGCCTAAGTTTGGTCATTCGGCAAACCCATTTTGTGTTGAAAAAAAACGCACGAGAAAAGCAGGCCTCAGAAATGTCGGTAAGTCGGAAGACCTGCAAAGAAAGTAAGTTAAGTTTTTATTTTTTCATTCTTTTGCAGCAATTACTGAGTTAAGGGTCTTGTAAATGTTTTGTGATTTTTAATTTTTGGTTTTTTGCAATATTTTTGTGTGTTTTCTCTTCCCAGGGGCTGTATTTTTGGTGTGGATAGGCCTCGGGCTAAAGTTGGCGACATCATGTTTTTAACGCTAATCGTTGTGCAACACCATTTTTAAAGGACAGGCGTATTTTATGGCCAAATTGACCCCCTTAAAAAAATGGCGAAATGTTTATTCTTATTTATTCACGTGATTTATCAAATAACGACAGGCTGAGGAATTTCTCGCCCACTACCTTTTATCTACTTGTGCAGTAGAGGGACTGAGGGGATGTAACAATGAACCCCCCTTGTGACTTGAACAAGCAATATGTGTCATTACAGCAAGGTGTTTGTGGAGAGGAACAGTTATGATCCTCTCTGCACAAATCACTAAAAGTTGCGACACAGGTTAATAAGACCATAAAAAAGCAAACCAAGCACTGGGGTTTAGTTCCAGAGGGATAGAATTGAAAAGTAGGGAAGTTATGCTCAACCAGTATCGAACCTTGGTTAGACCACACTAAGAGTACTGCGTGCAGTTCTGGTCACCATATTATAAAAAGGATATAGAGGCACTGGAGAGGGTGCAGAGAAAATTTACAAGGATGATACTAGAAATGCGAGGGTATATATATCAGCAAAGGATGAACAGGCTGGGTCTCTTTTCTCTTGAATAAAGAAGACTGAGGGCTGAGGGCTTTAAAATTATGAAAGGTTTTGATAAGAGTGGATGCAGATAGACTGTTTGCACTTGTGGGGAAGAGCATAACTGGAGGCCATCAAAATAAGATAATCACCAAGAAATCCAATAAGGAATTCAGAAGAAACTTCTTCACCCAAAGAGTGTTGAAAATGTGGAACTCGCTATCACAGGGACTGGTTGAGGTGTATAGTATTGATGCATTTAAGGGGAGGCTAGATAAGCATATGAGGGAGAAGGGAATAGAGGGTTATGCTGATAGATTTAGATGAGGAAAGATGGGAGGAGGAGTATAAACACCGGCATGGACTGGTTGGGCCGAATGGCATGTTTCTGGGTCGTATATCCTATGTAATCCTATGTAAAACTAACGGATTGTCGTAAAAACCCATCTGCTTCACTAATGTCGTTGAAGGTAAGCATGCAGGTACAGCAGGCAGTAAAGAAGGCAAATGGCATGCTGCCCTTCATAGCGAGGGGATTTGAGTATAGGAGCAGGGAGGTCTTACTGCAGTTGTACAGAGCCTTGGTGAGACCACACCGAGTATTGTCTGCAATTTTGGTCTCCTAATCTGAGGAAGGACATTCTTGCTATTGAGAGAGTGCAGCGAAAGTTCATCAGACTGATTCCCGGGATGGCAGGATTGACACATGAAGAAAGACTGGATCGACTAGGCTTATATTCACTGGAATTTAGAAGAATGAGAGGGGATCTCATAGAAAAATATAAAATTCTGACGGGATTGGACAGTTTAGATGCAGGAAGAATGTTCCCGATGTTGGGGAAGTCCAGAACCAGGGGTCACAGTCTAAGGATAAGGGGTAAGCCATTTCGGAGCGAGATGAGGAGAAACTTCTTCACTCAGAGAATTGTGAGCCTGTGGAATTCTCTACCAGAGAAAGTTGTTGAGGCCAGTTCATTAGATATATTCAAAAGGGAATTAGATGTGGCCCTTACGGCTAAAGGGATCAAGGGGTATGGAGAGAAAGCAGGAATGGGGTACTGAAGTTGCATGATCAGCCATGATCATATTGAATGATAGTGCAGGCTCGAAGGGCCGAATGGCCTACTCCTGCACCCATTTTCAATGTTTCTATGTCCTTTTGAGAAGAAAATATGCCGTCCTTACCTGGTCTGGTCAATGTATGACTCCAGACCCACAGCAATGTGGTTCACTCTTAACTGCCCTCTGAAATGGCCTAGCAAGCCACTCAGTACAAGGTGGCTCACCACCACTTTCTCAAGGGCAACTAGGGATGGGCAATAGATGCTGGTCTATCCAGCGCTGCTCACATCCCAGGAATAAATTTGAAACAATTTGGGTAATAAATACTGGCTTTGCCAGTGACACCCACATTCCAAGAATGATTCTTTTTTATTTTAAAAAGGTGTTTTATTCTTTGGTCTTTGGGACAATATCCAAAAAAATTGGTTATGCATCTCATTAACCCTCAGTACTGCACTGGAGCATCAGCCTTGATTTTTGTGCTCAAGTCTCTAGAGCGTGAATATGAACCCACAACTTTCTGGCTCAGATGCAAGTGTGCTACCCACTGAGCCACAGCTGACAATAATAAAAAGGAATTGTATAAATACTTGTAGGGGAAACCATTTCAGGGTTATGGGAAAGAGTAAGGGAGAGACACTAATTGGATAGCTCTTTCAAAAAGCGAGCACAGGCACAATGGGCTGAATGGCTTCCTTCTGTGCTGTCATTCTATGATTCTATGTTGAGTGGCTAGTTTACTAAACACCCTTTTGTCTCTTTCAACATTCTTAGCTATTTCAGCACTATTCATGGAGTATGTGTGTTTCCCATTTTTCCATACAATGTACAGTATTTGTCTTCATTAAATTTCATCTGCCGTTGTTCTGTACACTTATATATTTTGTCCAACTCATTCTTTACCTTCTCCCACAATACTGCTCATCCTGATTTGCTATTACCTACAAATTTGACCAGTTTGCACTGTGTTTGTAAGAAGAAGCCATTGATTTAAATTAGAAACAGCATTGGTTCAATACCAATCACCGGGGCACCCCACTCTGTACTTCTCCACCTTGATATTACTCCTCGAACAAGTGCTGTTGTTTTTTTATCCTTCTGCCAAATTCATATCCATAACTGTAATGTATTTGCTTCACAGTTTTTTTTCTTAAGAATTCATAGCAACACATTGCAAGAAAGAGCTAGTTGGTTTATTAACAAAGTTTGACAATCACACTACACATTACCAATTCATCCACTCGGCTCAAAACTGCATCTCTCATCATGGATAACCTAGACCCAACTGACTGGGGTTTTAATGAGTCTTGTATACATCACGTGATTGGTTAAGTCACACAATGCAACAGCTCTACAACTATTTTGGTAGAACCAATAATCAAGTGCCCCTTGATTAAAGGGGGACACTAAAACCGACAAATTAAACTTTTAACATTAAATGGATTCAATTAAAATTTGGTTGCCGGGGGTGATGATGCATTCCAGTTGCCCCAGTGCCCACCTCTCGCGGAAGGCCACGAGCGTACCGGTGGACACCGCGTACTCCATCTCCAGGGACACACTGGCTCGGATGTAACCGCGGAAGAGAGGCAGGCAGTCGGACTGAACTACCCCCTCGACCGCCCGCTGCCTAGATCAGTTAATGGCCCCCTTGGCCGTACCCAGGAGCAGGCATCGAGGAGGCCTTCCGACCTGCCCGCTCCCCTCTGCACAGGGTGCCCAAAGATCAGGAGCGTGGGACTGAAGTGCAAACAGAATTTGAGGAGCAGCCCCTTCAAATATTGAAAGAAGGGCTGCAACCTCACACATTCGACATACACATGGAACAAGGACTCCTCTAGACCGCAGAAATTACAAGCGGCCTGGGAGTACGTGAACCGGCTTAAAAACCAATTGCACAGGACTGCTCCATGCAACACTCTCCAGGCCAAGTCCCCAATAAATAAAGGGAGGACTCCCACGTAGAGAGCGGTCCATTGGGGACCTCTGTCTCCTCCGGATGGCAAGATGGTGCGCCATGGCGTGTCCGGATGGCAGACGAGGATGGCAAAGTGGGGAATGTGCAAGAGCAGCCTGTACAGGAATTCCCTCCGCGCAGAACTGAAAGGCACGGAGGGGATTTCCCGGAGGAGGCTCAAGTTGTGAGGCGCTGGCTCCCGAGGGAGGGTTTGGACGGGGGTCAGTTCGGACGGGATCACCCCACGTGTTTGAGTTTCCTCGACACACCTAACGGAGTCAGGGCCCAGTGCTGTTTTTAGCGACTGGATGGCATTGGCCGTTCGCCGGACGTCAGCCCAGGATAGGCGCCGTGCCAGCTCCACAGGCGCCATCCAGCCCCCTCCTCTGCCATTGAGTAAGTTCTGGACCTTGGTCACAGATATATTCACAGAGCACAGCACACACAGCTTCCTAACATGGCAGGCAGCTCTCTCAGAAGTCTCCGGAAATCTGCTGGGCTGTTTATTATTAACCCTGCACTTGCAGTACACAATACGTCCACATCCACAGTGTGGCGCTACAAACATTACAAGCTTACAGACATTTCTCCCTCCTGAATGAAGTTATTATAACAAACATCATACATAACTTTCATGTTTATACACAACACAGGATATAACCTTATTTTTTTCCATATTTACAAATTTAACTTCACCACTTGTTTTCTGTTTCGAAGTGGATACCTTCGCTCTCGAACAGAACCTTCCAAACATGGTGTCGAATCTAAACTCCTTCGAGGCTCATCCCGATGAACGTTTTCCTCCACGGAATTGCCTTGATTTTCATTTGAACTCACTCTAACTTCAGGCTCTTTGTTTTCCTGACTCGGACTCAGACTTTCATTCTGATTCTCTCCAGGATTTGTTCCCAGTACATTGGATTTAGGATTTGCTACTGGTGTATCAAAACTATCTGATGAGTCAGAAATAATTGAATCATTCCCACCTTCAACTCCTTCCATGTCTGTAGGTAAAATATGATCAATATGAACAAATCTAACCTGTCCATTATCAAACATTTTTACCAAATATGTGCGAGGACCACATATCTTCACCACTCTTCCTAGTAACCACTTTACCCATTTATGGTGATGGTTCTTCACTCTCACCTTCTGGTTTAATTTCACACTTCTCTCTTTTAATCTTCTATATCACTGCCCCAACTCTCATGCTAGCTTAATCTCCTTAGATACGTCATAGTGAACTAACAGGGTACTCTCTACCAATTTGCTTCTACACTCCTTGAACGCTGTATCGCATTCTTTTGACCACTTCCAATGGACCTGTTTTTTCAAAAGTTCATTCAGTGGATGTAATACGGTAGCCAAATTTGGTAGGAACTTCCCATAATAGTTCAAAAGACCCCAAGAATGAACGAAGTTCAGTGACATTCCTGGGATTGGGTGCATTTCTACTTGCATCCAATTTTTCCACGGTTGGATGTAAATCATCTTTGTCTACTCTGTACCCTAAGTACTCCACTGAGTTTTTTTAATAACTCACACTTACGAGCAGACACTCGTACTCTGTGCTTCTCTAGCTGCTTGAGGACTTCATTCAATATGTTATTATGAATTTGTCTATTTGGTGCTGAAATTAGTATGTCATCCAACTAACATACTACCCCTTCAATACCTTGCAAAATCTGGTTCTTCACTCCTTGGAATATGGCAGGGGTGGAAGACACTCCAAACGGTAGCCTATTAAATTGATATAGGCCTAGATGAGTATTTATAGTCAAACATGACTTGGACTCCTCATCTAGTTCAAGCTGTAAGTAGGCATTCGTAAAATCCAGTTTTGAGAAGATCTGACCACCTATCAGTGTTGTGAACAAATCTTCTATATTCGGCAATGTATTGGGGACATTACCCTCTAGAACCTGGTTTGCGGTTACTTTAAAATCACCACACAATCTTACCTTACCATCAGACTTAGGTATAGAAACATAGAAAATAGGTGCAGGAGCAGGCCATTCAGCCCTTCTAGCCTGCACCGCCATTCAATGAGTTCATGGCTGAACATGAAACTTCAGTACCCACTTCCTGCTTTCTCGCCATACCCCTTGATCCCCCGAGTAGTAAGGACTTCATCTAACTCCCTTTTGAATATATTTAGTGAATTGGCCCCAACCACTTTCTGTGGCAGAGAATTCCACAGGTTCACCACTCTCTGGGTGAAGAAGTCTCTCCTCATCTCGGTCCTAAATGGCTTACCCCTTATCCTTAGACTGTGACCCCTGGTTCTGGACTTCCCCAACATTGGGAACATTCTTCCTGCATCCAACCTGTCTAAACCCGTCAGAATTTTGAACGTTTCTGTGAGGTCCCTTCTCATTCTTCTGAACTCCAGTGGATACAAGCCCAGTTGATCCACTCTTTCTTGATAGGTCAGTCCCACCATCCCGGGAATCAGTCTGGTGAATCTTCGCTGCACTCCCTCAATAGCAAGAATGTCCTTCCTCAAGTTAGGAGACCAAAATTGTACACAATACTCCAGGTGTGGCCTCACCAAGGCCCTGTACAACTGTAGCAACATCTCCCTGCCCCTGTACTCAAATCCCCTCGCTATGAAGGCCAACATGCCATTTGCTTTCTTAACCGCCTGCTGTACCTGCATGCCAACCTTCAATGACTGATGTACCATGACACCCAGGTCTCGTTGCACCTTCCCTTTTCCTAATCTGTCACCATTCAGATAATAGTCTGTCTCTCTGTTTTTACCACCAAAGTGGATAACCTCACATTTATCCACATTATACTTCATCTGCCATGCATTTGCCCTCTCACCTAACTATCCAAGTCACTCTGCAGCCTCATAGCATCCTCCTCGCAGCTCACACTGCCACCCAACTTAGTGTCATCCGCAAATTTGGAGATACTACATTTAATCCCCTCGTCTAAATCATTAATGTACAATGTAAACAGCTGGGGCCCCAGCACAGAACCTTGCGGTACCCCACTAGTCACTGCCTGCCATTCTGAAAAGTACCCATTTACTCCTACTCTTTGCTTCCTGTCTGACAACCAGTTCTCAATCCACGTCAGCACACTACCCCCAATCCCATGTGCTTTAACTTTGCACATTATAACAACAATGGGTGTAGCCCAATTACATCGATCTATTTTACAAATAATGTTCTCAGTTTCTAGTCTTTTGAGTTCTTGCTCAACTTTCTCCTTGAGTGCTTATGGTACGGAACTTGGCTTATAATAAACCGATCTAGCGTCCTTCTGTACCCTGACACTCACCTTGAAGCCTTGGATCAGACTGCCCGTTTCGCAGAACACCTTCGAATACTTCTTGATAACCTCATCCGTTGATGAAAATCTCGCTTCCACATGGAAAATCTTACTCCAATCCGGCTTCAGTGAGCTCAACCAATTTCTTCCTAGTAAGGCAGACCTGTCTCCTTTCACTAATATTGAGAGGCAAGTTCTGAAATTGATCTTTATATTTCACCGGTACAGTGATACGACCTACCACAGGAATTTTCTCTCCCGAGTAGCTTCGCAGCTCTATCTTGGCTTTCTCCAGTTGAAAATCACACAATTTGTTGTGATAGTGACTCCGGTACTACACTCACAGATGCACCCGTGTCAATTTCCATTGGTATTTTGAAACCCTCAACATCTATGTGGATTTTGATGCTTTCCGAATCGCTGTCCGTTAACCTTGTGCTCCTGATGACGTGTAACTCTAACATCTCCTCGTCCTGTTGTTGTTCTTCCATGCTATGTAGTTTCTTGGAATTTCTACTCATAGTTTTAAACACTGGACACATAGCTTTGGAAGCTGGTTTACCCTTCAGTCAGCATGCCTTCGCAAGATGCCCAGTCTTTCTGCAGAAGAAACACTCTGCCTTCACGTAGGGACAACTTTGAGCAATGTGTTGTCCCAGGCACCTATAGCATGACATCGACGCTCTGGTAGGATTTCTAGTTTCTGAGACTTTCGGCCATGCCCGTCTTTTACTTTGAACCTGCAGGTGATTTACCTCGGTTGACTAACGACCATAATTATTATTTAATTCTCGGGAATATTGTTCGGCCATGCCCATCGACCTCGCTGTCTGATAAGCAATCTTAAAAGTCAAGTCATCCGTCATCAATAACTGCCTTCTGATCACATCATTTTTCACCCCACAAACAAAACGATCCCGTAATGCTCAGTTTTGAAAGTTTCCAAAATTACAGTGCATCGATAGCTTTTTTAATGCTACAATGTAATCACTGATACATTCATCAGCCATTTGATTCTGAATCCCGAAACGATAGCTTTCAGCAATTTCTAACGGTTTGGCGTTATAGTGCTGCTCCAGCTTCGTTAAAATCTCTTTAAGCGTTGTGTCCTTTGGCTCATCAGGCATAAGCAGATTTACAAGAGTGTCATATAATGCCGGATCTGCCTCTGATAAGATGATCACTTTCTTACATTCCAACACAGCCCGGTTCTGGACTGCATTGTCTGGAAGTTCGATTACGTTATTTGCAGTGAAATACATTTCTAGCCGATCTACATATGCTTTAAAACGTTCCCAGTCATGTCTATATTCACCCAAATGTCCCAATACACCTGCCATTTTAATCTCTAGCTGTTCACACCATGTGCTGTATTTTATCTCGGATTTTGTAGCTTTTTTCCCCCAAAGACAGAAACTTCCAAAGTCTCTGTCGGCTGGCTGAATCCTTCACCAATAAAATTTTAGCTTTAAATCATCCGAAAAATCCCATCTTCCATCGCCACATGTGATATATTCACAGAACACAGCACACACAGCTTCTTAACATGGCAGGCAGCTCTCTCGGAAATCTCCGGAAATCTGCCTGGGCTGTTTATTATTAACCCTGCACTTGCAGTACACAATATGTCCACATCCACAGAGTGGAGCTACAAACATTACAAGCTTACAGACATTACAGTCACCTTGCCAAACACAGCCCTCTCGTCCACCTGCCAACTAAAACCACACTCGTGGAGGTACTGATTCCTGAGCAGTGGCTCCCTGAGGACAGCTGCCACTCCAGACGGGGGAGAACTGTTCCAGACCCTGATGAGTTCCTGGTAACTAGTCTAGGATGCAACTATTAGAGTGGACAGGGGAGAACCAGTGGATGTGGATATGTGGACTTTCAAAAGGCTTTTAACAAGGTCCCACACAAGAGATTGGTGTGCAAAATTAAAGCACATGGTACACATACCGTCCCCGCCACCACCCTCCGACCCAGCTGGCGGGGGTTCTTGTGGGTTGTTTTCCACCAAGTCGAGCAGATCCCGAGGGATGTTAAGATTTGACTGGGCAGACCTGGCCTCTTCAGCCTCGCCCGCTTCAGTCCCCAGGACACTTGATCCTGCGGGAATGCTTTCTTTCGGCGGCCCCAGTGCCCCCTCAACAGGCAGGTCTTCTTCCCCAGCTCTGGGAGGCCCAGGATGGACAGCCTTGGCTGCCTCTCCCTCCCGAGGGCCAGACACCCCTAGACTTCGGCACGCGTTGGGAGCGGTGCTGGGGGACGCTGGACCCGCGCCAGGCACCGACTCCTGCACGGAGGCATCATGGTCCTCCTCTGTTTCCCCAAAGTGGTGCCTCCTTTTTTTGTCCGGGGGGACGTGGAGGCAGGCAGATCTCAATATCTGCCGAGGCCTCTGCCTCCGCACCCTCCTTCTGGGTTTCTTGCCCGCGCCCGAGTCGGACCGTGGGTGGCAAACTCTCCGCAGCAGCGGGTACGGTCACGGACTCTGGCACGGAACGCCCCACACTCACTGGTGGTGAGTTGGGGCCGAGCGCAGTGATAGGGCTATTTGGCCCACTGAGGGGACTCACCTGCAGGTGCTTGGTTTTCTTCCAGGCCTTCCTTCCGCGCGGACGCTCTCCTTCCTCCCTGCCGGAGGCTGAGATGGCATTGGCCCCTGACGACGCCCGCGCATCTATAGCTCCCGATGCGCAGACCGTAATGAGAGGGGAGAAGTGGCGGGGGCACCAGCCTCGGCCGCTTTAGATGTTTTAGCGGCCTTGGAGGCGGCGCAGTACTTGCGGACATGTGCCACCTCCTTACAGGCGTGGCACCGCACGCCGTCCGACGTCCAGAAGATGTGGTAGTCTGTCCCCTCGTGGACCACATTGAAGGCCTCTTCTGTTACCTCCTCCTGCGCCAGCTGAACAAAAAGCTGGCAGCAGAAGGAGAACACGTGACAGAGGCTGGCCTCCCTGAAGCCAAGGGGGATCAGATTTATCCCCGACCTCACCTCACCTCCGCCATCTTAGACTGGGTGTTGTGTAATGAGAGAGGATTAATTAGCAATCTCGTTGTGCGAGGTCCCTTGGGGAAGAGTGACCATAATATGGTGGAATTCTGCATTAGGATGGAGAATGAAACAGTTAATTCAGAGACCATGGTCCAGAACTTAAAGAAGGGTAACTTTGAAGGTATGAGGCGTGAATTGGCTAGGATAGATTGGCGAATGATACTTGAGGGGTTGACTGTGGATGGGCAATGGCAGACATTTAGAGACGGCATGGATGAACTACAACAATTGTACATTCCTGTCTGGCATAAAAATAAAAAAGCGAAGGTGGGTCAACCGTGGCTATCAAGGGAAATCAGGGATAGTATTAAAGCCAAGGAAGTGGCATACAAATTGGCCAGAAATAGCAGCAAACCCGGAGACTGGGAGAAATTTAGAACTCAGCAGAGGAGGACAAAGGGTTTGATTAGGGCAGGGAAAATGGAGTACGAGAAGAAGCTTGCAGGGAACATTAAGACGGATTGCAAAAGTTTCTATACATATGTAAAGAGAAAAAGGTTAGTAAAGACAAATGTAGGTCCCCTGCAGTCAGAATCAGGGGAAGTCATAACGGGGAACAAAGAAATGGCGGATCAATTAAACAAGTACTTTGGTTCGGTATTCACTAAGGAGGACACTAACAACATTCCGGATATAAGAAGGGTCAGAGGCTCTAGTAAGGAGGAGGAACTGAGGGAAATCCTTATTAGTCGGGAAATTGTGTTGGGGAAATTGATGGGATTGAAGGCCGATAAATCTCCAGGGCCTGATGGACTGCATCCCAGAGTACTTAAGGAGGTGGCCTTGGAAATAGCGGGATGCATTGACAGTCATTTTCCAACATTCCATTGACTCTGGATCAGTTCCTATCGAGTGGAGGGTAGCCAATGTAACCCCACTTTTTAAAAAAGGAGGGAGAGAGAAAACAGGGAATTATAGATCGGTCAGCCTGACATCGGTAGTGGGTAGGATGATGGAATCAATGATTAAGGATGTCATAGCACCGCATTTGGAAAGAGGTGACATGATGGGTCCAAGTCAGCATGGATTTGTGAAAGGGAAATCATGCTTGACAAATCTTCTGGAATTTTTTGAGGATGTTTCCAGTGGAGTGGACAAGGGAGAACCAGTTGATGTGGTATATTTGGACTTTCAGAAGGCTTTCGACAAGGTTCCACACAAGAGATTAAGGTGCAAAGTTAAAGCACATGGGATTGGGGGTAGTGTGCTGACATGGATTGAGAAATGGTTGTCAGACAGGAAGCAAAGAGTAGGAGTAAATGGGTACTTTTCAGAATGGCAGGCGGTGAGTAGTGGGGTACCGCAAGGTTCTGTGCTGGGGCCCCAGCTGTGCACACTGTATATTAATGATTTAGACGAGGGGATTAAATGTAGTATCTCCAAATTTGCGGATGACACTAAGTTGGGTGGCAGTGTGAGCTACGAGGAGGATGCTTATGAGGCTGCAGAGCGACTTGGATAGGTTAGGTGAGTGGGCAAATGCATGGCAGATGAAGTATAATGTGGATAAATGTGAGGTTGTCCACTTTAGTGGTAAAAACAGAGAGACAGACTATTATCTGAATGGTGACAGATTAGGAAAAGGGGAGGTGCAACGAGACCTGGGTGTCATGGTACATCAGTCATTGAAGGTTGGCATGCAGGTACAGCAGGCGGTTAAGAAAGCAAATGGCATGTTGGCCTTCATAGCGAGGGGATTTGAGTACAGGGGCAGGGAGGTGTTGCTACAGTTGTACAGGGCCTTGGTGAGGCCACACCTGGAGTATTGTGTACAGTTTTGGTCTCCTCACCTGAGGAAGGACATTCTTGTTATTGAGGGAGTGCAGCGAAGGTTCACCAGACTGATTCCCGGGATGGCGGGACTGACCTATCAAGAAAGACTAAATCAACTGGGCTTGTATTCACTGGAGTTCAGAAGAATGAGAGGGGACCTCATAGAAACGTTTAAAATTCTGATGGGTTTAGGCAGGTTAGATGCAGGATGAATGTTCACAATGTTGGGGAAGTCCAGAACCAGGGGTCACAGTCTAAGGATAAGGGGTAAGCCATTTAGGAACAAGATGAGGAGAAACTTCTTCACCCAGAGAGTGGTGAACCTGTGGAATTCTCTACCACAGAAAGTTGTTGAGGCCAACTCACTAAATATATTCAAAAAGGAGTTAGATATAGTCCTTACTACTAGGGGGATCAAGGGGTATGGCAAGAAAGCAGGAATGGGGTACTGAAGTTGCATGTTCAGCCATGAACTCATTGAATGGCGGTGCAGGCTAGAAGGGCCGAATGTCCTTCTCCTGCACCTATTTTCTATGTTTCCCCCACTTGACGTAGGTGGGGGAGGAGGAGCTCACCGGGAACAATGGGCGGGGCGTTAGAAATGACGAGTCTCTGCGCAGTGGCCCCGAGGGGGTCCACTGACAGGAAGGTCCCACCCACCGTGATCCCCTTACTCAGGGCCAGGGTCACCGCCCGTTCCGACCCCATGAAGAACACAGCCTTCCCGTACATTTTGGAGGTGGTGACAATGGCCGAGGGGACGACTACCCCAGCCATTGCCCTCACGCACTCCTCAATGGTCATGTTGGGGTGGGTATAGCTCTTGACCCCATTCTTTTTAGTTATTAGCCCAAAAGGTGGCAGGGCAGCAGGAGCCGCCGTGCGTGCATAGGTCTTTGTTGGCCTCGTCACCCTCAAAGATGGACTCGCCCTATCAGGGTCCCTTTAAGGGCTGCACACTCCCCAATGTCACAGGCCTAAAGGTCTTAATTGGCCTCTTATTTTTGAGCAGAGGGAGCTCTTAATTAAGGCACACCTCTCCCCTGCTTGTTAACAATGGGGGAGGGACCTTTTTCCCTATGCTCTCTCGTTTAAATTATAATTAAGAGAGAAAAAAAGAGGCATCTCAGAGAGAGAGGAGAGACAGAGTGAGAGGGTGTGGGAAAGAGGGAGGCTGTGAGGGCAGGGTCGCCCCTCAGTGTTGGGTGGGTGCTCACTGGGGTGCATTCTCTGATGGAAATACAAAGTCCTTGTGATGTCCTTCTGGTGGGGGAGAAGATGTCTTCACCCGGGATGGCTGAACGCACCCAGGCACAGTTTGTCTTCTTTCCTCCCCCGTCCTACAAATTAAAGTCTTTTGGGAGAGTGCACCAACACATCCACCTGTTGATGTTATGAATGGCTCGCCCTCCTTCCACACAGATGATGTTGTTTTTGAGTTGCAGTTTGCTCTCTTTCCCCCCTCTCCAACTCTGTGGCAGCTCTTGCTGACCTCCCTTCTCTCCAAGGAGCTCTGTCGATGTGAAAAACAGCCCTCTTCCTCCTCTCCTGGAGACATATTGTCCCTATGGTTGCAGGCAGGCGGACAGCAGTTGCAGCCCCTTCCCCTCAGGCTCACAGCTCCCAAGTAGCTAAGCCACTCCCACAACAGCTCTACAACTATTTTGTTGCAAACAAAACAAACATTAAATCAAGTGCCCCCTGATTAAAGGGGGGGGGACATTCCAAACAGTTTTTAAGTGTCCTTTTTTTGTGTGTTTTTTTTTTGTTTTTGTTATTTTTTTTTGGGGGGCACTAAAAGCACAAATTATACAAGTGCCCCCTGGCTAAAAGGGGAGGGGACACTAAAACCCGGCACAATAAACCAGTTAAAGTTTAAAACATATAAAATCAAATTAAAATTTGTTTGCCGGGGGTGATGATGCACTCCAGTCCCTCCAGCGCCCACCTCTTGTAGAAGGCCGCGAGTGTACCGGTGGACACCGTGTGCTCCATCTCCAGGGACACCCTGGCTCGGATGTAAGCGTGGAAGAGAGGCAGGCAGTCAGGCTGAACGACCCCCTCGACCGCCCGCTGCCTGGACCAGCTGATGGCACCCTTGGCCGTGCCCAGGAGCAGTCCTACGAGGAGGCCCTTGGACCTACCCGCTCCCCTCCGCACAGGGTGGCCAAAGATCAGGAGTGTGGGACTGAAGTGCAACCAGAATTTGAGGAGCAGCTCCTTTAAATAATGGAACAGGGACTGCAACCTCGCACACTCCATTAAAAACATGGAACACGGACTCTTCCAGACCGCAGAAATTGTCGGCGGCCTGGGAGCCCATGAACCGACTTAAAAATTTGTTGCACGGGACTGCTCCATGCACCACCCTCCAGGCCAAGTCCCCAATAAATAAAGGGAGGACTCTCGCGTAGAGTGCACTCCATTGGGGACTCCCGTCTCCTCCGGATGTCAAGATGGTGCACCATGGCGTGTCCGGACGGCAGACGAGGATGGCAAGGTGGAGTGTATGCAGGAGCAGCCTGTACAGGAATCCCCTCCATGCAGAACTTAAAAGCGATTTCCCAGAGGAGGCTCAAATTCTGAGGCACCGACTCCCGAGGGAGGTTTTGGGGCTTAGTGCCAACGAGGAATTCCGTCCGAATGGGGGTCAGTTCGGATGGGATCGCCCCACATGTTTGAGTATCCTCGACACACCTAACGGAGTCAGGACCCAGCGACTCGATTGCACAACAGCTCTTTTTGGTTGAAGACAATTGAACAATTAAATCAAGTGCCCCCTGATTAAAGGGGGGGGCGGGGGGACGGGGGATGGGGACACTCCAAAACTTTCAAATAAGTGCCCCCTTGTATTTTTTGTTATGTTTTTTTTTGTTTCTTTTTTTGTTTTCTTTGGGGGGGGCACTAAAAAAGCACAAATTATACAAGTGCCCCCTGGCTAAAAGGGAGGGCACACTAAAACCCAGCACAATGAACCAATTAAACTTAAAACATATAAAATCAAATTAAAATTTGGTTGCCGGGGGTGATGATGCACTTCAGTCCCTCCGGCGCCCACCTCTCACGGAAGGCCGCGAGCGTACCGGTGGACACCGCCTGCTCCATCTCCAGGGACACCCTGGTTCGCAACAGCTCTACAACTCTTTTGTTACAAAACAAAATTCAACAGTTAAATCAAGTGCCCCCTGATCTGGGGGACACTCCAAAAGCTTTTCAAGGCACTTTTTTTTTTTGTTTGTTTTTTTGGGGGGTTTTTAATGTTTTTTTTGGGGCACTAAACCATGAATTTTACAAGCGCCCCCTATAAAACTGGAGGGGTAACAGCTCTACAACTCTTTTGGAGTAAAACATAATTAACATTAAATCAAGTGCCCCCCGATCTGGGGGACACTCCAGACACTTATACCTGCCCTCTTTTTTTTTTCTTTTTTTTTTTTTAAAAAGTGTTTTTTTTCCTTTTGTGATTTATTTTTTGGGCATTAAAGTCATATAATTTACAAGTGCCCCCTATAAAAGTGGAGGGGGACACTAAAACCGGCAATTAAAACAAATTAAACTGTAAAATAAATAAAATCAAATTAAAATTTGGTTGCCGGGGGTTATAATGCACTCCAGTCCCTCCGGTGCCCACCTCTCGTAACAGCTCTACATGCCTGTGAGCATACTCACAGGTGCATACATTACAATAACCAAAGATTTACCCTGAATAACCACACCATTAAATTTAACTGATAGACTTTCATGTGGGAATTTGTCAATTGCTATCTGGAAGTTTATGGCTTATGGCAGTCCACTTGAGATATCCCTTCCTCAAAGATGTCAAGGAGGTTGGTCTGTCTTTTGGTCTGGCTGCTGTTTATCAAGTTATTATTGTAAAGATATTGTTATGTTCAGAATAAATCCACAGGACTGTATTGCAAGCTCAAACTATTGTGACCTTAGTCTCTTTATTCAGACTCCAGAGTGGAGAAGCAGCATGGTGAATCACTTTTTATACCTGCTTGCCACTAGGGGGCACACCTGTGGGAGACTTTTTATACCTGTGCACCCTGGGGCAAGTCTTACAGATTGGTGAGGTTTACACACATACAATCACTCCCCCCAAAAGTATTATGTACAAGTTATTTACACGTTGAGGCGATCTGGCGCCCTGCATCCCCGTGTCGATCACCTGGGTTGAAGTCCTGACGTGGTGTGTTCATTCTAGTGGTTGACGGTGAGGTTGATCGTGTTAGTGAGTTGCTGGGGGCCAGGTCCTTTCACAGTGATTCCTGGTTATCTGTAGTTCGCAGTTTGGTCTGGTCCAAATGCTTTTTGCGTTTGCCCAGTACTTGGTTTCACAATCAAATGCTCCGTTTTCATCACAAACACTCCGTTCTCTCCCTTTGGCTAATACAGTGCTAGTGGCCCATCTGGGGCCCTGAACATGGTCTACATCACTCATTCTGATGTCACGTGATGGAGCCGTGCGACTATGGTGCATTCTCTGCTGATAGCATACGGAAGGCTCGGTTCTGAGTGATTCTGTCTGGTGACTGCGTAGCACGCGGAAATAGCCGGGTCTGTTCGGAATCTACCGTGACACGTGTGGTGCTTGGCTTTGTGATTTGGGCTGCCTGCTCCAGACCATTGTCACTGAGCCAAAGGTCTGGCAAGCCCAGGATGGCTGATATGGTCTTGAGACTTTCAGTAGCGGCGGGAGGCCTCATGGTCCCCGTGGATCCTGGGCCATGGTAGGGGGCCCCGGACCACTGACTGTGTGTAGCCGCCCTGCCTTACTTTGCAACGTTGGGATAGGCCTTTCGTCTTTGCGACGGATAAGTTGCAACATCCCATCTCGCGGTTCACCATTGGCTGGTGGTAACATGGGATCCTGGCTTGCCTAGGTCCAAAACTAGGGGGCCGTTACGGTTGACCCCTCGCTTTCAAGCTCTTCCACGACCACAAGTGGGTCTGCAGGCTGCGCCGTTTCCACCCCGGTGGTGGGCAACTGTAGCCAATTGGAGGACATTAGCGCCGTTCTCAGTGCCTGGCCCGTGGCGGATCAGGTTACAGTGCACAGACAGTGTTGGACATTCTCGAAACAACGCATCGATAATGGTGCCTCTGCTCTCCCAAAACTGTGGGATGGGCAGCTTGTCTGACTCGAGCAAATATTGGGACCCTCTTTGGTACGTCTCTTTTGTCCCCTGAACCCTAGCTGCTGCCTTGGTTACTTATTGGATACATGTACAACCAGTTGGGGCCCGCCCACTACTTTGGCTTGCTGCACAACACGCCCGACCCCATGCGGAACACATCACTTGCTACGAATACTTTGTCAGATACATATATGATCAGTTGGTGATCGCCTGCTACTTTGGCTTGTTGTAAGGTGCCCCCCGACCCCATATGATAGTACATCATTGGCCGCGAAAGAACACTCACATGGGTTACATAGTGCAAACAACTTATTGGAACGTAGTGAGTTACTGGCCTTCTCAGCAGCCGCCCCTTTATCTTTGCTCCAAACCCAGTCGTCTTCCTTGCTGGGCAACACATTCCTCTGTTCCGTTGTGGCGACATCCCATGGTCTGGATGCTCTCTCGTCCCGTGGTCTGGATGCACTTTCATCCCGTGTCCTGGACGTACCTTCGTCCCGTGGTCTGGACGCACTCTCATCTGTGTCCATGATGCCAAACGCCGTGATCATCCTCCCCAGGGATTTGGCCTCTGGCATTGGGAAGACGCATTTGGATCATTTCAGCCGGAGTCCCACTCTGCATGGTCGACCTGGAGCCTCTTCCATCGTCGTGAAGAGGTCGTCGGCTTTGGGTGGTGGGTACCGCGCCTGTACCGCTGCTCGGTTGATCTTCACCTCCTCGTGGTCGTGATGAGCAACCTGTGCCTCGGGGATCTGCAAATGGATCTGCACTTTGATGCCTGGTTCAGCTGAAGATGGAAGTTTGCTCGGCCTTTGAGCAGGAGAGACGTCGTTCGCCAGAAAAGGTACGCAGAGATCTTCCCAGTTCCATCGAATCTTCCCCGTCCACCTTCTACCAAGCAGCGTTGGCCCATCACCTGAAATAATCCACAGTGGTAAATCGTGCACTGCTCCCTCATGGTATACTCTTATGTCCACACTACCAATAACTGGTATCAGTTCCTTGGTGTAGGTGCGCAGCTTTGCCTGAATCGGGATCAGCTTGGGTCGCTGTGCTTTGTTACCCCACAGCCTCTCGAATGCCTTCTGGCTCATAACTGATTGATGTGCCCCTGTGTCTAATTCCATGGAGACTGGAGTGCCGTTGAGTTCAACTTTTAACATAATCGGAGGGCTTTTGGTGGTGAAGATGTGTATCCCATATACTTCCTCTTCATCCTCAGATTGTGTTGCTTCTCCTGCTCGTTCAGCGTGATCCTCGCTGGATCGGTCGTCCTCTCCTGATTCTGCCACGTGTTGAGTCTGAGGTCGTTTGCACATTCGCTGGAGGTGCCCCATTGTTCCACAGCTGTTGCACACATAGGACTTGAATCGACATTGATGAGCTCTATGACTGCCTCCGCAGTGCCAACATGGTGCTAATGGATACTCATTCACGCCCACGGCGGACTCTGAGTCACTCTAGGCCTAGGTATGGCTCTGCAGTCGTGTAGGCCCTGCCTTGTACAGTTCTGCCTGCTGAAAACATTATTTTATGCACAGTACTTGCTGGTGAGCTTCGATTCTGTGAAAATATCTGTTTCGTGTTATCACTCATGGATATGAAGGCTTGGGCTATCGTGATGGCCTTGCTCAGATCTAGGGATTCGGCAGACAGCAGTTTGTGAAGAATGACCTTGTGGCCGATTCCAAGCACGAAAAAGTCCTGCAACATTTCCCCCCAGGATCTTCCAAATTCGCATTGTCCCGTAAGGCATCTTAGGTCGACGACAAAACTCGCCACGTTCTGGCCCTCGTACCGATGGTGTGTAAAAGCGATACCTGGCCATCAAGATGCACTCCTTCGGCTTGAGGTGATCCCTAACCAGCTTACACAGCTCTGTGTAAGACTTGTCCGTTGGTTTGACTAGTGCCAACAGATTTTTGAGGAGGCCATATATCGAAGACCCAGATACGGTGAGGAGAATCGCCCTGCTCTTGATCGCCGTCTTAGCCTTATCCAGTCCGTTGGCCACGAAGTACTGGTCGAGGTGCTCAACGAAGGCTTCCCAATCATCACCCTCAACAAATCTCTCAAGAAAACCAACGGCAGCCATTACCGCGTGAAAGTTCGTGATCCATTACTCGTCGCCAATTTGTTATGTTCAGAATGAATCCACAGGACTGTATTGCAAGCTCAAACTGTTGTGACCTTAGTCTCTTTATTCAGACTCCAGAGTGCAGAAACAGCATGGTGGATCACCTTTTATACCTGCTTGCCCCAGGGTGTACAGGTGACCCTTAGGTCTCCCACAGGTGTGCCCCCTAATGGCAAGTCTTACATATTGGTGAGGTTTACATACATATCTAACAGATACTGTGATTACTTTTCCACTACAACAAAAAGGCTAATTTAAAAAAAATAGATGGAACTACATATCTGAGATAATAATAACCAACACATTAAACATTTGATTAGGTGATTTGTGATGCATTGTAGTCTGCAGTTATACTGCACATTGCGCTGAGGTCAACCACACAAAAGCTTTGCACATCCTGGTTACCCTAGTGATCTGGATTATACTGCACTCATGTGAACTCAAACCGGTGTGAGACTACCTATTCAAGTCTTTAGGTGAGTGGAGTGCATTCAGGAGCTAGACCAGAATCCAACTCCCATATCATTCTGCCACTTTTGCATCAACGCCCACCTAAAGCTGTCTCGAATTGATAAAAACGGGCAGTATAACTACATTGACATAGGCCGTGAAATTGCCATAAGTATGAAGGCATATTCTCCGGGTACGCCATCATATTCCCTTTGAAATCCACCATAAATTTGGGATTTCTGCATGTGCGAAATCCAGAACATGCGGCTTGTCAACATATGCGTTGACAGGCCATCTGTGGGGCCACAAAAAAGCAATCACTGACACTGAATTGGGCTTTTTGCCCATCGACTGACCAGCAATTGCGCACTCAAGTCTTATGGTTGATGGAAGCAGTGCAGGGCTTGTTTGCATCAGCGTAAGGGTATATCTAATCCATTAATTAAACATTTTCATATCCTAAATTATGCACATGCAAATATTGGCCCAGATTACAGTTTTAATGATGTATAAAATTATCATAACATTAAATTTTTAGTGAGGTTGGTGGAATGAACCTAATTACGAATAAAATTCAAATTTTATAAATTGTATAATTATTCAATTTGGGAATTCCATTGCATCTCATTGGGGATCCCCTTCGTAAATGATTGAAATGAAATTGTGCTTTGTGATTGCAGGACCCGGCCCACGTGATTCTACGTATGCTTCTGCACCGCCTGCGTCCCTACGATCCATGAACCATTATGCTGCCCTGCTCATCGAGGCCTGAGGCTGCAACACTTCGCAGCCTGGGTGCCAGCAGGTAGGTTTGTAATTGTTTCGTGGGGGTCGGAGGATACTCCGGAGGTACGCCTTCGACCGCAATTTCTAGCTGATAGTACTTGTGAGAAGTGGATAACACGGAATTAAAATATTGCTACAAAACAACATTTTGCCTACAAAACAGTGACTGCTCTTCAAAATTAATTTATTGATTGTGACACACTTTCAGAAGTCCTAAGCACATGGACATGGCGATGAAAGACACTGGCCTGTAATTTGCAGTCTGTGGTGAAGCAAAGGCATTCGCTGCTGGCCCCAAAGTAAGCTTCCCACAAAGATAGCACGAGAAGGTCGGCTTTTCTGGCGTTTAGTTGAGACCAGTGTAAGTTAATGGGGAATCCCTAACGTGAGCTGCTGTGACTTCAACAAGCTTTCTAAGCAGCCAATCACAATGCAGAATTCTCACAGACCAGGAACCAGGAAGTGAAGGAGCTCCTTTTATTCTAACTTATCAAAATGCTATAGAGAGCAAAACACAGATTGGGGCTCTCACATGGGGACATGGTAAACCTGAAATAAAGATGAAAAAACTTTTAAAAAAGTTTAAAAAAAATTTTTTTGTTAAAATGGATCAATATGTCACTACACAAAATAAAAATTAGTTTTTCAGATCCAAAACCTTTGTTTAGCAGTCAATACGCTGTTAAAACCCAAGTTACACCTAATCCAAAGGGTCTAATTTTTAATGCGATATTTATTTAACAGTGATATTACAGAAAAGCCAAAGTTTGTGTCAGTTTCACTGCTTTCATTGATTACACTGATTGCAGGGTTGGGGTCGGGATCGCACAGTGCAGCCAGTGTCAGAGCAGTGAATGATTGGCCACAACTTTAGGATTTCCACGTTCAGATGTGCCTGCACTAAATTTGAAGTTGCGGTGTGTTTCAAAGGGGTAATAACTGCGATTGCAAATTCCGGGCCAATATATAAATGCATTTGTTCTTTCTTTCTTGTTCTTTCATCTCTAGTACCTCAGTTCCAATCTAGCCAGACTGATGATAGTTTGAGTCTGGACCCTCTCACGAGTCTGAATTCAAAAGCACAAAACTGTCATTCAGAAACCACACAAATGGTTGCAATAGGGATCCTTTCTGAAATTGGCATTAAGGCACATTGTTGAGGTATAGCACTCTGATGCTAACTCTGAATACCCAAGCTGTAAAAGTATTCCACTTTACATCATTACTGTCGCTTACCTTAATAAACACATTATTGTTAAATAAAAATATACATTTCAAAGAAACAGGTGGGGTTTTTTTATTTACAGCGGCCTGGGAATGTTTTTTTTCTCTATTTGTTCCTTTTAAAAAAGATACTGTCTTCATTTTTTAAAAGAAGTCAAGACAAATGAAAACTTTGCCAAACACACATGATGGCTTCAATGGGAATAAAGACTCGACGGGCCGAATGGCCTCCTTCTCTGCAAATATTCTATGAAAAGCATCACTCTTTAACGTGAACAAATGCAGAGTTCTATTGTCCAAATAAAAAAGTATATGTCCCTCAGTCCCCCAAAAAGTAAATGTTTTTAAACACAGAGTATTCCAAAAATCATTTGAAGGAATGGCAGAAAATCATTTTCGTCATAATTATACAGAGGGGGAAATGGTGACATAGTCGTTATATCCACATCATACGTTTGTGCATCTGGCATTTCGCTTCCGTGTTCCACTCAGTAACGCATTACAGAACAGGAGCACGAATGCACAGGTTGTCGAGTGCACAGTACAGACTGTGGTATGCACTCCCTAACAAAAGTATATTCAAAGTGCAGCGCTGCACATTTGTTTCGAAGTGCATTCGCTGACATGAGCTGGCTGGTGCATCGGGCACCGTATGCGGCCAGTAGCCCCCACACGTGTGCACCCCACACTTACCATCTCCAGCTTCAGTATCTGGATCTTGGTCTCCAGCCTCTCCAGAGTGGTGGAGTTACTCAGCGTGCCCGAGGGAGGAGGAGCTCCTTTCTCGTCTTTATGCCGGCCCAGCTGATCCTCCCGGAGTGATCGCAGCAGGCTTTCGGGAACCTTGCGTCCCAACTTGCTCTCTATCTCCTTCAACTCTGGCAGTACACACTCCTCCATCCTCGCAAAAGGGCGCAGGTAATCGTGCCGGGGTAATGAATGATTATCGACGGCCACTTACCGCATTGAACACTTTAAACCAATGGAGAGACTTTCGGACGGAGTCCACACGGCGCAGATCATATCTGGTGGCTTGAGCAAAATGTGGAGTGGCAACCGAGTTAGCAGAATGAATGCCTTCCCTCCGGGTGAGGCGCACTGGACACGGGCAGCGGGGCTGAAGAGGGTGACAAGTCTGGCTTTGATCGAGGACAAGGTTCAGCTGCTTAAGGAAAAGTTCACACCGAGAAAGAGAACTCTTCTTCCATGCATGGTCCTTGCAGAAGCTTGCTTCTGAGTTAATGCATTCTGAAAAAGCAGAATGACCACAATAAATGGTCAGGGTGCTGGAGATGGTGGTTCAAGCAGCTGGGAGTGTGAGCTGACCTTGTCTGTCTGTCTCCGTGTCCCACCTCTCCCCCAGCACAAACACCAGTGCGAAGCTGCAGGTGAATGCAGGGCAAAGCGCCCAGCCCCTTTACCGTAATCCGCAGAGCGGAGCCGCACTCCATCTCTCTCTCTCTGTCTGCGGCTGCTCCTCCCCTCCCAGCCTCTCCGTCCGTTGCAAATGTTGCATTTTTGCACCATTGTGCTTTTGAAAAAAGCTTCCCTTAAACGCTGCTATTCCCAAACAAGGAAAGCCCGATCGCCTTGCCATTTCTGAATGCAGGGCTTTCCACAAGCGTGCAAGCTCTTGGGAGTGGGCGCTCTGATCTAGACTGGCCATACACGGTGCCGAGTGAGACCCGATAGGCGCCCGCTTCACCCCGCTTTGAATTGGAAGAGTGCAGTATACCGCCAATCAGAAAGAGCCGACGATTCCAAATGATTTAACCATATAGAGCTGGTGCATCAAAACAGATCATTGTAATAACGGAAATGAATGAATCTCACCCCCCAACAACTTAGCACAGTATCTCTCTAATCTACTCCAGCCTCACAACCGCCACACACACACTAGATTTCTGCGCTCCTCTAATTCTGCCCTCTTGAGCATCCCTGATTATAATCGCTCAAACATCAGTGGCTGTGCCTTCAACTGTTTGGGCCCTTATCTCTGGAACTCCCACCCTAAAACTTTGCACTTCCCTACTCTCCTCCTTTAAGACGCTCCTTAAAACCTACCTATTTGACCAAGCTTTTGGACATCTGCTGTAATTTCTTCTTGTGTAGCCCCATTGTCAAATTGATTTGTTTTGTCTTAAAACACTCCTGTGAAACACCTTGGGACGTTTTACTACATTAAAGGTGCTATATAAATACAAGTTTTGTTGTTGTAGTAAATTTCAACCACTCGATATCATTAGTGTAACAGCAGTTCTTATTATTTCTTAATCATTTTTTAAAATCTTGATTTATTTGTTAAAAACCTTGTAATAGGAGGATTCTGGTTTAGACTTGAAGACAAAAACTTGAACCTTGGACCTCTCCCTTATAAACATACAAATTACCTACAGATTGCCACAAAGTCACCCAGCACACTCTATTCTCACTTTAGAACACGTATGTAGTGTTTGAACATTTACTCTTAACCATTTATAAGTCTTCCTCCAATCCTACCCGCGCCTTGCTATCTTTCGGGCCCACATGCACAAACCTGAAGTAGATGTGTATAAATTATGTGCTGCAACCCTACTTTGCTAAATAAGTATGGAAATCAGTATTCTAACTGTGGTTCTACTTTTCTAAAGCTATATATTGTGTATGGTGCACACATCCTATCCACAAAGCTTACTTCCTGTTTTTACATTTTTTAGTCACAATTTTGTGTCAACATTTCCCATTGAATCTTGCTTATGTAAACTGTCGCCATGCAGTTGCCGATTCTGGCCAGTGGGTAACTCTGCAAAGTAAATTTCTGAGGCCACTCCCAACTCTGTTGCCATCTTGTATATTTGAAATGTTTATATTCAACGGACCATAGGCAACTCTATCGACAATTTACTAGGAATTAATAATACATGAGCACATGGTCTAGGTTGATATTCTATTGCATTACTGAGGGTGTGCTGCAATGTTGGAGCTGCCAAACATCAGATAACAACAACAACTTGTATTTATTTAGCACCTTTAACATAGTAAAATATTCCAAGGCGCTTCACAGGAATGTTATAAAACAACATTTGACACCGAGCCACATAAAGAGAAATTAGGGCAGGTCAAAGAGGTAGGTTTTAAGGAGCGTCTTGAAGAAGGAAACATAGAAACATAGAAAATAGATGCGGGCATAGGCCATTCGGCCCTTCGAGCCTGCACCACCATTCAATAAGATCATGGCTGATCATTCACCTCAGTACCCCTTTCCTGCTTTCTCTCCATACCCCTTGATCCCCTTAGCGTCAGGGCCATATCTAACTCCTTCTTGGATATATCTAACGAACTGGAATCAACAACTCTCTGCAGTAGAGAATTCCAGAGGTTAACAACTCTCTGAGTGAAGAAGTTTCTCCTCATCTCGGTCCTAAATGGCTTACCCCTTATCCTTAGACTGTGACCCCTGGTTCTGGACTTCCCCAACATCGGGAACATTCTTCCTACATCTAACCTGTCCAGTCCCATCAGAATTTTATATGTTCCTATGAGATCCCCTCTCATTCTTCTAAATTCCAGTCAATACAGGCCCAGTCGATCCAGTCTCTCCTCAAAGAGAGGTAAAGAGACGGAGATGTTTAGAGAGGGAATTCCAAAGCTTGGGGCCTAGGCAGCTGAAGGCACGGCCACCAATGGTTGAGCAATTGAAATTGGGGATGCTCAAGAGGCCAGAATTAGAGGAGCGCAGACATCTCGGGAGGTTGTGGGGCTGGAGGAGATTACAGAGTTAGGGAGTGGCGAGGCCATGGAGGGATTTGAAATCAAGGATGAGAATTTTAAAATCGAGGCTTTGCTTAACCGGGTGTCAATGTAGGTTAGCGAGCACAGGGATGATGGGTGAGCGGGACTTGGTGCGAGTTAGGACATGGGCAGCCAAGTTTTGGATGACCTCAACTTTACGGAGGGTAGAACGTTGGAGGCCAACCAGGAGTGCGTTGCAATAGTC
Organism: Pristiophorus japonicus; assembly: GCF_044704955.1. Taxonomy (NCBI): domain Eukaryota; kingdom Metazoa; phylum Chordata; class Chondrichthyes; family Pristiophoridae; genus Pristiophorus; species Pristiophorus japonicus. The sequence goes on from NC_091977.1 coordinate 257,364,773, forward strand.
AAGTCTAGAGATAACAAAGGCATGGATGAGGGTTTCAGCAGCATTTGAGCTGAGGCAGGGGCGAAGACGGACAATGTTACGGAGGTAGAATTAGGTGGTCTTAGTTATGGCACTGATATGTGGTTGGAAGCTCATTTTAGGATCAAATATGACACCAAGTTTGCGAACAGCCTGTTTCAGCCTCAGACAGATGGCAGGGAGAGGGATGGAGTTAGTGGCTAGGGAACGGAATTTGTGGCGATGAGATGTTAAATTGAACCCAGGTCTGGCTGTTCTAGTCTTTCAAGTGGATATTAAAGATTTCATGACATTATTCAAAGAAGAATATCAAGTTGTCCCAGTGTCCTGGCCAATATTTTTCCTTAACCAAAACTACCTGAAAACATAACTGGTAATTCACCCCATTGCTATTTATCTCCCTTATTTGCTTACGTAATCACAGTTACTGTATTTTAAATATTTTTGTCGGACAAGCTATTTTCTGAAAATAAGACACAATACGGCTAGAATTTCCACGGCATCTCCGCCTGGTTTATCGGCGGTATTGGTCGGTTTGGGCGAAAACCACTCCCCGGAAATATCGGAAAACAGTTCTGCCGGCGGTTTCAAAATACCACTGGGGAGCGGACCACCGGCGAGCACCGTCCAAAAATTGCCATCACCTGAGTTTTTTCCCAGCGGTGATGTGTAGGTAAGTACAAAACAACGCCCACGAGAAACCAGCTGGAGCTGGGCGGTCGGTATGAAGCGCTGCAAAAAAAGTGTTAAAGTTTGCTTTTACTTTTTCAGCGATTATGTGTAAAAGGGTCCTGAGAACGTATTATTATTTATTTTTTGTATTTTGAAAAGATTATTTTTAGTATTTTCGCCCCTCCCGAGGCCCAACCCGCAGCCTCGGTCTAAATTTTAGTAAGTACCGCCCAATTAGTTTAAGTTCTTGCCAATCGGCCCAGGATCGTGTTTTCCACTGAGACTCGGGGTGTAAGGTCCATTTTTTCTGCCGGGCAGAATTTTTTTCCTCTTTATGTGGAATTTTTCGCCCGCCGTAATTTTAAAATCTTTGCGGTATTTTGGACGGCAATGCGGCGCTGGTGTATTTTTGGGAAATTCTAGCCCAATGCATTTTTTTAAACTTGAATTTGATGTTAATTTTTGACAATAGCCAGCTAACTGTTCTTCAGTTATTTTATACTATCCTTCTGGATCACTTGCTGTCCATTGCTCCCAAGTCTGAATGCCTACGTCCACTAAGAGCATAGCTGTACTGGAGGATATAGGTGGGGAGAAATGTCCCTGTGCAGAGAAAATTGTAAGCGACTCTTTTGATTTTCAAGGAGGAATTCCTTTGGTAACCGAGAGTCCTGCAGGAATAAGTACGCCAGATGAGCAGTGTATGTCCAATGGAGCCTTCGTTAACTGATAGCTGCGGGGCCCTCCAGTGGCCAATAATCATTTTGATCCATGTATAAATCTGAAGCAAGAAAAATAATATTTCTATTACAGTTTAATGCTGAGTTAATGAGGCTTGATGAGAAATGATCCAGCAAAAGAGGGTAGCGTTGGGGCTTAATTTCAAAAGATCATATTCAAATATATTTAAAAAATGTAGCATGCAGTCCCTGTCCACATTGTGTCGACATCAGGCAAATTTCCATATCACACTTCTGATTCATTCCACCTCAGATCACATTTCTCCTACCTGATTGTCGGAGATGTAAAATTATGAATTCAGATTCAAACATTCATTCCAAATATGATCTGAGGTAGAATGAATCAGAAGTGTGATATGGAAATTTGCCTGATGTAGACACAATGTGGACAGGGACTGCATGCTACATTTTTAAAATATATTTGAATATGATCTTTTGAAATTAAGAACATTTCTTAGAAAGGAGATGGAGAACCAGGCAAACCTAATTAATTGCTCAATGCACTTTCTTTTCCTTTTCTAAATATTTTCAGACCAACTGAGAGGCCTGGGGTCAGCCCACAATTAGGCCTCAGGCCTAGTTAACATTTTTGCGAGAGCTGTCAGTGCCTGTTGCACCTCCACGGGCAGCTCATGCATTTTATATGGAATGGAAGAATGAGGTCCGCTTGTCTTGCCAGGGAAGGCCTTAAGAGAGTCCTGGGAGGGGGTTGGATTGGGGGTGGGGGAGCGATCGTGAGGACTGTGGAGTCGGGGGGGTGGGGTTGTGAGGACTATGGAGCGGGGAAGGGGAGTGTGAGAACTATGGAGCGGGGGAGGGGGGTGTGAGGACTATGGAGCAGTGGAGGGAAGGACTATGGAGCAGGGGAGGGGAGGACAATGGAGCGGGGGAGGGGAGGACTATGGAGCAGGGGAGGGGATGAGGAATATGGAGCGGGGGAGGGGAGGACTATGGAGCGGGGGAGGGGAGGACTATGGTGCGGGGGAGGGGGTGAGGACTGGAGTGTGGGGGGGGTGGTGAGGACAATGGAATCGGAGGGGGTTGTGAGGACTTTGGAGCGGGGGAAGGTGATGAGAACTATGGAGGGGTTGGTGGGTGAGGACTATGGAGGGTGGGGAAGCACTTCTGCTTCTTCTGGCTCCATAGGAAGGTTTTTGTTTGAAGATTGACCTTCATTTGGAGAGGCTGCTTAGGCCATGACTGCTGTTGAAGAATCCTGACACTCAGTTTCTCTCAGGGGGCCTAAGGCAGCCATTAGCCCCTCATTTACATCAGTAGGGCATCTAATGCAGTTTTTGACGGCCGTCAGGAAGGGGCTGATAAAGGGCCCGATCAACTTTCGGGCTGAACGTTGTTCAGGCTCCTTTGGGACATTAATCCCTCAAATTGGACCTTGTTTATGTGAATAAAACAGGTGTAATGAGACCCTTTTTCTACCCCAAGCTCTCTCTTTATCCTGCCATGATAATGCGCCTCAGCTCCAACCTCAGAAGAGCACCCTTACTTCGCCAGTGCAGGATTAGAAACAAATTAAAATTGAAGAAACGAGGGTGGGATAGAACCCACTTTTTTTTGCAGGTTTAACGCCCACAATGCCCATTTTACCGCTGAAATGAGGTATAACGCCCATATATCGTCCATTTTGGCACAAAATTGAAATTGACAGACATTTTTAGGAAACTTATTGCTGAGCCGGGAAAAAATAATACCGTCACCCACTTTTTTTGGGCGGAATCATCAGAATGGGCGAAATAAATGCCTATAATATTGCTGAGCGTTACTTTCCGCATGGAATTAATGCCGAGATTTAATAATACCGCCAGCCTACATTTTTTGTCGTAAAGAGCACATTTGGCGAAACTAACGCCCAGGTGATCCTCCACCGTCACTTTCACCACCTCGCACACATATCACCCACAATATCGCTCGCCCCAAAAAAACGCACGGAAAAAGTGGAACTGTTGTGAACTAAATCCACAGGTGTGGCTGCCATTTTTTAAATCGCAGGTCGCTTTATTCAAAAGTCATCTTCAACTTCGGGGGAGTTTGCATTGACTCTGGAGTTTTTCTCAGGTGAAGTGACCATCTCAACAGACACATTTTCAAACTCCGGACTATTGGGGATTTACTGTAGGTGTATTTTAGTGAGCAAATGATTGCTTCTGATCAATCGCTATTATACTTTCTGATAGAGAATTCAAGCTCTGCAGTCTGGCTGCAGTTTTGAAAAAACACAGACCACTTTGCATTAAGTCATCAATCAACTTGACATTTTAGGACATTTGGTAGCGAGCCAATTAAAGGTTAACAGTATATCAATTGAGCCAATAAGGTCAAAGAAGGCGTGTTCTTTTCTGTAAATTGAACCAGGTATAAAAACAGCCATTTTGGCCATGTGTTCTCAGAAGGACAAAGGCCTGGCTTAAAGCCAGAAGCTTGTTGCTGCTGCCAGAATAAAATTACATTAAAACTACAACCGGAGTTCGCATTTCATTGAAAATTAAGAGATCTAACAATTTTGGCATCACAAACACGATCGCTGAGGAAAGAAACTGAATTTTGGACAACGCACCTACATACTGAGGTAAGGATTCCTCTTTATAAAAGTCCTCAGTCAAAAGCCTAAATTCGTCTCTCCTTCTACGCGATTCCGAAAGCCTCCGGTTTGCGAACCCTCTGGTTGGTAGTCGGCTCGAGCTCCCATAGATGTCTAACTTCGGCAGTGTGTTAGTTAATTAATCACCGACCCACTGATCGGCTGGAAAGCCTACGACTCGAGACCCCAGTAAAGAAATCAGTATTATGGCAGCAGGAGATAAGAGCAAAGAATTGCCTACAACTGTAAAAGGTGGGCAGGCACCACCTGAGGTTTCGATAGATGAAATCCTCCAACAGTTGAAAGAATACATAGAGCAACAATTCGACATCGAAAACCTGTATTAAGATCGAACAAAAGTACGGAACCTCCAAAGGACAATGGTCCTTGGACGAGATTAAAAGGGTCTGGGGAAAAACAACCCGTATGAAAAATAAAGAGCGAATCCGATGGTCCCTAACCGTTATGGGACAGATCCGACAGCAGAATGAAATTATAACGCGTTCCCAACATGATCGAGAACTGACCAGTACAAAGGACCAATTGCAAGCTGTTTGTGCACAGCTGCGACAGAAAAGACTTGAACTTGAAAAGTCAGAAGCGGAAGTTAAAGATCTTAAAGGTGAAATTAAAGAATGGAAAAAATCATTCGGTCAAGAGACAGTAATAGGAAAAGGAAAATATATCAGTCAATTCCCAGGGTACCCATGTTTGGATAAATTAAAAGCGCAAACCCGAAGACACGACTGAGGAATAGATACGGATTCTGAATCCTCTGACGATACAGGGTCGGAGGATGAAGAATTAGGGGTGCGCTTTGCTCCTTTAAAAAAAAGATGAGTTGTAGTCAAATCAGAAGAGACTGCGGATGAGGGCGGAACCAAAAAAACGAAGAACAGGTTGTATGCAAAATATTTAGTTCATGATCCGGCAGACCCAGAGAAAATTGATAAATGGTCCACGGAGTTGCCCAATCCAAAGAAAGGGGGAGTGAAAACATGGGACCAATTGGACTGCTTAAGAAATATATATCAACTTCATCCCTGGGACAGAGTGCAAAATTTTGACCATAATGGTGCCAAAAACACAGGGAAGAAAATTGCACGACAAGGCAGAAGAAGCTTTGGGGCAGGATGAGCAGGAAATAAACGCAGGATGGGAGGCGATTAAACACTGGCTGCAAGCCTTCAGTCCAGCTAAAACAGACTGGGGAAAAATTGCAGCCTGCCAACAGAAAGGAACAGAGGAGGTCCTGGAGTATGACGAGCAGTTTAGGTGCACATGGCTAGAACATTCGGGTATGAATAATACGGATGAGGAAATGGATGAACAAGTGTTTGGATCCCTGAAAGCAACTTTCGTGGCAGGTCTAAAGCCAGAACTGTCCAAAATGCTTAAGGTAGTGTTACCAGACTGGGAAGGTAGAGGAACTACCTTTACAGCATTGGTGGATCGATGTAACAATTAGATCGGGATATGGGAGCTAAAGTCCGAGCTGTACAGGCTATGGGATGGAAATCCCAGGATTCCGATAAATAGTCATTAGGAAAATTACCCGGAAAATGTCATTATTGTGGGAAAGAAGGTCACTGGGCCAAGACGTGCAGGGCAAAACAGCAAGGTCATGGCCGGGGAAGAGGACGCAGCCAGGGATACAATTCAGCCAACAAACCAGGCTTGTCACAAGATAATCACCTCATAGAAGCATTTAAGCGACTGATAATACAACAACAGAAGGAGTTACTTGGGATAGCAAAAAATGATTAGAGCGCACCCTGGCCCCACTCCTCGCACTAATACAACAAAGGGGAGATGGGCTATATATAACTGTGAAGGTGGGCGATAAGGATGTGGACTGTCTTTCTGACACAGGGGCTGAATTAACATGCTTACCCCTACAATATGGAGACTTTTTGCCGATGGATGGTTGGGCACGTACAGCCTATGGAGTTGGGGGCCATAAAATGGAAATTAAAAGGACAACACCGGTACTTATAGGGCTGGGTCCACATGAACTAACCACGCTGGTCTGGATAGGCCCAGTAGATCAACCCCTTTTGGGAATGGACGTTCTAATCCAAGTAGATTCATTGTTGCATTTTGAGGATGGTCGGGTGACATGGTCAATTAGAACTTTGAAGAAAGAAGAATTGAAGGAACACCCGATATGGGCTAAAGATAAGAACGATTGTGGCCTACTCCAGATGGAGCCTGCGTCATTTACCGGGACCAAGCCTCCATGCACTAAACAGTATCCCATCAGTCCAACTGCCATCGCGGGAATTTTACCGGTTATTCAGCAATTGGAGAAACAAGGGGTGCTTATTAAAACGCATAGCTCCTCCGATAGCCCCATGTGGCCGGTACAGAAATGTAATGAGACTTGACGTTTGACTGTCGATTATAGGAAAGCTAACCAGTGTATTGATCAAAAAGCTCCTTTGGTTGCAGATCCCTCCACCATTTTTAATGCCCTCAAACCGGAACATAAATATTTCTCGGTTATAGATATGCCCAATGAATTTTGGTCGGTGCCTCTGGCACCGGAGGTTCGACAGTGGTTTGCTTTCATGGTCCAAGGACAACAGTATACTTGGACCCGGTTACCGCAGGGTTTCCACAACAGCCCTACGGTATTCCACATGGCTTTACAAAGCCATTTGCGAGAATTACCTCCCCTGTCATCCACAGTCATCCAATATGTAGACGATATCCTGCTAGCGTCAAACACGGAAGAACAGCATGAACAAGATTTACGAGCTTTGCTGGATCACCTTTGGCTGAAAGGACATAAAGCCAGCATTGACAAAGCACAAATATCCCAAGAAGAGGTTGTATACCTGGGACAAAAGATATCACAAGGAAAGAGAGAACTTATCCAGAATAGAACTGCAGCCATTCAGGCTGCTAAAAAACCCACCACTATTCAGGAACTAAGGTCATTTTTGGGATTGTGTAACTTTAACAGAAATTGGATTAACTCCTTCACACAGCTTGCTCAGCCATTGAATGATATTTAAAAGGGGAAACGTGCCTCTAAAGAAGCCATCACCTTCACTAAGGAACAGCAAGAGGCCTTCCTGAGTTTGAAAAAGGCTTTGTGTTCGGCACCGGCTCTGGGAATCCCCGACAGTGGTAAGCCATTTATCCTGTTTGTCCATGAGAAAGAAGGATATATGACAGCTATACTGACACAAGAACATGGGGATCGGCAAAGACCTATTGGCTATTATTCGGCAAAACTGGATGCTGTAGCCCTCGGATGGGGAAGTTGCCTAAGGGCCATAGAAGCTACATGTCGAGCGGTAATGACCACTGCGAGTCTAGTCCTCGACCAAAAGCTGATTGTCAAGTGTCCCCACACCGTACATGCTTTGCTGTCGATGAATAGAATGTTTCAGGTGACGGCAGCTAGATGGACCCGCTGGACAGCAGTTTTGGAAGCTCCTAATCTCCATATCGTCCGGGCAAGCCCGATTAATCCCGCAACTATGCTCCCGATGTCAGAATCGAGGGAGCAAGAGGGGGGAGAATGTGAAGAGCATGACTGCATGGAGATTTTAAAAGAAATAGAAGAAGCAGCCTTAGCAGCAGAGGAGCCTCTGCACAACCCAGACCTCATCCTGTTTACAGATGGTTCCTCCTTTGTTGACAATGGTACCAGAAAAGCAGGATGGGCAGTTACAACCTTATATGAGGTAGTGGCAAAAGGATGTTTACCCTCAGGAACGTCAGCACAACAGGCCGAGTTACGGGCCCTGTCAGAAGCATGTTGAATAGCAGAAGGACAGACAGCTAATGTCTGCACAGATTCGCGTTATGCTTTTGGAGTCACTCACGACTTTGGTCTGTTATGGCGGAAAAGGGGATTCCTCACTGCTGCTGGTACACCTATCCGAAATGGGAAAGAAGTCCGAGACTTACTAGAGGCCATACAATTACCTCAGGAAGTGTCCATCCTGAAGTGTAAGGCCCATACCAAGGAAAATACCACGGAAGCACAGGGAAATGCCCTAGCTGACCAGGCAGCTAAAGATGCCGCCTCACAGGGCGTTCCCCCAGAAGGACCAACACAGATGTGCAGATTGAAAGCACTCAGGACTCTGACACGAGACCTTCAAATAATGCAAGGCGAGTGCTCCCGAGAGGAAAAATGGACATGGATTGAGGCAGGAATTAAGCTATGCGAAGATGGTGTCTGGAGACAAAGAGTTAGCGACAAGCCAGTCGCGCCACAAGCGCTTATGCCTTTTTTAGCCCAACAGATCCACTCGTGGGGACACTTGGCCTCACAACAGATGATGGCATGGTTCCAGAAAAGCTGGTGGGGTCGGGGATTTAAAAAACATGCCCAGCTGGTAACAGACCGCTGTGTGGTCTGCCAGAAAAATCATTCTGGACCCATCACGGTAATGCCCCAACTGAGGCCCCCTGCCCCTGTCGGACCATTCCAGCATCTGCAGGTTGATTATATATCTCTTCCTTCATGCCAAGGATACACTAACATTCTTGTCGTGGTCGACAGATTCTCTAGATGGGTAGAAGCAGTCCCAACTAAAAGAGCCACAGCCAATCACACTGCAAAGGTCTTGTGCAAGGATTACATTTCCCGATGGGGAGTCCCGAGCAGCATTGACTCAGATCAGGGAACACACTTCACAGGTGCTGTCTGACAAGAAGTCTGTAGGTTACTGAACATTACATGGGATTTACACTGTCCTTATCATCCACAATCATCAGGACAAATTGAGCGAATGAATCGAACTCTGAAACAACGGCTTGCCAAATATCACCAAGAAGGAACACCATGGCCCCAGGCACTACCAATAGTGCTATGTAGTATTAGGGCAACCCCAAACAGAACTACAGGTCTAAGCCCATTTGAAATTACAACAGGAAGACCCATGTCGCTGCCAGGAACTATCGATTTATGGAAAGCTGATGTTCACTTAATGAGTGACACTTTGTTATCATACTGTCAGAACTTAACCAATGCTATTAGTTCTGTTTCCCGACAGGTATCGGCAGCTTGGGGTAATCCACCCGAAGGAGGACACGACATCATCCCGGGAGTCTGGGTGTATATGAAAAAGTTGCATGAAGAACGTTTGGGTGCCAAGTGGGAGGGACCTTATCAAGTGTTATTGACCACCCAGGCAGCTGTTAAAGTCCAAGGAAAGAAAGCCTGGATCCACACCTCACATGTTAAACGAGCACCCGTAACTGAAGCTGAAATCTGATAAGGACAATTACTTTTTGCCAAAATGTATAAATTTACTGTACTACTGACTGTAGGTATTCTAGGCATTTGCCTACTTCTTACTAGCCAACCCTCTGTACCAAAGGGAAATAGTAGGGTAGCAAGGGAATTACATATAAATACCTTTTTATATATGTCATACATTTATGCCAAACAAGGTAACATTTCTAGTTGTTGGGTGTGTGCGCATATTCCTATTCACTCAAAGTGAGGGATTCCCTTGAGGCCAGTTCCCTTGACTATCTCGGAAATGGCTGAGTGGATAATTAATCAAAACAAAACAGGCAATGCGTTTCAGGATACGGAAAATTGGGCACATTAATGGAAGTCAGCAGGTTACAATCTGACTACCTTTGAAGGGGGATACCAACCGTGCTGCAATAATTCCAAACGGCCCCCATTTTTTGTTATCACTAATACAACGGGAATAGGAAGACCGGGGGAATCGGTCTGTCTGATTAGAAACATCAAAGGAGGCCAAAATATGGGGTGTAGTAACTGCTCCCGGAATTATAATATAATCAAGCCACGGAACCGTCCAAACTGGGCCAATGTAGGAATTCTTAACGTAACGGGGATTCTGAATAAAACAGATGGAAAAGTCTGGACAGGTCCTGGAGTGTTGCTGACAAAGAAACAGCGAACATTCATTGCATATAATGGCACCTATTGGGTGTGTGGCCACAAGGCCTACCCTTGGTTGCCCCAGAATTGGACGGGATCCTGCTATTTTAGCCTACATTGTGCCATATATGTATCATATAAAGTCACTGTCGGAACATTTACACCATCCTAAGAGAGCTATCACAGAAACAGAGAGGTTCTTTGCCATTCTGATCCCTAGGTATGGGTCCGCCAGACTGACAAGGGAGTCCATTAACATGGCATCTGTTGTAGAACGGGTAGCCAATGATACCTCAGAGGCCCTAGTTAAAATCAATACAAAAATGGTAGCAATCCGCACAGTAGCCCTACAGAATAGACTGGCCCTTGACTACATCCTGGCTGAAAAGGGAGGTACTTGCACCCTACTCGGAACTGAGTGTTGCACGTTTATCCCAGATAGCTCCAAAGAAATTACCCACTTCGCGGAGCATATCCAAAAGGAGGTAGAAAAACTTAAGCAACCCCCATCATTCACTTTGTGGAGTGGAGCCACTGAATGGCTAGGTTCAATAGGAACTTCATTCGTGGAAGGTTTAATTCTATTCATTGTAATTATTTTACTTTTATATTGTTTGTTTATGTTGATTAAATGTTGTTGTGACCAGGCGGCTGCAGCTGCTGTCCCGCAGGTAAGATGCCTAGCAGGTCCCAGCAGACCATCTGTACATGGCACAGGGGTATGTTATGCTTAAGGGAAGGTTGTTTACTGGTTGAATTAAGATATTGATTTGCATTAAATTGGAATAAGGTTAATTAAACTACTAAAACCAGACTTCCATCATGGCCACGATGGAATTCGGGTTGGTGTAAATTTGTGTGGAAGCTACTAGTCTGGACATGTGGTGAAACACATCAACAAATTTTAGAAGGAAACTCTATTAACATGTATGAAATTATATTGTAGAATGTTTAACCAGTGATACCTGATGTTTTATGATTCAGTTTGTGAAAGAATCAAAGGGGGGATTGTTAGAGAATTCAAGCTCTGCAGCCTGGCTGCAGTTTTGAGAAAACACAGACCACATTGCATTAAGTCATCAATCAATTTGACATTTTATGACCTTTGGTAGCGAGCCAATTTAAAGGGTAACAGTATATCAATTGAATCAATAAGGTCAAAGAAGGCTCGTTCTTTTCTGTAAATTGAACCAGTATTAAAAACAGCCATTTTGGCCATGTGGTCTCAGAAGGACATTGGCCTGGCTTAAAGCCAGAAGCTTGTTGCTGCTGCCAGAATAAAATTACATTAAATCTACAACCGGAGTTCGCATTTCATTGAAAATTCAGAGATCTAACACTTTCATTGCAATGGGGCCAGCCATTTCTCAGCCTGCATCGATTAATACGCAGAGTGCAGATGGCTCAATGTGTGATGCACATCATTATGTCCCCAATTTAAGATGTGCAAGAATGGGGAGGAGGGCCAGACCATACACACCCCACACGTACAGACCATACACACCCCACACGTACATGGAAAAGAGATCTTACCTCGATAGGTCCGACCACACCTGCCTTCGGAGACAACGCTTCCACAATGTGGTGATCAATGAAATATGTGAGCTCATCAGGCCACATATGCAGCCTGCCATCAGGACATCAGTGTCGGTCAAGGTCAAGGTCACGGTGGCATTCTCTATGCGTCCAGTTCCTTTCACGCCTCCGCGGTCGATATTTGCCTTTTGTCTCACCATGCAACCGATCGCTGCATTAGACAGGTCACGGAGGCCCTGTCCACGAGAAGGATGACTTTATCAGCTTCCTCATGACCACGGAGGCTCAGATTGACATGGCTGGAGCATTCTACCGCATTGCTAAGTTCCCCAGGGTGCAGGGAGCAATACCGTGCACTCACATCGCCATGCGGGCACCTTCTCAGGAAACAGAGCTTTTCCGTAACAGAAAAGGATTTCACTCCCTGAAGGTCCAACTAGTTGTCGACCACAACCAGATCATACCGGCAGTGAATGCCAAATGTCTGGACGCCTTCGATGAGCCTCACATCCTGTGTAAGAGTGCTGTCTCTGACATCTTTAAGAGACAGCCACAAGGACAATGCTGGATGCTTGGTGATAACCGATATGGCCTAGCCACCTGGCTGATGACCCCCCTGCTTAACACCCCACCGAGGCCGAGAAGTGAGACAACTGGAACCACAGAGACACACGCAATGTGGTCCAGAAAACAATAACTGTGCTTAAGCAGCGCTTCAGAAGTCTTGACCACTCAGGAGGGAGCTACAATACAACCCTGAGCAAGTAGGTAAATTCGTGGTCGTGTGCTCGATGCTGCTCAACCTGGCTATCAGGAGGGGCCAAAGAATTGCCAGAAGGCACTGATGCTCCACCTCAGGAGAGAGAGGAAGAGGACGACGAGGGGCTGGACGCTGACCTAGGGCTAGACCATCAGGCTGGCTGTGCAACCATGCCCACTACCCCGTTCAGACCGCAGGAAAGGGCCTGTGGTGGCTTCATAGCTGCAAGACTCTTACGTCAGGAGCTGATATCTGAACGATTTGCCTGAAAGAACATTGATGTGAGTGACAACACTGAAACACTGCTGTGTGTGTGCTGCTTAGATATCAATAGTGCCCATCACCTTGGTACCAGTTAAAGTTTACGTTGATTGAAGTTAAGTTGTATTCAACCCTTTTATTTTAAGGAATCGCCAGTGTGTAACGGCCCAGCTATCTGGGACAATGCGCAACAAGGTTATGTTCAATAAAAAAACATTTATACCAACATTGGTCTGAAATCATAAGTATCACACGCAATAACACCCGCCCGCACCTCACTTTTTCGACCATTGACATTAATCAAATGTTCAACATGTCCAGCAACACAGAATACAAGGCAAAGCAGGAGGGTGGCCCCCCTCCCCCCATACATTGCAACAAATTGCAAACACCCAGATGGAGATATAACACAGCCATCATCTGTGGACATGCACCTCACTTTCTTTCCTCCCTCCCTTTCTTCTCTCCAGCTCTTCCCCTTCCCCTCTTCATTCCACAGTACCTGGCCGTGGAGCTCCTCAGGCGGTGCCTCATTGTGGGGGCTGAAGGCAGAGCCGGTGGTTGCACAGGTACAGGAGTGGGGGGTGCCGAGGGGGCAACATTCTTGATCCAGAAGCAGGATCTTGGTCCTTGCTCTCATCTGTCATTGGCAGTGGTGGTGCGGAACCTAGGGGAGGAGTGCCGCGCTCTGTGACCACTGGGAGCAGTGTTCCTGGCTATCGCACCCAGGGCCTCCGTCATCCGCGGAATGTACTCAGTCATGGTGGCCAGTGTCGGGATATGCCCCCAATGCTTCAATGAGCTGGTCACCAATATCTACAGTCCTCCTGGAAAACTGTACCATCTCTCCGCTCTCATGTGGCGCTCGTGGAACAGACCAGCCGCGTCCACGAAGCTGCCGCTGGGTCGGTGCCATCTTGGGGACAAATGGGGTGCCCTGTGATGAGGTGCTTGAGGCCAGTACCTCCAGAGTGGAGGCGGGAATGATCGGAGGACCACTAGATGGCCTTGGGGTAGAATGGCTTCTGGAGCATGGTGATGCAGGTTCCTCGAAGTCCGCGCTCTCATCCGTGGAGAACAGACCCAGCGGATTGATGGGTGAGAATCGGAGCTCCTCAGCACCAGATGTAGGATCGTCTGGAGATTCGGGCCCCGCGCCCCCACCTTCTGGCCTCTGTGGTCTTGCCTTGGGACACGCTGCTGGCTGAGCTGCAAAACACAAATGAGGTTATTAGAGAGAAGAGGGTGCAAGGGTCACAAGGTGAGTCCAGCGCTACACACAGCACATGCACAACAAAAGCACCACTGCTCTCCAAATCATCACAGACATCACATTTCATGACCATCAACACATTTGCATTGCAATGATTTTCATTAGGTCAGCATTATTTCGATGACAATTTTAGAAATCATCTATCATATATGATTATTCAGTTATGAGTGGGTGTGGCATCTATTGACTTTACAATACACAATGGTGTAAGCTTTACTCACGTGGCATCACTTCAGGGTCTGCAGATGAGTCTGTGGCTGTCCGGGGGTGCTTCCCCACCTCCATCTCAGTGATGTCACTGGGGAGTGGTGGACCCCACCCGTTCGCCTCTGCACGGACCTCATCGTCGATAACTTCTTCTGTAAAAGGTGACAGGACAACATGGCATGAGATCATTGCGTGATATCATTGCTAGGTACTGTCACAGAGACTGATACAACATATAATCGACAGATGTAATCATGATTATTACGAAAATTATCTTCTTTACTAAAGACGTGCACCGTGACTGCAGGCTTTGAGTAAAATATTCCCGGTAAAAGTGAAACTGCTGATAGTCACTCATGACTGTTACAGATCAAATTATATAAATACATAATTACATGTAAATCAATGTAATACTTATTCTTGCAGATCCCAAAAGGTTGTTCCATCGTTTGCGGCATTGGTTGCCCTCACGAACCTCATTGGTCGCCGACGGGACCATCTCTGCTATCTCGGTCCATATCTTCTGGTAGGCCTTTGGGGTGGGCTTCCCACGCCCTCCCTATGTCAAATCACCCCAGTGTAATTTGGCCTCCTGCAGGAGGGAGGCATTTGCTTCATCTGAGAACCTCCTGGCTCTTTTGCGTCCTCCAGTATGCTCCTCTCCCACCTCACTGCTCTCTCCAGCGTCAGTCTCCACAGCATGCTGTATTGCCTCCTCCTCTCCCTTCATTATAGGCCAAATTCGGGAAAATATGTGGCTGGTAAAAGCTAATTTTTATTATCCTATTTTCTGTGAAGCTCTACAGTCTCCCTCATTCCTCCCAAAGCAGCTACACCATACCCAGACACGCCTTCAGTCCCTCTGAACTCCCGCTCTCTGTGTCTCCTCTTCTGTTCATGTCATGATGACCCTTGACCTCCTCAATAGCAGGAATCGAGTGTTGCCATGCCATTGCTAAGGATGGTGATACTTTATGGCAGAAGGTCAGTGAGATTTAACACTACCGTCCATTTCGTATCGCTTGCGGTAACGCCCATTTTCAAAAATGGAGACTTCCTGCTTTGAGAATGGGTGAGAAGCCGACGATCTGAAAACCCCATTTTTACCGCCCACACCGGAAATAACGTCCATTTTTGGGTGATATGCACAAAAGTGGAAAATCTAGTCCCATGAGTCTTATAGATATGATAAAACTGATAAAAAGAGAGAATGCGGGAAAGTAGGAAAGAGTTTATGAAAGGGATATGGAAAGCAAGGAGGAAGTATAATGAGAGAATGGTTAAATATGAGGTGGAACATCTGAGAGGAGAGGTTAGTGAGTTGAGCTGAAATTTCAACCCATTATCCGTTCCATCAGCAAGCCATTCGAACTCTGTAATATCATCCGTCTCCGCTCCTGCCTCAGCCCAGCTGCTGCTGAAACCCTCACCCATGTTTTGTTACCTCCAGACTCAACTATTCCAATGCTCTCCTGGCTGGCATCTCATCTTCTACACTCTGTAAACTTCAGCTCATCCAAGCCTTTGCTGCCCATATCGGAACTCACACCAAGTCCTGTTCACCTATTACCCCTGTGTTCGCTGACCTACATTGGCTCCTGGTCCAGCAATACCTCAGATTTAAAATTCTCATATTTTTGTTCAAACCCCTCTCTATCTCTGTAGCCTCCTCCAACCCTACAGCCCTTCGAGAACTTTGCGTTCTTCCAATACTGGCCTCTTCTGCATCCGCGTTTTCTTTTGCCCTATCATTGGTGGCCCTACCTTCAATTGTCTAGGCCCGAAGGTAGGGAATTCACTCCCTCTCCGCATCTCTGTCTCTGTCTCTTCCTTTAAGACACTCCTTAAAACCTTCCTCTTTCACCTGTCCTAACAGCTTCTTTTGTGACGGTGTGAAATTTGCCTGATAACGCTCCGGTGAAGCGTCTTAGGGCTAGACTTTCCACTTGGTGGCTAAGGCCGAAAAAAATAGGCCTTGTTCCAGCAATGCAAGAAGTATCACCCGTGCTGATCGCCGGCTCAAGGCCCATTTTTTTTTTGCGATTTTCCACTCGGCCTTACCCCAGCGATGTCAAGTGGGCAATGTGATTTCTCGGCGATCTCACGATCGGCCAAAGAAAATGGAAGTGAATGAAAAAAAAGCTTCCCTAGCAACGCATTACTGCGCACGTGCAGGTTGATTTTTTTTTCCAGGTTGATGCTCTTTCCCGTGTTTTGAGAGGTCAGGGTTCTTCACACATGCTCAGAAGCTCTGTGTGGGTCTGGGAGAGAGAGAGAGTGAGAGAGAGAGAGGAGAAAGGAAGCAGCGATTTGACAAAGCACTTACCAGAGAAAAATACTACCCTTAATTCAATTCAATTTAAACAATGGAGGGATCAGTAGAAAGGCGAAGGGCCAAGTCCTTCAGCGAGGAGGCCAATGTGGCCCTTCTTAACATTGTTAGCGCGAGGTGGGAGGATCTGACATGGGGTGGGCATGGGAAACCTCCACCCCGTGCATATCAGAGGATTTGGGCAGAGATTGCCGACGTGGTCACATCGGCATCCAATGAAGCCCGGATACCGGACCAGTGACACAAAAGATGGAACAGTCTACTGGCGGCTGCAAGAGTAAGTTGAAATTTATATTTGAAATCATCCATATTTATTATTTAATGATGTATGGAAATTCTAACTAGAATCTGCAATGTCATCTCGTAATCTTTAAACATAACTAAATAACTAAATTAGGATTAAATTATGATTACATTTATGCACCGCAACATAAATTTGAATGTTACAGTATGAAATATTTTATTTCTATGCAATGTAGTGCAAATTTGTAATTGAACTTATAAATCTGTCAGTCTTAAATGTTTATTGCCAAATCCATTTGCTTATGCCGTGCAATGTTACCTTATCTATTACAGAAGAAGATATCTATCAACCGGGGGGAACAACGCAGGACGGGCGGGGGCTGTGCCATGCTGCAGTTGCTCAATGCATACGAGGAGCTTGCAGTGGCCTTGGTGGGGCCAGAAAGCCGTTCAGTCACAACCCGTGGTGTGGCCGAACCCACCCTAGAATCACGTGAGTAATGAAAACTGTGCATTGTGCAAAGTGTGAATCAATAGTAAATATTTGTTATGGAGGTAATCCTATGCAATGATACTTTAATTTGATATATAATTGAGTTATGCTATTGAGATGTACTATTGATCTTCAAATGAGGTCATGTTAGGCCTGGTGAGCGCTTGTGCATATGGGCTAATGGTAATGATTTGAGTTCTTGAAAAATTGAGATGAATTGATTTGAATTGTTAAACGTTGTTTATAAATTGAATTTGTCTTTCAAAGGTCAACAACTATCAGTGGAGAACCTTCAGGAACTCCCAGGAGGAAGAGCCAGAGGATGAGCCAGTGCAGACTCCTGTTGCTGCTGTGCGTGAGCAGGAGGAGGAGGAGCAGGAGGAGGAGGAGGAAGAAGAGGAGATTTTTTTTGTGGGGGAGGAACAACCTGCGGCCATCTATTTTGAGATAGATGAGGCACCGGGACCAAGCGGTGTGCAGGTGGTGACGCCAAGGCGCGTGACATTGCAGACGCCGACCCCACAGAGGTCCGGTCAGCGGGGTATGCAATCGCCTACCACGGAGGACCAGACGGAGAGCTTACTATCGGTCGTGACCTTATCCAGGGGTTCGCGGGTTTCTCAGCCAATTGGAGCCAGTTCTTCACAACATGGAGCAAGTTCTGCTCGCACTTCTCCAGCTGGTCTTCTGAGCAGTCACAGATTGCTCGGGAGACGTTGGAGGCGATCAGGGAGCAGACAGCCGCAACAAATGCCCTATGGCATACGTTGCTGGCTGGACACGGCGCTGCACCCCAAGATGTCGTGTCCACTCGCAGCGAGACCCCAAGCACACAAGCAAGTATGGAGGACATAGTTCCTCCCGACTCGGAAGTAGAGCCTGAGGCTTCTGTTTCCGCTCCGTTACCTCCACCACGGCAGGAAGTCTTGCCGTCCCACTCTGCATGACGTCTTAGTGTCGGTCTGCGTAGACCAAAATGGGCGGGTGGGGTGCGAACACGGGGTGGGACAGGATCTGGAGGGAAACGTGGCCGCAGGTAGGGAGGGGGGAGTGCTTTTCAATAGTTCCGTTGTTACATAAATGTTCACTTGTTATTATTACTTTATTATTCTCTTGTTATTCTTACTAAATTGGGCACTTGTTATCAATACTTAAATGTTCACTTGTTATCATTACTTAACTGTTCACTTGTCATTCTTACTGAAATGGTCACTTGTTATAGTTACTGAAATGGTCACTTGTTATTATTGCCTAATGGTCACTTGTTATCATCACTGAAATGGTCACTTGTTATCATCACTGAAATGGTCACTTGTTGTTATTACTTAAATGGTCACTTGTTATCATTACTTAAATGGCCACTTGTTATTAATACTTAAATGTTCAATTCTTCTTCTAACGTTTTGGGGATTTGAGGGAAAGGTGGGTTGGTGCAGGGGGTGGGGGGTTGGAGGGAGGATGTTGTTCATTAGTTCATTAAAAAAATGTTGTTTCTTAATTTTAAAAAGTTTTTCTACAACTTTTGTACCTTCTCTCTTAGTTACATTAGTTTTACAACGTACAGTTTTTCATGCATATTTGTTTGTTTATTCTGTTTCCCCATGGAAATGAAACCTTTGATTAATCGTAACTGTAATTGAACATTTGAATATCAACAATAATAGTTCATGCGAAGCGTTCATTAATGAGCTGCTGGTGCAAAAGCTTAGCGGCCATGTAACTGTCACTGGCTACTGGTCTTTGGGAAAGGTGTGGTGGTACCGGTGCTAGATCGCCGTGCTGATTAAGTTCCCCTATGTCCTCGCCCGTGTCCTCTCCCGCCTGTTCCTCCTCTTCATCCTCTCCAGCTGCCTCTTCTGTCTCATCTCCCTCTGGAGGTGGACCTGCAGCATGATCTGGCATTATTTGTCCTCTCTTTATAGCTAGGTTATGCAGCATGCAACACACCACAATAAACTCTGCGACCTGATCAGGATGGTACTGGAGGCTGCCTCCGGAATGATCCAGGCATTTGAAGAGCTGCTTTAGGACTCCAATTGTCTTTTCAATGATGTTGCAAGTTGCAGGATTACGCAGAAAGGTCATGAGCTAACTGGCAAGGCCATACCCTTTATCCCCCAGCATCCAACCGTGACCTTGCGGCTGATTGGCAAACAGTCAGGGATAGCACTTTCACGTAAGACGTGCGCATCATGGATGCTGCCAGGAAATGTAGCATTTACTGTCATAATTGTTTGATTGTGGTCGACAACAAGCTGCACATTTAGTGAGTGGAACCCCTTTCTGTTATGAAACACCTCCGCGTTCTTTAAGGGCGCTTTCAGGGCAATGTGCATGCAGTCTATTGCTCCCTGCACCTTGGGGAAGTCTGCTATTTTCGAGAATCCCAAAGCCCTCTCGGTCTGTGCCTCCCTGGTCATTGGGAAGCTTATGAAGTCCATCTTGCGAGCATAAAGGGCTTCATTCACCTGTCGAATGCAGCAGTATGTAGCGTGCTGAGAGATATGGCAGATGTCGCTAGCTGAAGCCTGAAAAGATCCCGATGCGTAAAAGGCTAGGGCAGCAGTAACCTTCACCTCAAAGGATAGTGCGGTTCTGATGGTGCTGGAAGACTGCAGATCACCCTTGACGAATTGACATATCTCATCGATGATCCCCTTCCGGAATCACAGCCTCCTAAGACAAGCATTTTCGGCAAGTTCAGGTAAGATTGCTTTTCCAAGTACCTTCGTTGGCTGTATGGTCTCCTCCTCTGTCTTCGTCTCCATCTACGAATTCCTCTGCCACCTCTTCGATTGATCCTTTCAGTAACCAGTGTGTGAGCAGTTGCAATTAAAGGCAGGGAAAGCATGGACCTCATCACTATCAATAATTACTTTCACTAATTTTAATAATCTCTCGACTCTATACTCTCTAATCTCTGTACTATGCACTCTCTTTACTCTCTGCGCTGTATACCAGTCAGTTTGATAGGCCCCAATAATATCATTAAATAACTTCACTATATAAAAGCTATTTACAAAATAATTCCAATATATGAAAACTATTTAGCATAAATAAGTTGATAATACCTATTTATATTCCCTGTCCCAAATATCTGAGTACAATTTTCTTCAATTTTACTCTCTAAATGATTCACAACTAATTCTCCACCCTTCCTCCAAAGTTCACAATGGCGTCCTCAGTGCCCATTTCCTCCTCTTAGGCCCTGAAAAAGCAACTATTTTTCAGCACTCTTTTGGGCCTTGCATCGGCCCAGTGAAGTGCATGCTAGGTGCCGTAACTTGGGATGGGCCTTGTGTGGGCGATCTTTTGGGCGATCATCTCGGCGATCAAAGTGGAAAATTAGGCACCTGTTTTTCCAGCGATACTTTGAGCCTAGTTTCCACTTTTTGCTCAAAATGGGTGATAGAGGTCTGTTTTGGGTGATAGATGGGCCATAGATGGGCGATGTGAGGTGGAAAGTCTAGCCCTTAGTGTGTTTTCCTTTGTTAATTGTTGTTGTTAGTACAGGACAAATTACAATTGGTGGGGGTATTTGACAAGCGCTTTGCCTCAACGTTTAAAAAAGAGGAAGAATATAGTGGAGGAAGTGAATCCTGAATTGGTTAAATGTGAGCTGAGAGATATTATAATAAAAAAAAGGAAAGTATGAGAGAAAGTAGTTAAGCTAAAGGAGGACAAAGTGCCGAGATACATCTGAGGATCCTGAGGGAAATGGGAGAAGAAATAGTGCAGGGCTATTTCGGGTGGATGTGTACTGGAGAGTGCCAAAGGTAATACCCATTTTCATATTGGAGACCAAGGAAAATAGTTTGTTTAGTTTACCATTTGTGGCAGGAAACATTTGGAATCTTTAATTGAGGAGGTGACCAATATGATGGATGAGGGAAATGCAGTGAAGTGGACTTAAGGGATCGAGCAATAGCACATTAGATTAAAAACTGACCATGTTATATATGTGGACTTGTATTTACTCTGTACAGCCGCCAGAGGTCTCATTCCCCAGAGTCCCAAGGGATCCCATAATCCCTTGGGAGCACAGGTATTTAAGAAGGCTTCACAGGTTGGAGAGGCACTCTGGAGACCTGCAATAAAAGACTAAGGTCACACTTTACTTTGAGCTCACGGTGTTCAGTCTGACTCTTTCTCCACACACAACTGGCGACAAGATACAGATAGCGAACCCAAAGATGCAGAGAACAGTGGACGTCCTGGAGAAATTTTCAGAGGGAAATGATTGGGAAACTTCTGTGGAGCAACTTGACCAATACTTCGTGGCCAACGAGCTAGATGGGGAAGAGAGCACTGCCAAACGTAGAGCGATCCTCCTCACCGTCTGTGGGGCACCAACGTATGGCCTCATGCAGAATCTGCTCACTCCAGCGAAACCCATGGAGAAATCGTAGGACGATTTGTGCATGCTGGTCCGAGAGCATTTGAACCCGAAGGAAAGCGTTCTGATGGCGAGGTACCGGTTCTACACCTACAAAAGGTCTGAAGGCCAGGAAGTGGCGAGTTATGTTGCCGAGCTGAGAAGCCTTGCAGGATATTGAGAATTTGAAGGATATTTGGAGCACATGCTCAGAGACTTTTTCATACTTAGATTGGCCACGAAACCATACTTCATGTAATGTCTAAAAGCTTGTAATGTTTATAGCGCCACACTGTGGATGTGGATATAATGTGTACTGCAACTGCAGAGTTAATAATAAACAGAACCAAGCAGATTCCAGAGGCTTCCAAGAGAGCTGCCTGCCATGTTAGGAGGTGTGTGTACTGTGCTCTGTGAATATATCACATTTGGCGATGAGAAGGGATTTTTCGGATGATTTAAAGCTTAAATTTTGTCGGTAAAGGATTCAGCTAGCCGACAGAGAGACTTTGGAAGTTTATGTCTTTGGAACAAAGCTACAAAATCCGAGGTAAAATACAGCACACGGTGTGAACAGCTCGAGATTAAAATGGCAGGTGTAATCGGACATTTGGGGGAATATAGACACGACTGGGAACGTTTTAAAGCATATGTGGATTGGCTAGAAATTTATTTCACTGCAAATAACATAATCGAAGTTCCAGACAATGCAGTCCAGAACCGGGCTGTGTTGGAATGTAAGAAAGCGATCTTCTTATCGGAGGCAGTCCGGCATTGTACGAAACCCTTGTAAATCTGCTTGTGCCTGACGAGTCAAAGGACACAACGCTTAAAGAGATTTTAACAAAGCTGGAGCAGCACCATAACCCCAAACCATTAGAAATTGCTGAAAGCTATCGTTTTGGTATGCGGAATCAAAAGGCCGATGAAAGTATCAGTGATTACATCATAGCATTAAAAAAGCTATCGATGCACTGTAATTTTGGAAACTTTCAAAACTGAGCATTATGGAATTGTTTTGTTTGTGGGGTGAAAAATGATGCGATCAGAAGGAAGTTATTGATGACGGATGACTTGACTTTTGAGATTGCTTGTCGGACAGCGAGGTCGATGGGCATGGCCGAACAATATTCTCGAGAATTAAATAATAATTACGGTCTTCAGTCAACCGAGGTAAATCACCTGCAGGTTCAAAGTAAAAGATGGTTTAATCCGACCAAGGAAAAACTGGATGCAATCAGAAATGCACCCACTCTCAGGAATGTCACTATACTTCGTTCATTCTTGGGTCTTTTGAACTATTATGGGAAGTTCCTACCAAATTTGGCTACAGTATTACATCCACTGAATGAACTTTTGAAAAAACAGGTCCATTGGAAGTGGTCAAAAGAATGCGATACAGCATTCAAGGAGTGTAAAAGCAAATTGGTAGAGAGCACCATGTTAGTTTACTATGACCTATCTAAAGAGATTAAGCTAGCATGAGAGTTGGGGCAGTGATCTCTCATGTATCACGTAGTGGGGAGGAGAGACCAATTGCTTTTGCTTCACGCACACTCAGTGCCAGTGAGAGTAATTATGTGCAAATTGAAAGGGAAGCTTTGGCATTAATTTTTGGGGTCAAGAAATTTCACAAATACTTGTATGGTCGTAAGTTTACCATTGTTACGGACCATAAGCCCCTAACTGCAATCCTCCATCCAAAGTCCCCAGTTCTAACATTAGCTGCAGCCCGAATGCAGAGATGGGCTTTGATTTTGTCAGCATATACATATGATCTTGAATACAGACGATCAGCTGATCACAGTAATGCTGATGCAATGTCTAGATTGCCTTCCCCATCACAAGTTACACCCGATAGGGAAGAAGTGTTTTATTTTTCATACATTGATGAACTGCTAGTCACAGCTAAAGAGATTGGAATAGCAATCAAACGTGACCCAGTGATGTCAAAGCTGTGTGATTATATTGCAAATGGATGGCCAAACCAGGTAACAGACAAAGATACACATCCATTCTTCATTCGTAGGAATGAATTATCAGTCGATAAAGATTGTATCATGTGGGATGGAAGAGTGGTTATACCAAATAAATTCAGGTCCAAATTATTAGACGACCTCCATGACCAGCACCTGGGAATGTGCTTGACCAAGTGTTTTGCACGCAGTTATTTATGGTGGCCAGATCTTGATAAAGACATAGGGTACATCGTGAGTCAGTTTACGACATGTCAATCGATAAGCAAGCAGCCACCACCAGTACCATTACAACCATGGAAATGGCTTCCCAGGGTGTGGCAAAGGCTACATATTGATTTTGCTGAGTTAGAAGGACAACAATTGTTCATTGTGATTGATAGTCATTCGAAGTGGGTTGAGTTGTTTCCAATGTGAAAAATAACAACAAGTAAAACATTGGACATTTTACAAAAATTATTTTCTTCATTCGGCCTCCCTGAAGAGAGATTGTTTCGGATAATGGATCACAATTTAATTCAGAAGAATTTGCACAATTCACGAGCAAAAATGGTGTGAAACATACCAAGGTTCCACCATACCATCCTGCTTCGAATGGTGCAGCAGAGCGCACTGTACAAATTGTAAAATGTGCCCTCATAAAACAAATGTTAGATCCAAATCCAAGGAAACGACAGTTATCATTGGATCACAAATTGGCTAATTTTTTGATTACATATTGAAATACTCCTCATACAACTACTGGTAGAACACCAGTAGAGTTGTTTCTCAAACAACAGCCATGAACCAGATTCTCGTTGTTAAAACCAAATTTGGCACAGTCCGTAGAAGAGGCACAATTAAGACAGAAAGAGAATCATGATAGAGGTAGAGTAAAAGAGAGAAGTGTGAAATTAAAGCAGAAGGTGAGAGTGAAGAACCATCACCATAAATGGGTAAAGTGGTTACTAGGAAGAGTGGTGAAGATATGTGGTCCTTGCACATATTTGGTAAAGATGTTTGATAATGGACAGGTTAGATTTGTTCATATTGATCATATTTTACCTACAGACATGGAAGGAGTTGAAGGTTGGAATGATTCAATTATTTCTGACTCATCAGATAGTTTTGATACACCAGTAGCAAATCCTAAATCCAATGTACTGGGAACAATCCTGGAGAGAATCAAAATGAAAGTCTGAGTCCGAGTCAGGAAAACAAAGAGCCTGAAGTTAGAGTGAGTTCAAATGAAAATCAAGGCAATTCCGTGGAGGAAAACGTTCATCGGGATGAGCCTCGAAGGAGTTTAGATTCGACACCATGTTTGGAAGGTTCTGTTCAAGAGCGAAGGTATCCTCTTCGAAACAGAAAACAAGTGGTAAAGTTAAATTTGTAAATATGGAAAAAGATAAGTTTATATCCTGTGTTATGTATAAACATGAAAGTTATGTATGATGTTTGTCATAATAACTTCATTTAGGAGGGAGAAGTATAATGTCTGTAAGCGTGTAATGTTTGTAGCGCCACACTGTGGATGTGGACATATTGTGTACTGCAACTGCAAAGTTAATAATAAACAGGACCAGGCAGATTCCGGAGGCTTCCGAGAGAGCTGCCTGCCATGTTAGGAGCTGTGTGTGCTTGTGCTCTGTGAATATATCATACTTCGCAAGCTTTTGACTGTAGAGACTCCAACCTTGAGTAAGGCCATAGCGATAGCCCAAGCGTTCATTGCCACCATTGAAAATACTCAGCAAATCTCTCAGCACACAAGTGCTGCTACAAGTACTGTGAACAAAGTGATGTTATTTTCGAATCATAACGTACAGGGCAGGTCACACATGCCTGCAGCTGCACGTCCGCAGATGTCTCAGAGTCCACCATCAAGGGTGATGAGTGCAAGGCATTAACACCTTGTTGGCACTGTGGGGGTGATCATCGTTTCCATTCATGCCGATTCAAAGGATACGTTTGCAAGGGCTGTGGAACAATGGGACACCTCCAACGAGTGTGCAGATGAGCTGCTATGCACATTAAACCTGCAAACCACCATGTTGCAGTGGAGGACAGATCCACGGAGGATCACTACGAACCAGAGTCTCAGATAGAGGAGGCAGAGGTACATGGGATGCACACATTCACCACGAATTGTCCCCCGATAATGCTGAATGTTGAACTAAATGGACTCCCGGTGTCAATGGAGCTGGACACGGGTGCGAGCCAGTCCATCATAGGCAAAAAGACTTTCGAAAGGTTGTGGTACAACAAGGCCTCAAGGCCAGTCTTAACTCCAGTTCACACAAGACTAAGAATTTACACGAAAGAACTGATTCCTGTAATCGGCAGTACTACCGTAAAGGTCTCCTACGATGGAGCGGTGCACAAGCTATCACTCTGTGTGGTACCGGGCGATGGTCCCACGCTGCTCGGCAGGAGCTGGCTGGGAAAGATACGCTGGAACAGGGACGACGTCCAAGTGCTATCGCCCGCTGATGAAACTTCGTGTGCCCAGGTCTTAAACAAATTTCCTTCGCTGTTCGGACCAGGCATCGGGAGATTTCAAGGAGCAAAAGTGAAGATCCACCTAATTTCGGGGCGCGACCCATCCATCACAAGGCGAGAGCAGTACCGTACATGATGAGAGAAAGGGTAGAGATTGAGCTAGACCGGCTGCACAAGAGGGCATCATTTCACCGATCGAGTTCAGTGAGTGGGCCAGTCCTATTGTCCCAGTCCTCAAGGGAGACGGCACCATCAGAATCTGTGACGATTACAAAGTAGCTATCAATCGTTTTTCCCTGCAGGACCAATACCCACTACCAAAAACCGACGACCCTTTGCAACGCTCGCGGGAGGAAAGACGTTAACGAAGCTGGATCTGACTTCAGCCTACATGACGCAAGAACTGGAGGAATCATCGAAGGCCCTCACCTGCATCAACACGCACAAAGATCTTTTTGTTTATAACAGATGCGCATTTGAAATCCGATCAGCGCCGGCGATATTCCAGAGAAACATGGAAAGTTTACTGAAGTCGGACCTGTGACCAAGATGTCCAGGACGACATCTTGGTTACAGGTCGGAACACAGTCGAGCACCTGCAAAATCTGGGGGAGGTTCTTAGTCAACTCAACCGCGTGGGGCTCAGGTTAAAATGATCGAAGTGAGTTTTCCTGGTGCCTGAAGTGGAGTTCCTGGGAAGGAGGATTGCGGCGGACGGCATCAGGCCCACCGATTCGAAGATGGAGGCAATCGAGAATGCACTGAGGCCACAGAACGTGATGGAGCTGCGGTCGTTTCTGGGACTCTTGAAGTACTTTGGTAACTTCTTACCGGGTCTCCGCACCCTGCTAGAACCACTACATGTCTTACTATGAAAAGGGGGGCGAATGGGTTTGGGGCAAAAGCCAAGAAAATGCCATTGTGAAAACGAGAAAATTGTTATGCTCAAACAAATTGCTTGTGTTACATGATCCATGTAAGCGTTTGGTACAAGCATGTGATGCGTCGTCATATGGCGTCGGGTGTGTATTGCAACAAGCTAATGATTTTGGGAAACTGCAACCAGTTGCTTATGGAGCCAGGAGTCTGTCGAAGGCTGAGAGAGCTTACAGCATGATTGAAAAAGAAGCGTTAGCATGTGTCTATGGGGTAAAGAAAATGCATCAATACCTGTTTGGGCTAAAATTCGAATTGGAAACCGACCATAAGCTACTTAGATCCCCATTTACCGAGAGTAAAGGGATAAATACCAATGCATCGGCCCGCATCCAGAGATGCGCGCTCACGTTGTCCGCATACAACTATGCCATCCACCACAGGCCAGGCACAGAAAGCTGCGCCGATGGTCTCAGTAGGCTGCCATTGCCCACCACGGTGGGGGAGGGAGTGGGGAAATGGCGCAGCCCGCAGATCTAGCCATGGTTATAGAAGCATTTGAGAGTGAGTAATCACCCGTCGCTGCCCGGCAGATCAAAACCTGGACAAGCCAGAATCCCTTATTAACTCTAGTCAAAAGCTGTGTGCTTCACGGGAGCTGGTCCAGTGTCCCAGTGGAAATGCAGGGAGAGATAAAGCCGTTCCAGCGGCGCAAAGATGAAATGTCTATACAGGCAGACTGCCTTCTGTGGGGCAATCGAGTAGTGGTCCCCAAGAAGGGCAGAGACATCTTCATCAATGACCTCCACAGTACCCACCCAGGCATTGTAATGATGAAAGCGATAGCCAGATCCCACGTGTGGTGGCCCGGTATCGATGTGGAATTAGAGTCCTGCGTTCACAGAAGTAACACATGATCGCAGTTAAGCAATGTACCCAGGGAGGCGCCACTAAGTTTATGGTCTTGGCCCTGCAAACTGTGGTCTAGGGTACACGTCGACTATGTAGGCCCGTTCTTGGGTAAAATGCTCCTTGTGGTTGTAGACACGTACTCCAAGTGGATTGAATTTGAGATAATGTCGGCAAGCACGTCCGCTGCCACCAATGAAAGCCTGCGGGCCATGTTTGCCACACACGGCTTACCCGATGTTCTGGTGAGCGACAACGGGCCATGTTTTACCAGTGCTGAGTTCAAAGAATTCATGAGCCATAACGGGATCAAACATGTCACATCTGCCCTGTTTAAACCAGCATCCAATGGTCAGGCAGAGAGAGCAGTGTGAACCATCAAGCAAGGCTTGAAGAGGGTAACTCAAAGCTCACTGCAGACTCACCTATCTTGAGTCCTGCTTAGCCACCGCACAAGACCCCTCTCACTCACTGGGATCCCACCTGCTGAACTGCTCATGAAAAGAGCACTTAAGACAAGGCTCTCGTTAGTTCACCTTGATCTACATGAACAGGTAGCGAACAGGCGGCTTCAACAAAGTGCATACCATGATAGCGCAAATGTATCACGTGACCTGTATTTGTATTAAATTATGGACAAGATCCCAAGTAGCTTCCCGGCACTGTCGTGGCCAAAGCGGGGAGCAGGGTGTTTCGGATCAAACTTTGAAATGGACTCATTCGTCGGAAACACTTGGACCAAATCAAACTCAGATTCACGGACTACCCTGAGCAACCCACCTTGGACCCTACCTTTTTTGATCCCCCAACACACACACCAGTGACAACCGACATCATGGTTGACCACGAAGCAGAACCCATCATCCACAGCAGCCCTGCAGGGCCCAACACACCAGGCAGCCCAGCAAGGCCAGCTGCACAGCAGCCCAGCAAGGGCCCAACAAATGATTCAACAACACCAGCTTTCACACTGAGATGATCAACCAGGGCAAGAAGGGTCCCAGATCGACTCACATTTTAAACAGTTACACTATTGACTTAGTGGGGGAATGTTGTTATATATGGGGACTTGTATTTACTCTGTACAGCCACCAGAGGGCTCATTCCCCAGAGTTCCAAGGGATCCCATAATCCCTTGGGAGCACAGGTATTTAAGAAGGCTTCACAGGTTGGAGAGGCACTCTGGAAACCTGCAATAAAAGACTAAGGCCACACTTTACTTTGAGCTCACATTGTTCAGTCTGACTCTTTCTCCATACACAACAGACCAGAAGGCAGAAAACAGAGTAAGTGTTAAGGGGAATGTCTTAGCGATTGAAAAACAGTGTTCCACAAGTTCTGTTCTTCTATTCACTGTCTACATAAATAGTTTGGATATAGGGTTAGAGGGAGTGGAGTCAATATTTGCAGATGATACTAAAATAGGAGGCATAGTAAATCATACTGAGGTTCAAAGGAAACTGCAAGGGGATATTGATAAGGTCAAAAAAGTAGCAGGTGGAATTCAAGGTCAGTAAATGTGAGGTGGTATAGCTTGGTAAAACAAAAGTAATAACTGTATTTTGAACAGGGGAGAGCTGGATGTTGCGGAAGAGCAGAGGCATTTGGAAGTTCAGGTTCACAAGACATTAAAATCGACACCTCAAGTGGATAAAGGCATAAAAAACACAGCTAATTGAATACTGATTTTCATGGCAGGAGATTTAGGGGGTGGAGGTTGGGGAAATTGTGTCGTGCCCGTTTGGGAGCGGTAACAGCCGCGAGGCGGGATTTCCTGCGACAGGCGCGGAAGTACCGCGACCTAAATTTGGGTTACTGCCCCGAGAGCAAGTGGAATGCAAAATAACATGTTCCACTTGCTCTGTGGAGCACGAGTGGGGTGGAATAAACAGTGAGGGGTGCAGCGCTGTACGTTGGACGTGTAGTGCTGCCATGTAGACAGAACCCTCGCTTTCATTAAAGGGGATGGCCAAACTGCCGACTCTGTAGGTCCCTACCTGGAGCACCAGGGAGCGGGGTGCCGGGGCTGCCAGATTGCAGCACGGGCACCGCGATCCACCATGCAGCAGGCCGCGACCAGTAAGTCGGCTGCTTTTTATTTAAAAATCGCTGCTTCCCCTTTAAATTTCGCCTGGTATGTACCCCCTGAAGCTGTTGCTGGCATCGCCTGGTGCAGCTTCAGGGGGCGCTCCCGCATTTTCGATCTGGGGCGAAAACGGATCGCAGCGCACGGTGATGATGTTGTCACACTGATGCAACAGAGCGGGGTGTTACTGGCTACTGCCGCCGCTAAACTCCCACGGAATTTTGCGGGAGTCACTAGCGGCACATGCCCAGGCGAAAAATCATTTGCGCCCCCTGAGGGTGCTAACGGGAGGCGCAAACGCCCTGAATTTCTCCCTGTCGAATATAAAAGTCTAGATATAATGGTGAATCAATGTAAAACCTCAGTAAGATTGTTATGGGAACAGGGTAGGCATGAGAGATTAGGATTACTGTCCATATGGAGGATAAACATATACAGACTGGTTGGGCCAATTGACCTGCTGTGGTGCTGCAATTCCATTTCCCATGTTAACCAGTCTTAGGCCTGTCTTTTTGATATTGTCAATTAGTGCCAAATTAGGAACACTTTTGTGCTGCAGGCCCATGCCAATTAGGAACTGGATTGAAAGTGCCCAAACTCATTTCACAAAAGATACTGAGAGGGAGATTTTCAGCGTGCGTTCAGGTGCTAAAGATCATCCGAGGCGGCCAAGATGGGGTCTAGTCCGTGTTTAGCACAGTCAGAAAGAATCATAGAACCATAGAATGATACAGCACAGAAGGAGGCCATTCGACCCATCGTGCCTGTGTCGGTTCTTTGGTAGAGCTGTCCAATGAATCCCTGGCTCTTTCCCCATAACCCTGTAATTTTTTCCCCTACAAGTATTTATCCAATTCTCTTTTGAACATTTGAACTATTGAATCTGCTTCCACCACCTTTTCAGGCACCACAGTCCAGATCACAACAACTCGCTGTGCAAAAAACTGTCTCCTCATGAGTCCTCTGGTTCTTTTGCCAATCACCTTAAATCTGTCCCCTTTTGGTTACCGACTTTCTGCCACAGGAAACAGTATCTCCTTACTTATTTTATCCCAACCATTCATGATTTTAAACGCCTCTATCAAATCTCCTCTTAACCATCTCTGCTCTAAGGAGAACAACCATAACTTCTCCAGTCTCTCCACATAACTGGAGTTCATCATCCCTGGTACCATTTTAGTAATTCTCTTCTGTGCCCACTCCAAGACCATGACATCCTTCCTAAAGTATGGTGCCCAGAACTGAGCACAATACTCCAGCTAGGGCCTAACCAGTGATTTATAGAGGTTTAGCATAACTTCCTTGCTTTTGTACTCTCTTCCTCCATTAATAAATCCAAGGATTCCCTGTGCTTTGTAACTGCCTTCTCAACTTGTCCTGCCGCCTTCAAAGATTCATGTACATACATTCCTGGGTCTCTTTGTTCCTGCACCCCCTTTAAAATTGTACCATTTAGTTCATATTGCCTCTCCTCATTCTTTCTACCAAAATCAATCACTTCACACTTCTCTGCATTAAATTTCATCTATCATGTGTCTGCTCATTTCATCAGTCTGTCTATGTCCTCCTGAAGTCTGTTATTATCATCCTCATTACATTTCCGAGTTTTGTATCATCTTTGAAGTCAGGCCCTGTATACACACATCATTAACATATATCAAGAAGTGCAGTGGCAACCCTTGGGGGGACACCACTATATACCTTCCTCCAGTTTGAAAAACAACCGTTCACCACTATTTCTGCTTTCTGTCCCTTAGTCAATGTTGTATCCAAGCTGCTACCGTTCCTTTAATTTCTTGGACTTTAATTTTGGTAACAAGTCTATTAAGTGATACTTTGTCAAATGCAAAGGAATCTATAAAATCTATTCCCAGGGCTATCCACTATTAAATATTTACAAATTGTATTTGTGGCCCATTCCGACCTGCTGGGACCCGTTGTTTTCCTGCGTGTTGACCTGAAGTTGTTTTTTTAGCACCAGTTATGCATTAGTAGAAAAAGAAACAACTTATATTGATACAGCACCTTTATGAATAGTAACCTTGTCATGTAAGGAAATGCAGCAGCCAATTTACACACAACAAGATCCCACAAACTGCAAGTGAATGAATGACCAAAATGATCTATTTTGCTGCTGGTTACGGGAGGAATGTTTTCCAGGATACAAGATAAAGCCCTATTTTTCTTCGAATAACGTAATGAGATCTTTTATGTCAACCTCAGCAGGTGGAAGAAGCTTCTATTTAATATCTCATCCAAGAGATAGAACCTCCGACAATGCAGCATTCCCTCAATATTGTATTCAAGTTTATCGTGATGCACACACCAAAGGCCAGCATATCACCCATAGCCCCAGCTAAATATTATAAGCCTTCCCTTCCTCTAAGTGCTGCCAGACAACAACAACAACTTTAATTTATATAGCACCTTTAAGGCAGTAAAACCTCTAGTTTACGAAGGGTAAGATAAAAAAAGACTTATATTTATATAGCGCCTTTCACGACCATCGGACAGCTCAAAGCGCTTTACAGCCAATAATGTACTTTTGGCGTGTCATCATTGTTGTAATGCAGAATGTGGGTGCCAGCCAGGAATGTGTTGGAATAGTCAAGTCTAGAGATAAAAAAGGCATAGATGAGTGCTTCAACAGCGGATGAGCTGAGAGGCAAGGGCAGAGGTGGGCGATGTTATGGAGGCAGTCTGAGTTATGCTGCAGATATGTGGTCGAAAGCTCATTTCAGGGTCAAATATGACACCAAGGTTGCAAACAGTCTGATTCAGCCTCAGACAGAAGTTGGGGAGAGGGAAGGAGTCAGTGTCTAAGGAATGGAGTTTGTGTCAGGGACCGAAAACAATAGCTTTGGTCTTCCCAATATAAAGCTCATGTTTCCGAACATTTTATGCATTTGAAATGCCTGCAGTAATGTTTCTCATCAGACATGTGTGCCTATGTGAAAAGTCAGCCTGATGTTTATGCAGGTTCCCTGACACATCACTGTCAATTTGACGAGAGTTGGTAGGATATAGCGCCCAGCCTACAAATTGTACAACTATTTTGATTGACAACAAGATTAAGCAATTACAAAACTTGCTAGGATTTGTTGTTTGTAATCCCTGCCCCTTAAATGAAAAATTATTGAACCTGACCACCCCCACAAGCAAACTATTTAAAGAGACTGGAATTTGTCTTTTCTGTATACAGGTGCAGCGTCCAGAATCTGGGACCCTTGGGACCGAGGCTGTTCAGGATTCCGCATTTTTCCGGACTTTGGATCGTCTTTCTGACGTCATGAATCCGGAATCACCCGAGCCCAGGTTTGGGTATTTCCGGATTTCGGAACGTCAGAAAGGTGGGTCACCGCCGAGGAGCTGTTTGGGCCGCCGGCCCTGTCAAGGTGGAGCTGTTCCGGCGGGCGCCACCAAGGAGGTGTTCATGTGGGCCCCACCATGGAGGAGGTGTTCAGGCAGGGCCCCGTCAAGGAGTTGTTCGGGCGGGCCCTGCCATGGAGGAGCTGTTCAGGCAGGGCCCCAACGAGGTAGAGCAGTTCGGGCGGGGCCTAGCCGAGGAGAAGGTGTTCGGATGGCCGCCAAGGAAGTGTTCGGGCTGGCGGGCCCCATCGCAGAGGAGGTGTTGGGGTGGGCCGGTGAGGAGGCCCCGAGGTAAGGATAGCAGCGATGAATGGGGCGAGGTGAGTTACGGAGGGGTAAGGACAGCAGCGGCAAGGCGAGGCCCGAGGTCGGCAAGGTCAGCGGGTCTGGATTCTGGAACATTTTACGGATTCCGGACAACCCTGCCACCGATCAGTCTGGAGTCCGCATTCCGGATCATTCTGGATGCCGGAACTCCGGATTTTGGACGCTGCACCTGTAATATATCAAAACAGTTGAAGTGTGAACTCTTCAAATATTTTATAGATAACTTTGAAAGCAAAATATATATATCAGCTGAACACCTACAACTAGAGTCAGCAAGTGCCGTGGGATCTTTTACTTTCACCTAAGAGAGCAGACGTGGACCTCGGTTTAACGCCCCATCCGGCGGTGCGGCGCTCCCTCGGCGCTGCCCCTCCGGCGGTGCGGCGCTCCCTCGGCGCTGCCCCTCCGGCGTTGCGGCGCTCCCTCGGCGCTGCCCCTCCGGCGGTGCAGTGCTCCTTCGGCGCTGCCCCTCCGGCGGTGCGGCGCTCCCTCGGCGCTGCCCCTCCGGCGGTGCGGCGCTCCCTCGGCGCTGCCCCTCCGGCGGTGCGGCGCTCCCTCGGCGCTGCCCCTCCGGCGGTGCAGTGCTCCTTCGGCGCTGCCCCTCCGACGGTGTGGCGCTCCCTCAGCGCTGCCCCTCCGGCGGTGCGGCGCCCCCTCAGTGTTGCACTCGGAGCGTCAGCCAAGATTTTTGTTCTCATTCTCCGGAGCGGGACTTGAACCCACAACCTTCTGACTTGGAGGCGAGGCTGCTGCCCACTGAACCACAGCTGACACACAATTTCTCGTCGAGGGGAAGGAATTGCGCAGTCAAGTACATTTAAAAAAAAAAACTGTTTGCCATTTCTTTGTTTAAAATTTGTCACGTTATGATAATATAGATGGTCACAGATGTAGCTGCAGATCTGGGGCAGTACTTGCTAAAGTGGTGCAAGCGATCTATTTGCTGCCTGCTGCAAAAGCCAAGCATGTTGTTTCTTTTCGCTTTGTGTGCGTTTTCTGACTTGCCTTATTAGATATTGCCAGGAACTGCAGAGATCCCAACACTGGTGCATCCTGTTGATGATCCTGAATTGATGGCAGTTTTTACAGTTAAATGATTAAATAGAGCAGACTGTTCTGCTTTGAGTTTGGAACTGAATTCCTTTTGCGGCTCGGTGTCAAATTTTTATCGCATAATACTCCTGTGAAGCGCATTGGAACGTTTGGACGTTTCACTACGTTAAAGACACCATATAAATGCAAGTTATTGTAAGCTAAATTGTTAATTATTTTCTATGTTTCTATTGATGCCAGTTCGTTAGATACATTCAAGAGGGAGTTAGATGTGGTCTTACCGCTAAAGGGATCAAGGGGTATGGAGAGAAAGCAGGAAAGGGGTACTGAGGTAAATGATCAGCCATGATCTTATTGAATGTTGGTGCAGGCTCGAAGGGCCGAATGGCCTACTCCTGCACCTATTTTCTATGTTTCTATGTTTCTATGTATAGCAAGGGAGCCAGATACAGATATAGCTGAGAAGAAAACTGGCAAATGTGGAAAGAGTGCAGTGGGAATGCCTCAGAGCTCCTCTTTAGATTTGCTAATCTTTTCTACGTGATTATCCCAGCTGCATTTCTTTTATTTATATTGATACTCAAAACTAA
Source organism: Pristiophorus japonicus (assembly GCF_044704955.1). Classification (NCBI taxonomy): domain Eukaryota; kingdom Metazoa; phylum Chordata; class Chondrichthyes; family Pristiophoridae; genus Pristiophorus; species Pristiophorus japonicus. The sequence goes on from NC_091977.1 coordinate 257,399,830, forward strand.
ATAGACAGTGACAACTTCTGGAAAGGCAGCATCATTATTCAGGTTTGCAGGGAGGTTCTCAATAAGTGTCCTAAATTAAAACATTAATTTAATTTATTTTTGATAACACTAAGAGCTATTGCCTCCATTTAGCACCACGGAGAGGCAGTAAAGCGTCGCTCATGGCTTAACGCCTGGCTGCAGAGATTTTAATGGAACCTGCAAACATTGGTTAACTTTTACCAGCGGCGCTAACACTTATCACCTCACAGGCTAACGACAGCAAGATCACGATGTCAGTATGCATGCATCGACCCCCTAGAGTCCCGGACTTGAACTTCGGTTTGTGCGCCTCACTTACCAACAGCCGCTGAACATGCCAAAAAAAATAGGCAGTCCCAGCTTTGTTGAGATGGCTGCAGAGATAGTGGTTGCTTTGGTTGTAATCTACCAAACTTCCCTGGATTCTGGGGCGGTCCCAACGGATTGGAAAACTGCAAATGTAATGCCCCTAGTTAAAAAAAGGAGGCAGACAAAAAGCAGGGAACTATGGATCAATTAGCCTAACATCTGTTGTTGGGAAAATGCTGGAGTCCATTATTAAGGAAGCTGTAGCAGAACATTTGGAAAGGCATGATTCAATCAAGCAGAGTCAGCATGGTTTTATGAAAGGGAAATCACGTTTGACAAATTTGCTGGAGTTCTTTGAGGATGTAACGAGTAGCGGGTAAGAGGATGTGGTGCATTTGGATTTCCAGAAGGCATTCGATAAGGTGCCACATAAAAGGTTACTGCACAAGATAAAAGTTCATGGGGTTGGGGGTAATATATTAGCATGGATAGATGATTGGCTAACTAACAGAAAACAGAGAGTCGGGATAAATGGGTCATTCTCTGGTTAGCAACCAGTAACTAGTGGGGTGCCGCAGGGATCAATGCTGGAATCCCAACTATTTACTAATTATATTAATGACTTGGATGAAGGGACTGAGTGTAATGTAGCCAAGTTTGCTGATGATACAAAGATGGGTGGGAAAGCAAATTGTGAGGAGGACACAAAAGAATCTGCAAAGGGCTAAGTGAAGCTAAGTGAGTGGGCAAAAATTTGGCAGATGGTGCATAATGTGGGAAAATGTGAGGTTATCCACTTTGGCAGAAAAAAAAAGAAAAGCAAATTATAACTTAAACAGAGAAAAATTGCAAAGTGCTGCAGTACAGAGGGACCTGGGTGTCCTTGTGCATGAAACACAAAAAGTGAGTATGCAGGTATAGCAAGTAATCAGGAAGGCACATGGAATGTTGGCCTTTATTGCAAGGGGATCGAGTATAAAAGCAGAGAAGTCCTGCTACAGGGTATTGGTGAGGCCACACCTGGAATACTGCGTTCAGTTTTGGTCTCTGTATTTAAGGAAGGGTATACCTGCATTGGAGATTGTTCAGAGAAGGTTCACTCGGTTAATTCTGGAGATGAGGGGGTTGACTTATGAAGATAGTTTGAGTAAGTTGGGCCTATACTCATAGGAGTTCAGAAGAATGAAAGGTGATCTTATCGAAACATATAAGATAATGAGGGGGCTTGACAAAGTGGATGCATAGAGGATATTTCAACTCATCGGGGAAACTAAAACTGGGGGACATAGTCTCAGAATAAGGGGCCGCCCATTTAAAACTATGAGGAGGAATTTCTTCTCTCAGAGGGCTGTAAATCTATGGAATTCTCTGCCCCAGAGAGCTGTGGAGGCTGGGTCATTGAATATATTTAAGGCGGGAATAGACAGATTTTTGAGTGATAAGCGAATAAAGGGTTATGGGGAGCGGGCAGGGAAGTGGAGCTGAGTCCATGATCAGATCAGCCATGATATTATTAAATAGAGGAGCAGGCTTGAGGGGCCAGGTGGCCTACTCCTGCTCCTATTTCTTATGTTCTTATGTTCTTAAGTTGAGCGATACCGGGAGTGTAATTAAAGGGATGAGCAGTCTTCAAAGTTACAGTTAAATAGCAATTTGAGGTGTGCATGTAGATGCTAACACACCACCTTCGCCTCCTCCAAGCAATTGACAAGCGGCATCTACAGAGAAGGAAGATTAGGAATGTGGGGCCATGAATGAGGAGACCCTGTAGACATCGGGGCAGAAGGTCTTCCCACCCACAGGTTTATCGGTACAATTATCATACCTAGACATTTCTGAGGAGCACTGCATTAGAAGGCGATTGTTCCGATGCTTTGACCGCTCTGGAGGCAGCCTTCAGTACTCCCCTGATCAAGTCTTGCTGTTCATTATGGTCTGCTGCATGCTGTACCACCTGGCCATCAGGAGGGCCCAAGCATTGCCACTGGGGATTGCAGCTCCACCTCAGGAGGAGGAAGAGGAGGAGGAGCATTACGATGTACAACATGGCGAGGCAGACCAGGAGGAGGATCAGCAGCCATGGAGGAGGCACCGTGCCAATGCTGCCGCTGCAAGGGCCGCACATCATCGCCTCATCCTCCATCGATTCTGATGAACCAATGACCAAATCACTACAGTGCCTCATAGGCACATCGTTATGTGCTAGGCTCATGGCGCAGCTCCGTGAAAGTTTCAATTCATACACATAACGGCAATGCAAATGGTCAAATCAACATTTTATTATCTGTAACAAGAGTGTGCCCTCAAGCAGCACACCAAAAACTCTTTACCAACAACTTATAAAGAATGTAACAAATGCCCCTTAAAACGTCATAACACACAAACAACTTCATGATTATATATACAAACACCCCTCCCATCTGAAATGCAAGACCCACTTCCAGGAACCATATTATGGCAAGACCCTTCCACAAATAACAGGCATCAAACATCAGCAACAAAATATGTACAATTATATTTACAAGATGTGGACATCCGGCCATGGTGGGAAAAGTCCTTATTGTGGCTTACTTGCATATTTCCCGCCCCTTCCCTTTCCCCCTCCCACGCCTAGTGCTCCTCTTTAATATTATATATGTAAACCTGTAAATACCTTGTGTAGTCACCAGAGGGCTCATCCCCTGGAGTCCCAAGGGATCCCACAATCTCTTGGGAGCACCTGTACTTAAGGAGGCCTCACGGCACTCTGGAGACCTGCAATAAAAGACTAAGGTCACACTTTACTTTGAGCTCACAGTATCTAGCCAGACTCTTGATTCATACATAACACTTAATGTGTCCCCAATGCCTGCAGCAAGGCTGCTTGAAGGCTGCTGTGTCTGTGAGACAGAGACTGCAGATGGCCTCGCAGGATCACCTGGATGAGCTCTGGTCCTGGAAGGTCGCGCTGCAGACTGCACCACCTCAGCATGGGCGGCAGTAGTCTGGGATGGGTGGCGGTGCAGACCGCGGCATGTGCAAAGGCGGAGTGGCAGTGGTGGGAGGCGGAATTCTGTCATCGTGAGAGATGACAGCACCTTCCATTTCCATTGACACACCACTGCTCCCCTGGGGCAGTGTCTCAGCATCCGGAGCAATCAACTGGAACAAAGATTGCTGGACTGCTTTGGCACTGTGAGTTCCCCGTTGGACTGTGGGGACTCAAGAGAGAATGGCAGCAGCCATGATTGCATGGCATCAATCTGAGTCTTCATGAGAGCAGACTGACTCTGCAACACAGCAGACTGAGACTTGATGCCACCACCCAGTGACTGCACCTCATCACGAAGAACTTGCATAGCTTCACTCTGTGCTGTGTTAGCTGCTGCCATGTCAGCCATGGCACGTGCCATCACCTCTGGGTCTCCACAGTTGAGTCTTCCTTTGATAATTGCCAAGGATGGGCTCGATGGGATGCTCAGAGGCACGGGCAATGCTTGAGGCGGCCTACCACAACCTTACAGCAAGTGCATCCATACTCTGCGGGACCCTTGCCAATGCATCCATAAGATCGCGAAGAAAAGCTAGTTGTCCCCAGAGGGCGACAAAAGCAAAGTGGGTGACAAAAATGAACATCACCGGAATCCAGGTAGCTGATTGATGGCGTATCTTGGAGCAAGGTCGAGCCCAGTGGAGGGGTTGGGACCGAGGAACGGAGGTCCGGACCGGAGGTCGGGAGGGGTGAGGAGTGGAGTTCAGGACTGGAGAAGAGCGGAGGTCAGGAGTGGAGGTCGAGACTGAAGGTCAGGCATGGCGAGGAGTGGAGATCAGGAGCAGAGAGGACCAGGGGTCGGGAGTGGAGGTCAGGAGCAGAGGTCAGGCCCAGAGGTCGAGAGCGGCGAGGAGCAGAGATCAGGAGCAGAGAGGAATGGAGGTCGGGACCGGAGGTCGGGGGCGGCGAGGAGCGGAGATCAGGAGTGGAGGGGAGAGGAGGTCGGGAGCGGAGGTCAGAGACCGGAGGTCAGGAGCAGCAAGGAGCGGAGATCAGGAACGGAGGGGAGAGGAGGTCGGGAGTGGAGGTCAGGGGCGGAGAGGAGCGGAGGTCGAGAGCGGAGGTCGGGACCGGAGGTCAGGAGCAGCGAGGAGCGGAGATCAGGAGCGGAGAGGAGCGGATGTCGGGAGCGGAGGTCGGAGACCGGAGGTCGGGACCGGAGAGGAGCGGAGGTCGGAGATGGAGGCCTGGAGAAGCGGTGAGGTTGGGGCCCAGATGTGGCCCAGGGAAGGAGCAGCACGGGCCAACAGTGAAGTCGGGAGGCCTTCACTGCACCCTATGAATCCTGAAGGAAGGAGGAAGGAGGACAGTAGGAGTATGATTGTGTGTGTGTGTACTAGGCCCATGCAGCAGAACCTGGTCTCCAATCGTCTTGGATCTTCTTGCCACTGGACCAAGACTTTGCTCTGTTAAGCTCATGTGCAACGGCCACCCCACGTTAAAAGAATTCACGCACAGGCATCTTCCATGCATTAAAATAAAGTTCAGGACCTCGAACGTCAGGACCCTCATGGACAACCCCAACAACGACAGACCGGAATGCCGTACTGCTATCATTGTCCGGGAGCTCAGATGTTTCGACATAGACATTGTTGCCCTAAGTGAGACCCGGTGAGCAGGGAAGGCCAACTCAAAGAGCAAGGTGGTGGTTACACCTTCTTCTGGAAAGGTAAACCAGAAGAAGAATGCCACCTCCATGGGGTAGGTTTCGCCATAAAAAATGAACTAGTTGGTCATCTCAGAGACTCCTCCTGCGGGCTAAATGAACGCCTCATGACTTGTTGGCTCAACCCAGCCTGGAACCAGTGCTCTCCGATCATCAGTGCACAGGCCCCAATAATGGAAGCTACTGGAAGCTAAAGAGGATTTCTACTCCAGCCTTGAACAATCTCTATCCCGAGTCCCAACGGGTGACAAACTGATCCTCCTTGGCGACTTCAACGCCAGTCTTGGAAAGGACACAGGCCTCTGGGAAAGTGTGTTCGGCAGAGAGGGGGTAGGGAAAACCAACTCTAATGGTACCCTCCTCCTGACGAAATGCTTAGAACATGGCCTTGTCATAACCAGCACCTTATTCCATCAGAGAGACAAGTATAAGGCTTCATGGCAACACCCTCACTCCAAGCACTGGCATCTGCTCGACGACATCATCATCCGAACGAGGGACAGCAAGGAACTGCGCATCACCCACGCCATGACAGGAAATGCCGACTGCTGGACGGATCACTGCCTGATCCACTCTATCATCTCCATCAAGGTAGCCCCAAAACAGCGATGGCAACAGAAACAATGTTGTAGGCTAATCAGTGCTGGAGCACTCAAAAACCCTGCTAAGAAAGCCATATTCAGCCAGTGCCTCACATCCAATCTGACGACTCCCAGAGAACCAGAGATGCAGAATGTCCACAGCGTCTGTTCTGCCCTCAAGACTTACATAATTAGCACTTGTGAAGAGACGCTCAGTCACTCGACCAGGAAACACAAAGACTGGTTCGATGAGAATAACCAGGAGATCCAGGAGCTAATAAGCTGCAAGCACAAGGCATTCTTGAACTGGAAATAGCAACAGAACTCGCGAGCAAGGAAGCAGCTCTACAGACGTATGAAGGCCGAGGTCCAACAAAAATCTTGTGACCTAAAGCACAGATGGTGGTGGAGAAATGCAGGAGATCCAGCAACTAGCCGACAACCACGACGTACGTGGATTCTTTAGCGCAGTCAAGACCACCTACGGCCCAAGCACCCAAGGCCCTACCCCAATGCGGGCCAAGAATGGAGATGTGCTCATCAGGACAGAGAGACAGTCTGTGCCTGCTGGACGGAGCACTTCGAAGATCTCCTTAACCGAGAATCTGGGCTAGATTTTACACTTTTGAGCAGATTGTCCAAAAATGGCCATTATATCCAGCGTGGACGGTAAAATGGGTTTTCAGATCGCCGGCTTGTCGTTCATTCTCAAAGCCCCTCGACCCCATTTTTGAAATTGGGTGTTACCGAGAGCGAAATAAAGTGGGCGGTAGCATTAAATCTCTCTGACCATCCATAGGAACGGCATGGCAATGCTCGATTCCCAAGATTCAGGAGGTCAAGGGTCATTATGACATGCGCAGAAGAGGAGACAGAGAGAGAGGGAGCTGAGAGGGAGTGAAGGCGTGTGTGGGTGTGGTCTGGCTGCTTTGGGAGGAAGGAGGGAGAGTTTAGAGCTTTAGAGCCAGCAGCGCGCCCCAAGGCAAGACCACAGAGGCCAGAAGGTGGGGGCACCGGACGATCCTACATCTGGAGCTGTGGAGCTCCGATTCTCGCCCGTTAATCCACTGGGTCTGTTCTCTATGGATGAGAGCGCGGACTTCAAGGAACCTGCATCACCAGGCTCCAGAAGGCATTCCACCCCAAGCCCATCTAGTGCTCCTCCGGCCAATCCTGCCACCACTGTGGAGGTACCGGGCCCAAGCACCTTACAACAGGGCACCACATTTGTCCCCAGGACGGCGCCGACCCCGTGGAGGTCTGGTCCACAAGCTTCACATGAGAGCGGAGAGATGGTACAGCTGTCCAGGAGAACTGTAGACATTGGTGACAAGATCCTCGAAGCATTGGGGGGCATATCCAGACAGCTGGCACATGTCTACCAGTCGTCCCGCAGTGCGGTACTCTACCCTTACGTTCTGCACCACCAGTGCCAAAGACACATGAGAGGCAGGACCAAGATCCATCCTGCTTCTGGATCCGAGAATGTTCCCACCTCGGCCGGCACCCCCCCCGTTCCTGTACCCGTGCAACCACCGCTTCTGCCTTCATCACTCCCAATGAGGCACCACCTGAGGAGCTCTTCGGCCAGGCAGCGTGGAGCGAGGAGGGGAAGGGGTAAAGGTGGGGAGAAGAAGGGGAGTGCTCCAGGCATCTAAAGCACTGCTTAAACACAGTCATTATTTTCTGGACCACATGGCTCCAGTTGGGGTGGGGTGGAGTGTAGATGTTTTTAGTATAAGGGGTGTTGCAGTGGTATGGGGCGGACTGGTTGAGCTGGGTGTTCTTTGCCTTCCCATTATTGTTCATGGGTTTGTATGTAACCTTTAGGGCTGCTGATGAAGGGCCGTGTGGATCTTTTTCGGCCGGCGCAGACACGATGGGCTGAAATGGCCTCCTTCTGCGCTGTAAATTTCTATGTTTCTATTGCGTGTGTCTCTGTGGTTCTGGTTGTATCGCTTCAGGGAGTGAAATCCTTTTCTGTTGCAAAAAAGTTCTGGGTCCTGAGAAGGTGCCTGCATGGCGATGTGAGTGCACTGTATTGCTCCCTGTACCCTGGGGAACTTAGCAATAGGGTAGAATGCTCCAGCCCTGTCAGTCTGAGCCTCCATGATCATAGGGAAGCTGATAAAGTCCATTCTACACACGTACAGTGCCTCTGTGACCTGCCTAATGCAATGATGTGTGGCATGGTGAGATAGAGGGAAAATCTCGACCGCGGAGGCCTGAAAGGAACCGGGCGCATAGAAAGGCAGTGCCACAGTGGCCTTGACCTCAACCGACACTGATGTCCTAATGGCAGGCTGCATATGTGGCCTGATGAGCTCACATACTTCATTGATCACCATCTTGTGGAAGTACAATCTCCGACGGCAGGTGTGCTTGGACACGTCGAGATAAGACTTCATTTCCCTGTAAGTGCGGGGTGTGTATGGTCTGGACCTCCTCCTCATTTTGGCACATCTTAGATTGGGCACATAATTATGTGCCATTTGCACTCTGCAGCATCTGCGTATTAATCGATGCAGGCTGAGAAATGGCTGGCCCCATTCCAATGAAAGTATAATAGCGATTGATCAGAAGCAATAATTTCCACACTAAAAACACCTACAGTAAAACCCAATCATCCAGAGTCTGAAAAGCTGTCTGTTGAGATGGTCACTTCACCTGATAAGAACTCCAGAGTCAATCCAAACTCCCCTGAAGTTGAAGCAGCCTTTTCAATGAAGCGACCTGCGATGTGAAAAATCACAACGCTGTGATTAGTTCAGAACAGTTACACTTTTGCAGAGCGATGTTTTTGGCGAGTGATATTGTGGGCGAGATGTGTGCGAGGTGGTGAAAGTGACGCTGGGTGATCTCCTGGGCGTTAGTTTTGGCAAATGTGCTTGACAAAAAAAAGTGGGCGATCGGTATTATTGAATCTCGGCATTAATTACGTGCGGAAAGTAACGCTGGGCGATATTATGGTTGTTGGTTTTGCCCATTCTGATGATTCCACCCAAAAAAAGTGGGCGGGCGTTATTTTTTCCTGGTATTACATACATGGCGATAGTAACGCTCGGCGATAAGTTTCCGAAAATTGGGCCTCAGTTTCCATTTTGTGGCTAAATGGGTGATATCTGGGCATTATACCTCATTTCAGCGGTAAAATGGATGTTAAATGGGCGTTATGCATATAAAAATAATGGAAAATCTAGCCCTCTGTCTTTGATGCAAGTGTCCTCGATGCCATGCTACACATCACCCCCTTAGCAGCCCGGCATGAGGCTGAAAAGGCCATTCAACAACTACAGAATAACAAGGCCTGAGGAGCAGATGAAATCCCCGCCAAAGCACTAAAACATGGCGGAGAAGCACTATTGACGCGAATACATAAAATCATCTCTCTTATTTGGAAGGAGAAAAGCATGACAGGGAATCTCAGAGACACCGTAATCATGACCAAGAAAGGGGACAAGTCCGATTGTGGTAAGTACAGAAGAGTTTCCCTGCTGTCTGCCACAGGGAAGGGCAATGCAAGAATCCTCTTCAATTGCCTTCTCCCTGTGGCTGAAGAGCTCCTTCCAGAGTCGCAATGCGGATTCCGCCCACTAAGGGGAACAATTCAAGAGAAATGCAGGAAACAACACCAACCTCTGTACATGGCCTTCTTTGACCTCACAAAGGCCTTCGACACTGTCAACCGTGAGGGATTATAGAGCATCCTTATCAAGTTCAACTGCCCTCAAAAATTTGTCTCCATCCTCCACCTGCTTCACGATGACATGCAAGCCGTAATCCTGACCAATGGATCCACCACAGACCCAATTCACGTATGGACCGGTGTTAAGCAAGGCTATGTCATCGCACCAACACTCTTCTCGTCTTCCTTGCTGCAATGCTCCATCACACCCTCAGTAAATGCCCTGATGGAGTGGAGCCAACCTACAGAACAAACGGGAAACTTTTCAACCTACATCGCTTCCAGTCCAGATCCAAGGTCATCACATCCTCTGTCATTGAATTACAGTACGCAGATGACACTTGCGTCTGCGCACACTTGGAAGCTGAACTCCAAACCATCGGCAAGACCTTCACAGAAGCATATGAAAGCATGGGCCTTACACTAAATATCCATAATACAAAGGTCCACTACCAACCTGCCCCCGCCACACAGCACTGCCCCTCGATTATCAAAATCCACGACAAGGCCCTCAGAGCCCACTGTCAACAAGGTGAAGTCCAACATTGCCTTCAGTGTGCCAGTGCAGCCTTCGGTTGCCTGAGGAAGAGAGTGTTTGAAGACCAGTACCTCAAACCCGGCACCAAGCTCATGGTCTACAGGGCAGTAGTGATAACCCCCCCCCCTCCTATATGCTTCAGAGACATAGACTATGAACAGCAGGCACTTCAAAGCACTGACCACCAACGCTGCATCCGCAAGATCCTGCAAATCCATTGGCAGGATAGGCGCACCAACCTCAATGTTCTCGCTCAGGCCAACATCCCCAGCATCTTAGCATTGACCACGCTCGATCAGCTCCGATGGACGGGCCACATCGTCCGCATACCGATACAAGACTCCCAAAACAAGCACTCTACTCGGAGCTCTGACATGGCAAACGAGCCCCAGGTGGGCAGAGGAAATGCTTCAAGGACACCCTCAAAACCTCCTTGAAAAAGAGGAACATTCCCACTGACACTGCTCAAAGTGGAAGAGAAGCATTCGGGAAGGCGCGGAACACCTCGAATCTCTTCGCCAGGAGCAAGTGGAGGCCAATCGCAAACAGCGGAAGGAGCGCTCGACAACCCAAGCACCCCACTCACCCGTCCCTTCAACCAACATCCCTTCAACCACCATCTGCCCCACCTGTGACAGAAACTGTAGTTCTCACATCGGACTCATCAGTCACTTGAGAACTCATTTTTAGTCTGGAAGCAAGTCATCCTCGACTCCGAGGGACTGCCTAACGAGAAGGAAGAGGTGGGAGAGGAAGCTGTGAGGAGAACACAAAGCGTCTGCAAAGGGATATAGATAACTAAGTGAGCTGGCAGTAGGGTGGCAGATGGAGTTTAGTGTAGGGAAATGTGAGGTAATTCACTTTGGTAGGTAGAACAGAAAAACAGAATACTTTTTAAATGGTGAGAACATTTAAATGTTGCTATTCAGAGAGATTTGGGTGTCCTTGTGCAAGAAACACAGATAACTAGCATGCAAGTACAGCAAGCAATAAGGAAGTCAAATGGCATGTTGGCCTTTATTACAAGAGTAGTATAAGAGTAAGGAAGTCTTGCTACAATTGTACAGGGCCTTGGTGAGACCACACCTGGAGTCCTGTGCACAGTTTTGGTCTCCTTATCTAAGGAAGGATATACTTGCCTTGGAGTCTTTGGAATTCTCTGCCCCAGAGGGTTGTGGATATTGAGTCTCTGAATATATTCAAGGCTGAGATAGATAGATTTTTGGAGTCCAAGGGAATGAAGGGATATGGAGATTGGGTGGGAAAGTGGAGTTGAGGTTGACGATCAGCCATGATCTTATTGAATGGCAGAGCAGGCTCGAGAGGCCGAATGGCCTACTCCTGCTCCTATTTCTTACGTTCTTATGTTCTTATTTTCCTCTATTTTAATTCTAATGAAATAATATACAGCATACACAGAGGAGCAAGTCTTAGATGGGGTGGAGATAAAAACAAAATATGAGTCCTGAACTATAGCTCACAACTAGTGATGGCCAGCTAAAGAAATGGAAAGACTCAGAAGTATCACCACATCACTGAGATAAGTGAAAGTACAGAGGGAGACTGCCGCCTCATATCATGGGTGTAGTGGCTATTGCCAGGTATTGCTCACTGAGGCAGGGGCAGTTAGAGCAGGGGTTCAGAGAGCACAGGAGGCACAAGAAATGCATTACACACAGAACAACTACTCCTGGCTACAAGGTTGGTATTGGGCATGATAGGGGAATAATAGTTGGTGTGGCTGAGACTCAGCAGGGATGCTGTGATTAGGGTAAGCCAACTCGGCCCTGATCATCTGTAAGGACAGTAAACTATCTCCCCTGCCTTACCATTAGCAACGGAGGTCATCACTGCCGTGAAATGTTATGCCAAGCATCTTTTCAGGTGCTCAAAGAGCACCACAGGTGTAATCCACTTTACCATGTATTGCTCTGTTAAGGAGATAACTGAAATCCTGTTCACCACGCACCCTCTACACACACTGCACCAGTTCCCAGCAGCAGCAGAAGCAGTTATATCAACAGGCAAATGCTGTGCAATCCCTCACCAAAAATATTCTATGCTTCCTGGGGAACTGAGTGATGCATTCTTTCTGAGGCAGTCCAACATGATGCAGCTCTTTGAAGGAGAGATGTAAAGGTGGACAGCTGGTTTGCTGGGAAAAATGACTATGTGCACGGCACCTCGGTATGACTTCTGTATCCCGAAAGAAAATAAATGCAAAGAGGCACGAGGTTCCTCATTGAGCAGACACTTGTGGTGTGAAAGCAATGCATTAGATGCTTGGAACAATCAGGAGGAGGTCTGAAAATGTGCTCAGAGAAGGTCAGCACAGCCAAGGGAGACCAGTGTAAGAAGTGCTTGTTGCTGGATTGTTCCAGCAAGCTCTTCACTTTCCCACTATTACTGTACTTCCCGTTAGACATATTTGCAATCATGGAACTGTTAGTTGTGTCACCTGTTTAGTTTTCCAAAGAACTACATATGTTCTATTTGTTTTACATGGCACCTTTTTCGACTGAGAAAGCAAGAATAGATTGCAAGGTGTATTAAAAATGAAATTATTTTACTCAGAGTTTGAGCATGTATCGTGTTTGAGTGAATGTTTGGGGCGGGCGGTGGGGTGGGGGGGGATATTAAATTGGCTAACCCGCGCCAGGTTATTGCTGGCAACAGATTAAATTTGTGTTGCCTGCTGTTTTAAATGATTGCTGCACATTGCCAGTACTATCTGGGCTGTTCATTGGCTGTACGCAGGGGGCTCGAGATCACAAGGATCTAATGCGACCTAAAGGTAGTCTTCTTAAAGAGAAGGTGCATTGTGGCTGTAAGAACTGGTGGGAGCTTTTTGAAAAGGGAATCTGGGCTGCGATATTTACAGGAATAGCTGAACATGTGGGAGAGTGAGCACCAAGGCTGTCTGACAATGCACTGGAGGTCTTGGTGTAAGATGTGGAGAGAAGGAGAGACAACCGGTGTACACAGTGAGGCAGGAGGCCCTCCAGACAGATCCTCAGGAGGCAGTGGGAAGAAGTTGTGGCGGAGGTCAATGCCAGGAGTATTGCTCCAAGAACATGGATGTATTACAAGAAGAAGTTTAATGATCTGACATGGCTTGTCAAGGTAAGTGAGTTCATCTTCCAATGTCATATCCTACCAACTGAACCATGAGCCTCATCCACTACTCAATTCACCACACCCCAACATCCACCTACCACCAATCTCTATCAATCAGGACTCAACCCTTCAATTCATATGCTTTACCTTCCCCTCACATACTTAGCACTGTTGCAAGCCTCCCACCCACAACTCACACTGACAGCTATTCAACTATGACAGCAACATCACCTGAACATATTCCACACATTCACTGACACACTTCACTCTTTCTTGCAGGAGAAAGTGCATTACAGAAGGCAGCAGAAAATAACTGGTGGAGGACAAGTGCATGTACTTGTTTTAACCCCCATGGAGGAGACAATGATGGTCATCATGGGAAAGTGCATTGCTGAGGCCGTGGTCACTGGTGGGGCTGGAGGGATCAATGATGAGGGTATCAGCATTCCTAATCTTCCTTCTCTCATCCAACTTCTTCCTCATCCCACAACCTCTTCGGACTCACAAACTGCAGATGGTGTAAGCATGCACTACTTAATTTCTCCTCTCACCTCACCACAACCCAACCTGAATAAATATGAATGGACCACCCGGCATCGCCCTCGGACACGACAACGGCACACCCAGACCAGTAGACCCTGCAAAGTCCTCCTCGCTAACATCTGGGGACTTGTGTCAAAATTGGTAGAGCTGTCTCACAGGTGAGTCAAGCAACAGACTGACATAGTCATACTCACAGAATCATATATCTCAGTCAATGCCCAGATTTCTCCATCACCATGCCTGGGCATGTTCTGTCCCACTGACAGGACAGACCCTGCAGGAGTGGCAACACAGTGGTATACACTGGCATCTACCCGACAAAGTGGAACACTGCCCAAGAATGTCCTGTCCACAAAAAACAGGACAAATACAATCTGTCCAATTTGCACCCCATCAGTCTACTCTTAATCATCAACAAAATGATGGAAGGTGGCATTGTCATGCTATCAAACGGCACTTACTCACCAATAACCTGCTCACTGATGCTCAGTTTGGGTTCTGCCAGGACCACTTGGCACCAGACCTCATTATAGCCTTGGTCCAAACATGGATAAAAGAGCTGAATTCCAGACATCAAGGCAGCATTTGACTGAGTGTGGCATCAAGGAGCCTTGTTAAAACTGAAGTCAATGGGAATCAGGGGGGAAATTCTCCACTGGCTGGAATCATACCTATCACAAAGGAAGATGGTTGTGGTTGGAGGAGGTCAATCATCACAGTCCAAGGACATCATTGCAGGAGTTCCTCGGGACACTGTCCTAGGCCCAACCATCTTCAGCTGATTCATCAATGACTTTCCCTCCATCATAAGGTCATAAGTGGGGATGTTTGCTGATGATTGCACAGTGTTCAGTGCCATTTGTAAATCCTCAGGTAATGAAGCAGCCCATGTTTGCATGCAGCAAGACCTGGATGACATTCAGGCTTGGGCTAATAAGTGGCAAGTAACATTCGCGCTACACAAGTGCCAGGCAATTACTATCTCCAACAAGCAAGAGTCTAACCACCGCCACTTGACATTCAACGGCATTACCATCGCTGCATCCCTCACCCGAGGGTCACCAATGATCAGAAACTTAACTGGACCAGTCATATAAATACTGTGGCAACAAGAGCAGGTTAGAGGCTGGGTATTCTGTGGCGAATATCTCACCTCCTGACTCCCAAAAGCCTTTCCACCATCTGTAAGTCACATCAGGAATGTGATGGAATACTCTCCACTTACCTGGATGAGTGCAGCTCCAACAACACTCAAGAAGCTCGACACCATCCAGGACAAGCAGTCCGTGATTGCCACCCCATCCACCACCTTAAACATTCACTCCCTCCACCACCGGCGCACCATGGCTGCAGTGTCTACAAGATGTACTGTAGCAACTCGCCAAGGCTTCTTTGGCAGCACCTCCCAACCCATGACCTCGACCATCTGGAAAAACCAGGTAGCAGGCGCATGGGAACACCATTACCTCCTCGTTCCCCTCCAAGTTAGACACCATCCTGACTTATAAATATATCTCCGTTCCTTCATCGTTGCTGGGTCAAATTCCTGGAACTCCCTCCGCAACAGCACTGTGAGATTACCTTCACCACAAGGACTCAAGCAGTTCAAGAAGGTGGCTCACCACCATCTTCTCTAGGGCAATTAGGGATGGGCAATAAATGCTGGCCTTGCCAGCGATGCCCACATTCCAGGAACGAATAAATATAAACCCTTTTCCTATTTTCTTTTAAGATACCCAAGAACTGGAACCTACCCAGCCAATGGAGGAAGAGGAAGAAGACAGTGATGATGAAGAGACACCATCACTCGATCTTACAGTCACAGCCACCAGCTCAGAGACCAAAACTGCATGTATTTTAGAGGCTAGGAAATATGAGATAGCTTCACATGGTGAGACACTAGGCACCAGGCGCAGGAACCCGGGCAGGAGGGAAATATAGCACAGGTGCCAACTCGCCGGAGAGTGAGGTCACACACAATCTCTGCTGCAGTGGAGTCAGATGAAGATTTTAATGGGCCAGGCTACAGAAGAAGCCTGACGGGTGTACATAACCAAATGCTTGCTGCACTGGAAAGCCTGCAAGAAAGCCTGTGCATAATATCAAGGAGCATGGAGGAGTCCAGCACCAACTTGGCACAGGGCTTTGCGCAGAGCTTGAAGCCCATCCTTTCCAGAATGGAGCGGTTGATCACCTTCATCAGCACACCTGTGGAACCCATCAGGATGCAGTATCTGATAGTCAGTGTCTCAGCTTCCACTGCAGCACAAACAGCTTCCATCAAAGGTCTGAGTGCTGCCTTCTAAACTCAGACGGCTGACAGCATGCTCAAAGCGGCTTCCAGGGCATCACCGAGGTCCATCAATCTGTTTTCCAACAGATCAGTAGGATTGCTGAGGCACCGCCCTGGGAAAGTGACAGTGGCTCCATGGATCACAAACCTGCTTTCCTCTCTCAAGATGATAACATTCCTGCTCCCAGCCCTACCACTGCACCAGTGCCCATTCTATTGCCTATCAGCCAGCCAGCCCAGACTGCTGCAGCCCAGTGATAGTGCATTTTGAAGCCAGGCCCTTTATGCCCAAAGCTGCTCAAGGACATCCTCCAAGGCCATCTGCAGTCTTCTTAATTAAAAGTCAGCAGCCTTCCACTACCCATGCTTCAGCCACTGGGGAAGTAACTCATAGGAACAGTAGGACTGGCAAAGGCATATGGAAGACAGGCACTAAGGGAAAGCACAAGGCTGATTTGTTTACTTTTGTATGCATCATGTAATGATTGAATGGGATTGGAATGTGCATTTTCTGGTGGTTTTTAAATTTCTGTCGTTGGATAAAGGAGAATATGATGGTCAGCGATAGAGGAAAAGTAAGGAGTGTGGGACTGAGGGTGAATGGGCAGGTGTGGTTGAGGTTACTGGCATTACCCATGATTTATTTGATCACATGGAGCCCGGGCGGAAAGGGGCTGTTTATGTTATAGCCTCTCTTCCTCTTTCTGTTCTTCCACTTTCTCTTCCACTTCCTCCTCCTCCTCTTCCCACTTCTAACAGCTTGTCGTGCTCTGTGTGGCCTTTCTTCATTTTCCCAGTCATGGTCAATCCCCAGAGAAAGCCTTACCAGACCAGCCATGTCTGGAAGCAACATGTTTGCTTCTGTTAAAAGCACAAGCTTTTAATTGAACAAAAATCTTTCAGCACCAGTCACCCCACACCCTGTAGACTTTTCAAATTTTAGCAAAATATAGGAAAGCTCCAAAAACAATGAGTCCTTCATTCCATTTATCATTGTGTTCAGCTGTGTAAGGTTAAGACAGAGCTTTGGCTGAAGTGTGCTGTTAGAAAAATGGCAACGCTGGTGTCAAATCAGCATTGCACACTGATTGACACCTTAATCTACGTGTTGGCGACAGTTGCTAGGTACGCGGCGCAAACCTCTTTACCAAGATGGCGTCTGGCGCAACTCCCATTGGAAGTGTGCGCACATAAGTCGGACCCCATATTTATGCATTAGATGGTCACACAGCACCTAAAAAATGGGCGCGACAGAGCACAATTCACCCCCCATGTGCTTCTCCCTTGTGGTTAGCTACTGTGTTTTATGAACATCTGCATAAACCTTATATATATGTCTCGTTCCCACATGGCTCCCGAGCTGAGGGAGCAACAGGATAAGCAGCTGCTTAGCCAATTCCAAAAGCTATGTCCATTATTAACCCTGCTATACTGGAGGAGGCAGACCTGTGCAAGAGCGGAGCTGGGAGCGGGGGATGAGTAAATAAATATCGCGGCAGAGGAGGCCCGAGACCGGAGGAGGTGGACCTGTGTGAGAGCAGGACAACACAACAGAGGCAGAATTCGAAAGAGTGATGTCAGGATAAAAGAAATGACGTTGGCACAAGGGAAGGAGCTGATTGGTGAGTAGCTGGTGAGTGTTCTTTTAAAGCTTTAATTTTATTTCTGCTAAGTTAGTTCTTAGTCAATTAATTAAAGGCATGGCAGGGCAGCTCAGTCCCGTGGAATGCGCATCTTGTGCCATGTTGGAAGTCCTGGATGCATCTCATGGCCTGGACGACCTCATGTGCAGGAACTGTCGCCAGCTGCAGCAGCTCGAAATCCGCGTCTCGGAGCTTGAGCGGCAGTTGGTGTCACTGCAGTGCATCCGTGAGGCTGAGAACTTCGTGGATAGCACGTTTTAGGAGGTCGTCACCCCACAGCTAAAGAATGTGCAGGCAGGGATAGGTGACCGCAAGACAGAAGAGGAGGACCAAGAAGATAGTGCAGGAGTCCTCTGAGTGCATCTCACTCTCTATCCAGTACTCTGTTCTGAATATTGGGGGGGGGCGAAAGTGCCTCTGGAGAATGCAGCCAGAGCCAAGTCCATGGCACCACGGGTGGCTTAGCTGCACAGGGGGGAGGAAGAAGAGTGGGGGAGCAATAATGGTAGGTGATTTGATAGCTAGGGGAGCAGACAGGCGTTTCTGCGGCCACAGACGTGACTCCAGGATGTTGACTCCCTGGTGCCAGGGTCTAGGATGACACCAAGCGGCTGCAAGACATTCTGGTGGGAGAGGGTGAACAGCCAGAGATCCTGGTCCCAATTGGCATAAATGACTTAGGTAGAAAGAGGGATGAAGTCCTGCAGGCAGCTAGGATAGAAATGAAAAAGCAGGACCTCAAAGGTAGTAATCTCCGGATTATTCCCGGTGCCACGTCCAAGTGAGTACAGAATTGGAGGAGAGAAGGGATGAATGCGTGGCTGGAGAGATGGTGCAGGAAGGAGGGCTTGAGATTCCTGAGGCATTGGGACCGTTTCTGGGGGAGGTGGGACGTGTACAAGCCGGACAGGTTGCACCTCAACACAGCCGGGACCAATATCCTCGCGGGGGTGTTTCTAGTGCTGTTGGGGCGGATTTAAACTAGCTTGGCAGTTGGATTGGAACCTGAGAGTAGATTCAGAAGGGGGAGAGGTAAAGCTGGAATTGAAAAGCAGCAAATTCGAAAGTGAATTTGGAAGGCTGAGGAAATGAAGGCGAGAACATAGACAATATGGAGTTTGGCAGTGCTAAATGGAATATACTTCAATGCAAGGAGTCTAGGGAATAAGGCAGATGAGCTGAGAGCACAGATAGACACTTCGGAGTATGATATTATAGCTATTACTGATACATGGCTGAAAGAAGGGCAGGTATGGTTACAGGGTTTTCACACGGGATAGAGAGGGGGGGTAAAATAGGAGTGAAGGTCGCAGTATTGATTAAAGAAACAATTACAGCTGTGAGGAGGGATGATATGTTGGAAGGATCATCAAATGAGGCCATATGGGTTGAATTGAAGAACAAAAAAGGGGGGATCATGTTACTGGGGTTGTACTATAGACCCGCAAACAGTCAGAGGGAGATAGAAGAGCAAATATGTAAGCAAATTTCTTAGAAGTGTTAAAACTATAAGGCAGTAATAGTACCCTAATATTAACTGGGATGGAATTAGTGTGAAAGGTATAGGGGGTACATAATTGCTATAATACATTCAGGAGAACTTCTTTAGCCAGGATGTAACAAGCCCAACAAGGGAAGGGGCAGTTTTGGACTTTGTTTTAGGGAATGAAGCTGGACAGGTGGAAGGGGTATCAGTGGGAGAGCATTTTGGTGCTAGTGATCATAATTTAGTTACATTATGGTTGTTATGGAAAAGGATAAAGATAAAGCAGGAATAAAGGTTCTCAATTGGGGTAAAGCCAATTTTACCAAGCTAAAAGGTGATTTAGCCAAAGTGGACTGGAAACAGCTAATTGAAGATAAATCAGTGACAGAGCAGTGGGAGGCATTCAAGGAGGAGATGCTGAGGGTTCAGAGCAACTGTGTTCCCTTAAAGAAAAAGGGTGGGACTAACAAATCTAAAGCCCCCTGGATGTCAAGGGGCATACAGGATAGGATAAAACAAAAGGAGGCTTATGACAGACACCGAGGGCTCAATACTGCAGAAACTCTAGAGGAGTATAGAAAATGCAGGGGTGCAATTAAAAAGGAAATTAGGAAAGCAAAAGAGAGAGCCTGAAAACAATTATGCAAGTAAAATGAAAGAAAACCCAAAGATATTTTATAAATACATCAAGAGCAAAAGAATAACTAAATAAAGAGTAGGATTTAGTAGAGAATATAAAGGTAATCTGTGGGTGGAGGCGGAAGACGTGGGTATCGTACTTATTGAATACATTTTGTCTGTTTTCACAAACGAGAGGGGCGATGGAGACATTGCAATCAGGGAGGAGGAGTGTGAAATATTAGATGAAATAAACATAGTGAGAGAGGAAGTATTAAGGGGTTCAGGAGACTTGAAAGTGGATAAATCCCGAGGCCCGAATGAAATGTATCCCAGGCTGTTAAGAGAAGCAAAAAAGGAAATAGCAGAGGCTCTGACCATCATTTTCCAATCCTCTCTGATTACAGGTGCACTGTCAGAGGACTGGAGGACTTCTAACATTGTACCTCTGTTTAAAAAAGGAGACAGGGATAGACCGAGTAATTACAGGCCTATCAGCCTTACCTCGGTGGTGGGAAAATTCTGAGAGACAGGAAAAATCTTCATTTAGAAAGATACGGAATCATCAAGTACAACCAGCATGGATTTGTTAAGAGAAGGTAATGTCTGACTAACTTGATTGAATTTTTTGAGGAGGGTCGATGGGGGTACTGCGTTTGATGTAGTTGTTATATATGTGAACTTGTATTTACTCAGCTCGGGGTCCCTCTGGGGTGGATTTTACGTTGTTGGTCGGTTTGGTTTTCTTCCTCGATGTTGCATCGGTTTCTTCTATTTGCCTCTCGGTTGGCTCCTTCTTAACTCAACTCTACAACTCAATGCAAAAGCTGACTCCAACCTCCCAAAACCTCCAACCCCCTTGTGTGTTTTTGCAGCTTTTCTTATAGTCCGTTCATCTTCGCGCCAAAACTGCATGCCATTGTCTTAGGTCTTCCTTGAATAAAATCGGGTATGAATGGCAGTTCGATGTGTATCGATCTGTCTGGAATGGGAGATTAGCCACACCTCCTGTATCCTGTCACTCGCTGATGGGGTGAATGAAGGTGATTGTTCACTATCTTGACAGAGGTGCCACTCTGTCTGGGCTGGCCAAAATGATTCCATCAGACCTGTGGGCCTTTGTTTAATTATTCAAACTGGTACCCTTTGTGTTGCCTTGTGTATTACTGGGGAGATTTTGCCTGGACATGTTGCCTCTTCTGTGACGGTTTTACATGAAAAGCTGGAGAAATGTCCTTATAAAATATAAAGTTCCCTTGTATCCATTTTCCTGGAAGAACCGAATGTACACTCTTCCCCCTTACGGTAGCTGGCTCATCGCCCGTCCGGTTCCGTGCCCCTGCAACACTGCCTGTTACTGTACAGGGTGGCCAGAGTCCCATCATCCTCTGCGGTTTACAGGCTGTTGGCTGCAGTTGGTCATTTTAAACATGGCATCTTCCCATTCTCCCTGCCACATTTCTCCGTGGTTGGTTATGCAGAACTTTACAGGTGCACCAACGTATGGCCTCATGAAGAATCTGCTCACTCCAGCAAAACCCACGGAGAAATCGTACGATGATTTGTTCACACTGGTCTGAGAGCATTTGAACCTGAAGGGAAGCGTTCTGATGGCGAAGTACCGGTTTTACATCTACAAAAGGTCTGAAGGCCAGGAAGTGGTGAGTTATGTCACCGAGCTGAGAAGCCTTGCAGGACATTGCGAGTTTGAAGGACATTTGGAGCACATGCTCAGAAACTTTTTTGTACTTGGCGTTGGCCACGAAATCATACTTCGCAAAGTTTTGACTGTGGAAGGCCATAGCGATAGCGCAGGCGTTCATTGCAACCAGTGACAATATGAAGCAAATCTCTCAGCACACAAGTGCTGCTACAAGTACTGTGAACAAAGTGATGTTGTTTTTGAATCATAATGTACAGGGCAGGTCACACATACCTGCAGCTGCAAGTTCACAGATGTCTCAGAGTCCACCATCAAGGGTGATGAATGCAAGGCCATTAACACCTTGTTGGCGCTGTGGGGGTGATCATCATTTCTATTCATGCCAATTGAAAGGGTACGTTTGCAAGGGCTGTGGAACAATGGGACACCTCCAACGAGTGTGCAGGTGAGCTGCAAAACCTGTTAAACATGCAAACCACCATGTTGTAGAGGAGGACAGATCCACGGAGGATCACGATGAACCAGAAGCTCAGACCGAGGAGGCAGAGGTACATGGGGTGCACATATTCACCACGAATTGTCCCCCGATAATGCTGAATGTTGAACTAAATAGACTCCTGGTGTCAATGGAGCTGGACACGGGCACGAGCCAGTCCAGCATGGGCAAAAAGACTTTTGAAAGAGTGTGGTGCAGCAAGGCCTCAAGGCCAGTCTTAATTCCAGTTCACACGAAACTAAGAACTTACACAAAAGAATTGATTCCTGTAATCGGCAGTGCTACCATAAAGGTCTCCTATGATGGAGCGGTGCACAAGCTGCCACTCTGGGTGGTATCGGGCGATGGTCCCACGCTGCTCGGCGGGAGCTGGCTGGGAAAGATACGCTGGAACTGGGACGATGTCCGAGCGCTGTTGCCCGCTGACGATACTTCGCGTGCCCAGGTCATAAATAAATTTCCTTTGCTGTTTGAGCCAGGCATCGGGAAATTCCAAGGAGCAAAAGTGCAGATCCACCTAATTCTGGGGGCACGATCCATCCATCACAAGGCGAGAGCAGTTCCGTACATGATGAGAGAAACGGCAGGGATCGAGCTAGACCGGCTGCAAAGAGAGGGCATCATTTCACCGATCGAGTTCAACGAGTGGGCCAGTCTGATCATTCCTGTCCTCAAGGGAGACGGCACCGTCAGAATCTGTGGCGATTACAAAGTAACTGTCAATTATTTCTCCCTGCAGGACCAATACCCACTACCAAAGGCCGACGACCTCTTTGCAATGCTAGCGGAAGGAAAGATGTTCACGAAACTGGATCTGACTTCAGCCTACATGACACAGGAACTGGAGGAATCATCGAAGGCCCTCACCTGCATCAACAGGTCTTTTTGTTTATAACAGATGCCCATTTGGAATCCGATCAGCAGCGGTGGTATTCCAGAGAAACATGGAAAGCTTACTGAAGTCAGTCCCGCACACCGTGGTCTTCCAGGATGATATCTTGGTCACAGGTTGGAACACAGTCGAGTATATCTGCAGCACCTGTAGGAGGTTCTTAGTCGACTCAACCGCGTGGCGCTCAGGTTAAAACGCTCGAAGTGCGTTTTCCTGGTGCCTGAAGTGGAGTTCTTAGGAAGGAGGATTGTGGCGGATGGCATCAGGCCCACTTACGCGAAGACGGAAGTAATCGAGAACGCACCGAGGCCACAGAACGTGGCAGAGCTGCGGTCCTTTCTGGGACTCCTGAACTACTTTGGTAACTTCTTACCGGGTCTTAGCACAGTGTTAGAACCACTGCATGTTTTACTACAAAAAGGCGATGAATGGGTTTGGGGCAAAAGCCAAGAAAATGCCTTTGTAAAAGCTGTGTGATTCACGGGAGCTGGTCCAGTGTCCCAGTGGAAATGCAGAAAGAGATTAAGCCATTCCAGCGGCGCAAAGATGAAATGTCTATACAGGCAGACTGCCTTCTGTGGGGCCATTGAGTAGTGGGGCAATAGGGCAGAGACACCTTCATCAATGACCTCCACAGTACCCACCTAGGCATCGTAATGATGAAAGCGATATCCAGATCCCACGTGTGGTGGCCCAATTTCGATGCGGACTTAGAGTCCTGTATTCACAGATGAAATACATGCTCGCAGTTAAGCAATGTATCCAGGGAGGCACCGCTAAGTTTATGGTCTTGGCCCTCCAAACCGTGGTCTATGGTACACGTTGACGATGTAGGTCTGTTCTTGGGTAAAATGTTCCATGTGGTTGTAGATGCATACTCCAAATGGATTGAATGTGAGATAATGTCGGTTTGCATGTCCACTGCCACTACTGAAAGCCTGCGGGCCATGTTTGCCACTCACGGCTTACCCGATGTCCTGGTGAGCGATAACAGGCCATGTTTTACCAGTGCTGAGTTCAAAGATTTAATGACCCGTAACGGGATCAAACATGTCACATCTGCCCTATTTAAACCAGCATCCAATGGTCAGTCAGAGAGAGCAGTACAAACCATCAAGGCTCGTTGCAGACTCGCCTATCCCGAGTCCTGCTTAGCTACCGCACGAGACCACACTCGCTCACTGGGATGCCACCTGCTGAACTGCTCATGAAAAGAGCACTTAAGTCAAGGCTCTCGTTAGTTCACCCTGATCTACATGAACAGGTAGAGCTGGCGGCTTCAACAAAGTACATACCGTGATAGCGCAAATGTGTCACGCGAGATTGAAATCAATTACCCTGTATTTGTATTGAATTAGACACAAGGTCCCAAGTGGCTTCCCGGCCAAAGAGTTTTTCGGGTCAAATTTTCAAATGGACTCATTCAGCGGAAACACTTGGACCAACTCAAACTCAGATTTATGTACTATCCTGAGCAACCCACCTTGGACCCTACCTTTTTTGATCCCCCAACATACACACCAGTGGCAACTGGCACCACGGTTGACCATGAAGCAGAACCCATCATCCACAGCAGCCCAGCAGGACCAGCTGCACAGCAGCCCAGCGAGGGCCCAACAAATGATTCAACAATACCAGCTTTCACACCGAGACGATCAACCAGGGCAAGAAGGGCCCGAGATCGACTCACAATGTAAATAGTTATTTTATTGACTTTGATGGGGAGTGTTGTTTTGTATGTGGACTTGTATTTACTCTGTACAGCCACCAGAGGGCTCATCCACTGGAGTCCAAGGGATTAAGGGATCCCTTGGGAGCACAGGTATTTAAGGAGGCCTCACAGGTTGGAGAGGCACTCTGGAGACCTGCAATAAAAGACTACGGTCACACTTTACTTTGAGCTCACAATGTTCAGTCTGACTCTTTCTCCATACTTAACAGTAATGTATATGGATTTATCAAGGCTTTTGTAAGGTCCCACAGGCAGACTGGTCACAAATGTAAAAGCCCATGGGATCCAAGACAAAGTGGCAAGTTGGATCCAAAATTGGCTCAGAGGCAGGAAGCAAAGGGTAATGGTTGATGGGTGATTTTGTGATTGGAAGGCTGTTTCCAGTGGGGTTCCACAGGGTTCAGTACTAGGTCCTTTGCTTTTTGTGGTATATATATCAATGATTTAGATTTGAATGTATCGGGTATGATTGAGAAGTTTTCAGGTGATACAAAATTGGTTGTGTGGTTGATGATGAAGAAGAAAGCTGTAGACTGCAGAAATATATCAATCAACTGGTCAGGTGGGCAGAACCGTGGCAAATGGAATTCAATTTGGAGAAGTTTGAGGTAATGTATTTGAGATGGGCAGAAAAAGCAAGGGAATACACATTAAATGATAGGACACTGAGAAGTGTAAAGGAACAAAATGACTTTGGAGTGCATGTCCACAGATCCCTGAAGGTAGCAGGCCAGGTAGATAAGTTGGTTAAGAAGGCATACGGAATACTTGCCTTTATTAGCCGAGGCATAGAATACAAGAGCATGGAGGTTATGCTTGAACTGTATAAAACACTAATTAGGCCACAGCTAGAGTACTACATGCAGTTCTGGTCACTACATTACAGGAAAGATGTGATTGCACTTCGAGAGGGTAGTGAGGAGATTTACAAGGATGTTGCCTGGAAAGGAGAATTTTAGCTATGAGGACAGATTGGATAGGCTGGGTTTGTTTTCTTTGGAACAGAGGAGGCTGAGGGAAGATGTTATTGAGGTGTATACAGTTATGAGGGGCCTAGATAGAGTGGCTAGGAAGGACCTATTTCCCATAGCAGATGGGTCAACAATCAGGGGGCATAGATTTAAAGTAATTGGTAGGAGGTTTAGAGGGAATATGAGGGGATTTTTTCACCCAGAGAGTGGTGGGGGTCAGGAACTCACTGCCTGAAAGGCTGGTAGAAAGCCTCACCACATTTTTAAAGTACTTGGATGTGTACTTGAAGTGCCGTAACCTACAGGGCTACGGACCAAGATCTGGAAAGAGGGATTAGTCTGGATAGCTCTTTGTTGGCCGGTACGGACACGATGGGCCGAAATGGTCTCCTTCCGTGCTGTAAATTTCTATGATTATATGATGTGATACCTGCTTCTGTATCAGGAATCCCCTTTCCGTGCAGTCACTGTGGGCTCATTGCTTTTTGGGGTAGCATCTGCAGTCACTTGTGCAGCGTTATGTGATGCACAGAACTGCTGCTGGCGTAAGTGGCAACTGCCTACTGATACGCTTTTTAACACATTCTGCGGGTGGATAATATGTCCTCATGAGCCCCATATATCTGTGTGATCATGGAATACTGGGCACATATGAAATCCCTGAGTCCTTCTTTGGTCTGTAAACATACTCCAAGTGTGTTGATGTCAGCCTGGGCTGCTTTTTGTTATTTCAACGCAAAATCCTCCATGGCAGCAGAGCAGCACTCATGAGAGCTGTTTCTAGTACTATGTCTGCGGTTTGCATTGGTGAAGTTGCCAATGGTGTTGCTCCCTATGCAATGGCAGCTTGCCGCGCAGAAACCTGTTTCTCCAGTCTAGTTACTTGGGGCTCAATTTTCCCCAGTCATTTGCGCTGTTTTTTGGCGGGCGCCGCTTTTTTTTGGCGTAAGTTTTTAAATTAAAGTTTCCCCAAGGAATCTGCACCAGCGTAACTGAGTTAGTTATGATTTGTTTAGGTTCGGGGTTTTTTTTGACCTCATAGGGGGCTTACCTCATGTCTGCGGCAGTTTTCAGCATTTGTCACAGTTTCCCCAAAAAAAATTTCTCCTAGGTCAGCATACTTGGCCACTCCCAAAAAACCTTCTGGTGATTTAAGAGAAAGCAGTGCACATTGAAAAATTGACGCAGAAAGACAACATTGTTTTTCATCAAAGTTTTGGAGGGAGATAAGAACACTTTAAATATGCATAATAAAAATTAAACTTTTTTTCCTTTGTTTGATGGAATTCTGAACTTTTCATTTTTTTTATTCACATATGTAGGGGAGGACGAAAACCCCCTCATTTTACCCAGAAGGAAAAGGGCTGTGGGATCAGTCTGTGCTGTGAATTGAAACCGATGGAAGGAAAACTTTGGGACACAAATGGAGACCGCCCCCCCCCCGTGTTTGGACTCATAGGAAAGGGAATTTAATTTGGAACTATCTACCAGAAAGTTTGAAATCCTAAAGTGCACATGGAAGAAACTATGAACTTTAATCGAATTTGGGATTTTTTTTAAAGGTCTGCAAGAAAAGGGGTGGAGTCAATATCAAAAGGGCCAGTTTGGACATTGGAACTAATCAAATTGTCTGGGAACTGTATACCCTCGAAACTTGCCCCTTGAAAACATTAGCATTTAAACAATGCCACATACATATTCCAACACCTTTTTCATCAGGCATAGAAATATCTGGCTCAGGCCAGACTAGCACAATGGCTACAGGAGGCCAATGCAATCAACACCCACTCAAACCTTGAGTAGGTTAAGATCAGTGGAAAAAAAACCTAAAAACCTCAAACTGCTGCATTTTTCAAAATCAAAAGTCCACCAATGAGAAGAATCGACTTCAGCAGGAGAGGCGGACTGGATAATCTGGCTATAAAAAAGGGGTTTCTGACGTAGTGGTATAGAGGAGTGATGATTTTCCCTGCCCTCGTGATTCAACAACCACAACCACAGGCCTCTCGACACTGAAGGGAAACCAGTGTCCGAAGACACCAAAGATAGAAGAAACAAACCACCAGACTGCGGAAGGCACAGTAGTGAGTATAACCTCTGGTCCCCAGAACTCCCAACTCAGTTAGGCCAGGAAAGGTGGGAGGTTGGGCATTGTACTGCTAAACTGGTGTAAAGATTTTCGTTGTGTCCGTTTAGTGGGATTTAGGGGGATTGTTTTGTTGGTGTATTGCTGTTTGTTGAGTTACACCTTGCCAAATAAATTGGGAGCCTAAAGTTCCTCTTGGAATCACCTTGTCTCAGTTCTATTGTATTACATCTCCTGATCGTGAGTCTTATGTCAGAACCGTGTAAGGGAAGCTAGGAGCGCCTCGAAAACGCTCAACTGTGTGTCACAGGCTAGGGAAGAAGGGGTTCGGAGTGTTTGACACTCACAGGTGCCTCACAGGCTAGGCATAAGCTGTGGGGACGCACAAGTCTCAAAACCCCCTTCATAAGCTGTGGACACAGTCTCTCCAGGGGTGCTCTTGCAGCACTCAGGGTACCTCACAGGCCAGGCATAAGCTGTGAGGGCAGAAGCCCAGAGAGAGACACCCAAGGCACAACAACAACCCTGTGAAAACCCCTTACACATGCCACCACCGAACATCTTCAAAACAGGGCTGGAGGGTCGCAGCATCGACCGGCAGAATCGCCCCTGCGCCCGGATACGGGCTGGGGGCTCAGCTGCAAAACAAGCCCGGGGCGGGGGAAGTGGCAATTGGAAGACTGCACTAGGCCGGTGGATGGGGGAGGGTGGGAGAGGGTGGGGCGGTGGGGGGTGGAAGGTGCTGTTCAACGTGATCGGAAAAAATCACAAGACAGCAATGAGCCCAGGCGATTGAGGGGTGGGGGGGGGGGAGTGGGGGGGATTCCCGATCACTGCGCTTGCTCAGACCTGGGTGTGGTCCATACAGACCTTGGGAAGGGAGAACAAAGAACCTGTCCTGCCTTCCTGCCCTTTTGAGCTTCTTGCAAAGGTAAAATTTAAGCATGGGGGCAATACTGACAAATGTGTGAGCCTTCTGCATCATGATGTTGTAGAGGAGACAATTGATTCGACGTCATTGCAGGAGGAACCTCAGAGCCAATAGGGCACTGAACAGGAGGCCTTACCCACCTCGGGTATATTGAGACAGGCATTCGTACCTGCACCTTAATGATGCAGCCTGTGTCAGAAGGCTGCGTTTCCACAAAGAAGTTGTAACTGAGATCATTGAGTTGCTGAAAGCAGACCTGCAACGTAGAAGCATCAGGAGGACTGCTTTGTCAGTTGAAGTGATGGTTACAGCTGCACATTCATTCTATGCATCCAGATCCTTCCAAGCTACAACTGGGGATGTGTGCGCCATTTCTCAACATGCAACACATGTCTTCAACACTGCCTCCAGTGTGCCAGTGCAGCCTTCGGCTGCTTAAGGAAAAGTGTGTTTGAAGACCAGGCCCTCAAAACTACCACCAAGCTCATGGTCTACAGGGCTGTAGTAATACCCACCCTCCTCTATGGCTCAAAGACATGGACCATGTACAGTAGACACCTCAAGTCGCTGGAGAAATACCACCAACGATGCCTCCGCAAGATCCTCCAAATCCCCTGGGAGGACAGACGCACCAACATTAGCGTCCTCGACCAGGTCAGCATCCCCAGCATTGAAGCACTGACCACACTTGATCAGATCCGCTCGGCAGGCCACATCATTCGCATGCCAGACACAAGACTCCCAAAGCAAGTGCTCTACTCGGAACTCCTTCACGGCACATGTGCCAAAGGTGGGCAGAGGAAACGTTTCAGGGACACCCTCAAAGCTTCCCTGAAAAAGGGCAACATCCCCACTGACACCTGGGAGTCCTTGGCCAAAGACCGCCCTAAGTGGAGGAAGTGCATCCGAGAGGGCGCTGAGCACCTCGAGTCTCATCGCCGAGAGCATGAAGAAATCAAGCGCAGGCAGCGGAAAGAGCGTGCGGCAAACCTGTCTCACCCACCCCTTCCCTCAACGACTATCTGTCCCACCTGTGACAGGGACTTTGGTTCTCGTATTGGACTGTTCAGCCACCTAAGGACTCATTTTTAGAGTGGAAGCAAGTGTTCGTTGATTCTGAGGGATTACCTATGATGATGATGATGATGCACTATATGCCCGCAGGAATGACTATATAAAGTTCCCCATGACTGCCCAGGCAATGTGTGACAGGGCTGTGGGCTTTTCCAGGATTGCTGGCTTCCCAAAGGTACAGGGCTGCATTGATTATACCCACATCACCTTGCGAACACCTTTGGAGAATTCCGAGATGTACAGGAACAGAAAAGGCTTCCACTCCATTAATGTACAGATCATGTGTGACATAAGAAACATAAGAAACATAAGAAATAGGAGCAGGAGTAGGCCATTTGGCCCCTCGAGTCTACTCCGCCATTCAGTAAGATCATGGCTGATCTGATCATGGACTCAGCTCCACTTCCCTGCCCGCTCCCCATAATCCTTTGCTCCCTTATCGCTCAAAAATCTGTCTACCTCTGCCTTAAATATATTCAATGACCCAGCCTCCACAGCCCTTTGGGGCAGTGATTTCCATAGATTTACACCCTCAGAGAGAAGAAATTCCTCCTCATCTCAGTTTTAAATGGGCGTCCTTTATTCTGAGACGATGACCCCTAAATTTAGTTTCCCCTATGAGTGGAAATATCCTCTCTGCATCCACCTTGTCGAGCAACTTCATTATCTTATAGGTTTACATAAGATCATCTCTCATTCTTCTGAACTCCAATGTGTATAGGCCCAACCTACTCAACCTATCTTCATCAGTCAACCCCCTCATCTCCGGAATCACCTTCTCTGAACAGCCTCCAATGCAAGTATATCCTCCCTTAAATACGGAAACCAAAACTGTATGCAGTACTCTAGGTGTGGCTTCACCAATACCCTGTACAGTTGTAGCAGGACTTCTCTGCTTTTATATTGTATCTCCCTTGCAATAAAGGCCAACATTCCATTTGCCTTCCTGATTACTTGCTGTACCTGCATACTCATCTTTTGTGTTTCATGCATAAGGACCCCCCAGGTCCCTCTGTACTGCAGCACTTTGCAATTTTTCTCCATTTAAATTATCATTTTCTTTTTGTTTTTTCAGCCAAAGTAGATAATCTCATATTTTCCCACATTATACTACATCTGCCAAATGTTTGGCCACTCATTTAGCCTGTCTACATCCGTTTGCAGATTTTTTGTGTCTTCCTCACAATTTGCTTTCCCACCCATCTTTGTATCATCAGCAAACTTGGCTACATTACACGTGATCCCTCCATCCAAGTCATTAATATAGATTGTAAATAGTTGAGGACCCAGCACCGATCCCTGCGGCTCCCCACTAGTCACTGTTTGCCAACCGGAAAATGACTCATTTATCCCGACTCTCTGTTTTCTGTTAGTTAGCCAATCCTCTATCCATGCTAATATATTACCCCCAATCTCGTGAACTTTTATCTTGTGCAGTAGCCTTTTATGTGGCACCTTATCGAATACCTTTTGGAAATCCAGATACATCACATCCACTGGTTGCCCCTTATCCACCCTGCTCGTTACATCCTCAAAGAACTCCAGAAAATTTGTCAAACATGATTTCCCCTTCATAAAACCATGCTGACTCTGCTTGATTGAATTATGCTTTTCCAAGTATTCCACTATTGCTTCTTTACTAATGGACTCGAGCATTTTCCCAACGACAGATGTTAGGCTAACTGGTCTATATTGCCCTGCTTTTTGTCTGCCTCCTTTTTTAAGTAGGGGCGTTACATTTGCGGTTTTTCAATCCCCTAGGACCACCCCAGAATCCAGGGAATTTTGGCAGATTACAGCCAATACGTTCACTATCTCTGCAGCCACTTCTTTTAAGACCCTAGGATGTAAGCCATCAGGTCCAGGGGACCTGTCCACCTTTAGTCCCATTATTTTACCGAGTACTAAGGGCCGAATGGCCTACTCCTGCACCTATTTTCTATGTTTCTATGTTTACTACTTCATTAGTGGTAGTGATTGTATTACGTTCCTCCCTCCCTTTAGCCCCTTGATTATCCACTATTGGGATGTTTTTAGTGTCTTCTACCGTGAAGACCGATACAAAATATTTGTTCAACGTCTCTGCCATTTCCCTGTTCCCCGTTATTAATTCCCCAGTCTCATCCTCTAAGGGATCAACATTTACTTTTGCCACTCTTTTCCTTTTTATGCACCTAAAGAAACTCTTACTATCTATTTTTATATTTCATGCTAGTTCACTTTAATAATCTATCTTCCCTCTCTATCATTTTTTTAGTTGTTCTTTGCTGGCTTTTAAAGGTTTCTCAATCCTCTTGCCTCCCACCAGTCTTGGCCACATTGTATGCCCTTGTTTTCAATTTGATACCCTCCCTTATTTCCTTAGTTAGCCTCAGATGTTATCCCTTCTCTTACAGGCTTTCCTTCTCATTGGGATATATTTTTGTTGCGAGTTATGAAATATCTCCTTACATGTCTGCCACTGCTCATCAACTATCCCATACTTTGATCTATTTTCCCAGTCCACTTTAGCCAATGCGACTCTCAAACCTTTGTAGTCTCCTTTCTTTAAGCTTAGGATACTATTTTGAGAACCAACTTTCTCACCCTCCAACTGAATTTGAAATTCAACCATGTTATGGTCACTCATTCCTGGAGGATCCTTTACTACGAGATCATTTATTAATCCTGTCTCATTACACAGTACTAGATCTAAGATAGCCTGCTCCCTGGTTGGTTCCACAACGTACCGTTCAAGGAAACTATCCCGGATACACTCTATGAACTCTTCCTCAAGTCTACCCTGACCAATTTGCTTTGTCCAATCAATACGAAGGTTAAAATCGCCCATGATTATTGCCATTACTTTATTACAAGCCTCCATTATTTCTTGATTTATATTCCATCCAACAGTGTAACTACTGTTATGGTGCCTATAGACTACGCCCAACAGTGACTTTTTCCCCTTATTATTCCTTATCTCCACCCAAACTGATTCAACATCTTGATCCTCTGAGCCAATATCGTTTCTCACTAATGCACTGATCCCATCCTTTATTAACAGTGCTGCCCCACCTCCTTTTCCTTTCTGTCTCTCCTTATGAATTGTCAAATACCCCTGAATATTTAGTTCCCAGTCCTGGTCACCTTGCAACCACGTCTCTGTAATGGCTATCAGATCATATACATTTGTATCTATTTGTGCCGTCAACTCATCTAATTTGCTATGAATGCTGCGTGCATTCAGATAAAGAGCTTTAAAATGTGTTTTTTTTTACCATTTTTTCCTGCTTTGATCCCACTTTCTGATTCACCTTTATGTTTATACATTCTGTCCCTTCCTGGCATGCTCTGGTTTCCATTTCCCCCAGTGCTACCCTGCTCTATTGACTTTTCCTTATTCTTTGACTTTTAAAATTTTCGCTCACCTGAACTCCCGCACCCGCCCCTCCCCCCGCCCCCACTGGTTAGTTTAAAGCCTTCTCTACAGCTCTAGTTATTTGATTCGCCAGGACCCTAGTCCCAGCATGGTTCAAGTGAAGCCCCCCTCTTACCCAGTACTGGTGTCAGTGTCCCACGAACCAAAACCCATTTCTCCAACACCAATCTTTGAGCCACGTGTTTAACTCTCTGATCTTACTGACCCTATGCAAATTTGCTCGTGGCTCAGGTAGTAATCCAGAGATTATTACCTTTGTGGTTCCATTTTTTAATTTGGCCCATTGCTGTTCATACTCTCTCAGCAGAACCTCTTTCAATGCGAGATACCCTGGCAACATCCATGATGCGTTCATTCTACACAAGTGCGCTATATCTGCCATGTTTCAGCAGCAGCAGAAGGGCACAGCTGGCTACTGGGAGACATAGAAACATAGAAAAATAGGTGCAGGAGTAGGCCATTTGGCCCTTCGAGCCTGCACCACCATTCAATAAGATCATGGCTGATCATTCAACTCAGTACCCCTTTCCTGCTTTCTCTCCATACCCCTTGATCCCTTTAGCTGTAAGGGCCATATCCAACTCCATCTTGAATATAGCTAATGAACTAGCATCAACTCTCTGCGGAAGAGAATTCCACAGGTTAACAACTCTCTGAGTGAAGAGGTTTCTCCTCATCTCAGTCCTAAATGGCTTACCCCTTATCCTTAGACTGTGACCCCTGGTTCTGGACTCCCCCAAAATCGGGAACATTCTTCCTGCATCTAACCTGTTGAGTCCCGTCAGAATTTTATATGTTTCTATGAGAACCCCTTTCATTCTTCTAAACGCCAGTGAATACAGGCCCAGTCGATCCAGTCTCTCCTCATATGTCAGTCCTGCCATCCTGGGAATCAGTCTGGTGAACCTTCGTTGCACTCCCTCAATAGCAAGAATGTCCTTCCTCAGATTAGGAGACCAAAACTGAACACAATATTCCAGGTGAGGCCTCACCAAGGCCCTGCACAGCTGCAGCAAGACCTCCCTGCTCTTATATTCAAATCCCCTAGCTATGAAGGCCAACATGCTACATTAGCTACCCTCCAGTCTATAGGAACTGATCCAGAGGGTACGGCCTCGCTACCTGGCTGATGATGCCCCTATGCATAACACGGATAGAAGCTGACCGGGAATACAACATGTCGCACATTGCGACGCGCAGCATCATAGAGAGGACCATTGACATCTTGAAACAGCGTTTTCGATGCCTGGACCATTCCGGAGGATACTTGCTGTACTCCCCTGAGATTGTCGGTCAGTTCACTGTTACATGCTGCATGCTGCATAACTTAGCCATCATGAGGCAGCCAGCAGCAGCTGGTAGTAGAAGACCCACCTGTGGTGAGAGTGCTTGATGATAATGATGAGGAAGATACAGATGACGAGCAGGAGGATGAGGACGAGGAAGCCATGCAAGTACCTGAACCCGGGGCATGACGGCGAGGGAGGGCAGGCCCTCATGTTCCTTTAACGATTGTTTGATCCTTGCGCCAGCAGCTCATTCGTGAACGCTTTGCTGCCTGAAGGCTCAGCGGCAACTATTCCATATGGATCATGTTTACTGTTTGGATCTGTTCCGTAATGTTGTGTTGTATTACTGGAACAAATGATGGAAATGTTGCCTTAATAATGGAACAAATAATGGAAATGATTCAGTTAAAGTTTAAAATATATTTATTCAAAAGTTTAACAAACCATTTGTACTTAAATTAACTTTAATAAAAATATTCTTGTTACAAACTTTAAAGATTTCAGTTAAGGTCACTTACAAACTTTAATATCCCTTACTCATCATCATAAGCTGTTCATCAGAATCGAGGAAGACTTGCTTCCACTCTAAAAATGAATCTTTAGGTGGCTGTACAGTCCAATATGAGAATCACAGTCTCTATCACAGGTGGGACAGATAGTCATTGAGGGAAGGGGTGGGTGGGACTGGTTTGCCGCCGCTCTTTCCGCTGCCTGCACTTGATTTCTGCATGCTCTCGGCGATGAGACTTGAGGTGCTCAGCGCCCTCCGGGATGTACTTCCTCCACTTCGAGCGGTCTTTGACCAGGGACTCCCAGGTGTCAGTGGGGATATTGCACTTTATCAGGGAGGCTTTGAGGGTGTCCCTGTAACATTTCCTCTGCCCACCTTTGGCTCGTTTGCAGCGAAGGATTCTGAGTAGAGCGCTTGCTTTGGGAGTCTCGTGTCTGGCATGCGAACAATGTGGCCTGCCGAGCGGAGCTGATCAAGTGTGGTCAGTGCTGCAATGCTGGGGATGTTGGCCCGGTTGAGGACGCTAATGTTGGTGCGTCTGTTATCCCAGGGGATTTGTAGGATCTTGCGGAGGCATCATTGGTGGTATTTCCCCAGTGACTTGAGGTGTCTATTGTACATGGTCCATGTCTCTGAGCCATACAGGAGGGCGGGTATTACTACAGCCCTGTAGACCATGAGCTTGGTGGCAGATTTGAGGGCCTGGTCTTCAAACACTTTTTTCCTCAGGTGGTCGAAGGCTGCACTGGCACACTGGAGGCGGTGTTGGATCTCGTCATCAATGTCTGCTCTTGTTGATAAGACGCTCCCGAGGTATGGAAAATGGTCCACTTTGTCCAGAGCCGCACCGTGGAACTTGATGACTGGGGGGCAGTGCTGAGCAGGGTGGGCAGGCTGGTGGAGAACCTTTGTCTTACAGATGTTTTGCATAAAGCCCATGCTTTCGTACGCCTCAGTAAATATGTTGACTAAGACTTTGAGTTCAGACTCTGTATGTGCAGATATGCAGGCATCGTCCGCGTACTGTAGCTCGACGCCAGAGGTTGGGGTGGTCTTGGACCTGGCCTGGAGACAACGAAGGTTGAACAGGTTCCCACTGGTTCTGTAGTTTAGTTCCACTCCAGCGGGGAGCTTATTGACTGTGAGGTGGAGCATAACAGCAAGGAAGATTGAGAAGAGGATTGGGGCGATGACGCAGCCCTGTTTGACCCCGGTCCGTACGTGGATTGGGTCTGTAATGGATCCAAGGGTAAGGATCATGGCCTGCATATCGTCGTGGAGCAGGTGGAGGATGATGACAAACTTTTGGGGATATCCGAAATGGAGGAGGACGCTCCATAGACCCTCGCGTTTGACAGTGTCAAAGGCCTTTGTAAGTTCGAAGAAGGCCATGTATTAGGGCTGATGCTGTTCCATGCATTTTTCCTGCAGCTGTTGCGATGTAAAAATCATGTCCGTTTTGCCCCATAGGGGATGAAATCCGCACCGTGACTCCGGGAGGAGCTCCTCGGCCACAGGGAGAAGATGGTTGAGGAGGACTCTAGTGACGACTTTCCCAGTGGCTGATAACAGGAAGATTCCTCTGTAGTTGCCGCAGTCGGACTTGTCCCCTTTTTTAAAGATGGTCACGATCACTGCATCTCTGAGATCTCCCAGCATGCTCTCCTCCCTCTAGATGAGAGAGATGAGGTCAGGTATTCGCGCCAACAGTGCCTCTCCGCCATACTTGAGTGCCTCAGCGGGGATTCCATCTGTTGTTGTTCTTAAGCTATCTTATGGCTTTTTCCTTAACATCCAAAAAAATCACTTACTAACTTTAAAATCACTTACTAACTTTAAACTTGTAAGTTTACATAACTTACAAAAAACTTTTAATTTGAGAACAACAGTTACAACAGTAACAATAATAATAATAACAACCACAAAAACAAAGAAAGGCTGCACCCATCTCTCCTGCACCTTATACTAAGACCGCCCGCCGCGCTTGGTCTTGATGACTCCACCCCTGCCCGCAGGAGGTGGCGCAGTGTTTCTGGGGTTGGTACCAAGCTTTTTTCTAACATCTCGAGTAATGCGTACCTGTTGGGGCGGGGGTGATGGGTGGGGGGGCAGGCGGCAATGTGGAGGGCCCGGCTTGGGGCTCTTCAGAAGCTGGTCTGGGGATTGGAGTGGGAGTGGCAGTTGATTTTGGATACGCTTCGGAGACTGACCGTAGCTGGCACGAATTCCGGAGGTTGTTATAGACACTCAATGCTTTTAGATGCTTTTTACTGATCCACGATGGTACGTGGCCTTGTTTTAAATCCTGCAAATGACTGCATCCTTCATTTAACAACCAAGCTCCATACATGACACGTCACTCTGAGCAGCTTGATCTACCCTCCTTTATTAAAGCATTGATGGTCTGAGCGTGTTTGTCCAACTCAGTTACCATCTCTTTCAAATTAATTGTCATTGCCTGGTCCTCCTGTAATTCGTTACCCTCTATGTCGCTACCTTCCTCCAGTATTTTCTTTAACTGGTCCCTTAAGGTACTCACTTGGACTTGCCACTGCACATTGTCCACACTATTTACCGGTGATGTCCCAGTATTAAATGCTGTAGCTATATCACTCATTCACCCCCTTTTCCATTTCGGTTTGTACGCTTCCCCCTGACTCTCGTCCCCATAATTCTTTTGATAGAATTGTTTGAACATTTCCTTCAACAATTTTTCATATAACTTTTCCGTTTCCGGCGGGCACCACCGGGGTAATTGTAACTCTGTTAAATTTAGAATAATCGACGCTACTTCATAATATACAGAATGATACAGCATTTACCCTGTTGGGATTAACACCAGCCCATTCTTAGGCCCGGGCTTTAACACAGGACATGGAATTTCTTGGTTTGGAGTCTCCAGCGTTTTAGGGAGAGGGTTTAATTTGCTTGGGATCAGCTCGGTTGCATTGACTGTTTTTGGCGGATTCCAGGATACACAGAAATCAAAACCCTGCGTCCAATTCATTCCTGACGCAGAATCTTGCCATTGCCTTTTAAAGACAATACCCATACCTCCCCTGCACTTGTGGCTAGATCCAACCATACAGACTTACATCCCTTGTTCTTCCTTCCACCACTTTTCCCAACACATTTCGCCACTTCCTTTGTTCCTGTGGTTCACCTGTTAGAACTATTACCCAGTTTCTCCCACTCTGTGAATGCATTAGTATTTCTGCTGTCTGTTTTCCATAACCACCACCATCCTCCCATGGGAGTATCTCTTTACATTCCAGACAAACTCGTCTACCCTCTCTCACCTGTACCTTCTTGGTCGTGATGTTTAGCCTGGGGCAGGATACTGACACCTCCCCATTTTGTTTCCGGTTTGTCTGGAGTACTTGGTCGAATTTGACCTTAACCACCCTGGCCAACTCCCAGTGTGAGCATAGGCGTTTGGGCCCTTGCTGCTCTGTATGGCTCCACCTTGAGTTACAGTGGGGCCGGTTCTTCCCATACACCCGTGTGTAAGTAATGTTTTGGTATCTCCCCGATCTCCCAATCCTTTAATGATAATGGCCATCCACAAGCTTATCCACAATGTTCACCTCATTTCGTATTACTGGCTCGATTCACTCCTACTAAGATTAAAAAATGAAAGAAACTGATTTTGCTCTGTGGGGGCCTCCCCCTCACAAGTCCTTCTTCAGTTATTCACATATTTACATAACACCTTTTTACGATCACTGCTTCCCTTTCAAAGTTCAAGTTCGGTAACACCTTGTGGTCATTTCCATATTAAAGGACCTCTTTCGGTAATCAGCACTCCTGCTTAAAAAAAAACATCCATTGTGGTTTTTCTGCTAGCCCAATGGGTTAATTCATCAATTCTGATCCTCTTCTTGTTACTGAGGGAAAACATCCACTCAAAATCCAAACTTAAAATTTTCTTCAACATTTTACAAATGCTCAGAATATTTATTCAACTCTTCACAAGGTGTTGCTTTCTGAAGTCTTGTACAGAGAATTTCCTTCCTTTTTTTTACCTTTTAAAAGTTCGACAAACACATAACAATGGTACCAACAATCTGTGAAGCAACACCACGCATATCAATAGCTTACACATTACAATGGTTCTCTCTTTCACGCATAATAGCAGTATACACCCTTTTTCTCCACTGGTTACTCATTCTTGAAATTGGTCAGAAATTGTTATTTTTTTTAAATACCAAATATATGTGATGACCTCATATCTGGAATGAGAGTTTCTTCACAATTTAAGCCAACCAAAATTCACCATGGCCTTAATAAAAGTCTGGTTTTCACAGGTTAATCAACCTCAATAACTCCAAATTAATTCAAACCAATCTTAAACTAACCAGTGCCACTTGAAAAAAAACTACGGACACACAGAAAGATAAACATCCACATGTTTTTAACTTTACCATTCACACTGAAACATCACAAACAATAAATTTCATAACTTTTCAAACATTCATAGCAGCAAATTCTATGTTTTATTTCTCTCGGCACGAAAGTTCGAAGCTTAAGTGTCGGGTTCACCTTCTTAGACTCATAGAAATGCTTTTCTATTTTTTCATCTCTTAAACAAATGGTTTACTACCATAAACACAATGCTTCCCTCTTCTCTTATCCTGATGCTTAGGCTTACAGACGCTCGGGGTGGAGATGGAGGAGGCGTCCAGGGCACATAAGAACATAAGAACATCAGAAATAGGAACAGGAGTAGGCCATGCGGCCCCTCGAGCCTGCTCTCCCATTTAATAAGATCATGGCTGATCTGATCATGGACTTAGCTCCACTTCCCTGCTCGCTCCCCAGAACCCCTTATCCCCTTAGCATTTAAGAAACTGTTTATTTCCGTCTTAAATTTATTCAATGTCCCAGCTTCCACAGCTCTCTGAGGTAGCGAATTCAATAGATTTACAACCCTCTGAGAGAAGAAATTTCTCCTCATCTCAATTTTAAATGGGCGGCCCCTTATTCTAAGGTCATGCCCTCTAGTTCTAGTCTCCCCCTTCAGTGGAAACATTCTCTCTGCATCCACCTTATCAGGCCCCCTCATAATCTTATACGTTTCGATAAGATCACCTCTCACTCTTCTGAATTCCAATAGGTGAATTCCAATGCACCCTAGGTCGCAGTACCCGAACTCTCCATCTTACTGCTCCGTCCCTCACTACTCCGTCCTCATCATCCCACAGCATTGGTGGAAGGTTCAAACTGATCAAACTCATTATTGTTCCTTGGGCCTTTGCCCGCTTTTTACTTTTCTCTCCGGGGTTGTACAGCTTGCACTGGTTTATATGGAACCATTTTATACGTTTTGGTAGCTAGATTGCGTACACCATAGGGCTTGCCTTGTCTACAATGCTATATGGTCCTTTTTACAGTGGTTCAAATGCCCCTATTCTGGCATAATTCCTAACCATTACCTGATCCCCTACCTTCCATTCCTGTGTAACCCGGGGTTCCAGCAGCAGTTTATTCTGCTGGTGCTGTCTGTCCATATTGTTAGCTGCTTCCCAATGCAGCCCCTTCAGAGTATCATACAGATCTCTGACAAACCTATCCCGTGTGACCTCTTTCACCTGCTTTTCGGTCAGGACTGGTGCTAGTATATGGGTCAGGGTCCTCATAAGTCTCCCTGTCATCAGTGTATGTGGGGAGTGTCCCGCACTCCTGGAGAGACTGGCTCGGTGGCTCATCAGTATTAGGGGTAGGATCACATCCCATTTCTTCGGGGTATTTCCTATCTCCTTTCTAAGCCTCTCTTTTAATGTCCGGTTTGTCCTCTCTGCTGGACCTGACGATTGGGGGTTATACGCCACATGCCAGTTCTCCTGTATCCCTAACATCTTTAGGGTGGCCTGCATGACTGCTCCGGTGAAATGACTCCCTTGATCTGATTCTACTATCAGGGGCAGTCCCCATCGAGAAAATACTTCTCGCACCAAAATCTTTGCAGTGACCACTGCAGTTGCCGCCATACAAGGAAAAGCTTCTACCCATTCAGTAAAGAGATCTATTAACACCAAGCAATATTTATTGCCTCTGCATGAGATGGTCAGTGGCCCTATGAAATTTATCTGTATAGATTGCCATAGCCCGTCGACCCTCCTTGTGTGTCTCAACAGAGCCTTTCTCCGGTAGGGGTCGGATTGTTCATGGCACATACCAGACAATTCTGGCAATAATCCCTTACATCACTTCTAAGCCTGGGCCACCATCCCACAGCTTCTACTTTATTCCATGTTGTTTCTGGCCCTGGATGTCCAGCTCCTGGACCCCCATGTGCTAGCTGCAAGAATTCTTCCCTGCACTGCCTTGGCACAACCCTTAAACAACATTCCCTGCTTTACTGCTATGTCTGGAGCTCCCAAAGGTCCCGCTACAGACTTCCCGTCTATCTTGTTGTAATGAATGTAATGCCTCACAAGACTTGTTACTGTAAACAGCCTCAGGTGTAAACCTGATCCAACTTTATCCACGCCCAAACTAACCCGCGTGACATGGTACCCGCGCTTATATACCAGTGATCGCGCACGCGAGCATACAGCCCGATGGATGACCTCCGACAGTGGCACCCCCTGGTGTCTGGTGACCCCAAGCATAAATACATAACAACATCTCCTTTCAAGATCTTAATATCAGTCTTTTTACAAATTAAGGTTGTCCGGGTCTTTCCGCTCACGAGTTGATCGTCTCAGTTCAACTTCAGTTCTATGCGAGCGTTCTGAGTCAGTTGTGACTGAAGGCTGAGTAACCGATCTGATGGGAGTGGTAATGACCACATCAGAGACTGGAGGTCCAGTTTCAATAATGACAGCAAAGTCCTCTGATGAATGAACATTGGTTGGTTGGTCACTGACTGCAACTTCCTCAAGCGGTTCCAGTTCTTCCGTGTGCTAGTTTTAACTGATCAACATGTTTCCTGCATGTTTGCCCATTCTTGAGCATGACAATAAACACTCTGTTACCTGCCTTGACTGTAACAGTACCGGTGATCCACTTTGGACCTTGACCATAGTTCAGTACATAAACCAGATCGTTGACAGAGATGTCATGTGACACAGCAGCACGATCATGATACCATTGCTGACTTTGACGTCTCTTTTCAACACGATCATTCAAATCGGGATGAACAAGAGAGAGCTTGGTCTTGAGGCTTCTCTTCATCAGTAGTTCAGCAGGGGAGACCTCAGTAAGCATATGAGGTCTGGTCCTGCAACTGAGCAGTATACAGCACAAGCTGTAGTGAACCCTGAGTTACACATTTCATACACTGCTTGATTGTTTGAACAGCACGCTCTGCTTGACCATTAGAAGCAGGTTTGAATGGGGCTGATCTCACATGTTTAATACCATTGAGTTTCATGAAGTCTTGAAATTCCAGACTTGTGAAGCAAAATCCGTTGCCGCTCACAACAATGTCAGGCAAACCATGAGTAGCAAATATGGTACGAAGGTTCTCAATAGTAGCTGTAGATGTTCGGGAAGACATATTAATACACTCTATCTGTTGTGTTCCTAACACAGATGAGACTGCACACAGGGAGATTAAAATAACAGTGACCTCAGTCTTTATTAAGACACTCCAGAGTGAGGAACAGGCCTTAGGGGCCGGCTTATATATAGTACTCCCAAGGGATGCTGGGATCCCTTGGGACTTCAGGGGATGCACTCCCTGATGGTGGAACATGGGAGTGCATGCTTTACAGATACACAACATCACTCCCCCCCCCAAAGTCAAAGTGAAAACAATTTACAAGGTGAGGCGGTCGGGAGTCTTTCTTTCCCTGGTGGACTGCCTCGGTACAAATGTCTGTTCTGGTGTGTTGGCTGTGCCCTCGCTGGGCTGGCGTGTTGTTGGACCTGCAGGGCTGCTGGGTGAGCCTGGCCTTGCTGGGCTGTTGGGCGTGATGGGTTCGATTTCCTGATCCTTTGGGTGTGTGTTGTGGGATTGAAAAAGGTGGTGTTTGCTGAAGGTTGTTCAGGGC
Organism: Pristiophorus japonicus; assembly: GCF_044704955.1. NCBI lineage: Eukaryota > Metazoa > Chordata > Chondrichthyes > Pristiophoridae > Pristiophorus > Pristiophorus japonicus. Next base: position 257,442,424 of record NC_091977.1, read on the forward strand.
AGTCTGTGAACCGCAGCCTCATTTGGTCCAGGTGCTTTCTGCAAATTTGTCCATTGTCTAGTTTGACTACAAGTACCCTACTCCCTTCTTTAGCTATCACCGTGCCCGGGATCCACTTGGGACCATTTCCATAATTTAGCACATACACAGGGTCATTCAGATCAATTTCCTGTGACACAGTGGCGCGACCATCATTTACAATTTGTTGCTGCCGCCTGCTCTCTACCTGATCATGCAGGTTGGGGTGAACCAGTGAGAGTCTGGTTTTAAGTATCCTTTTCATGAGTAGCTCAGCCAGGGGCACCACTGTGAGTGAGTGGGGTCTCGTGCGGTAGCTGAGCAGTACTCGGGACAGGCGGGTTTGGAGTGAGCCTTCTGTGACTTGTTTAAGGCTCTATTTGATTGTTTGTACTGCCCGCTCTGCCTGCCCATTGAATGCTGGTTTAAACGGGGCCAAGGTGACATGTTTGATCCCATTGTGGGCCATGAATTCGTTAAATTCGGCACTGGTGAAACACGGCCCATTGTCACTGACCAGTATATCAGGCAGGCCGTGGGTGGCAAACATGACCCTCAGGCTTTCAATGGTGGCAGTGGTGGTGCTTCCCGACATTATTTCACGTTCAATCCATTTTGAAAAAGCATCCACCACCACCAGGAACATTTTATCGAGGAACGGGCCCGCATAGTCGACATGGATCCTTGACCATGGTCTGGAGTGCCAGGACCACAACTTAGTGGTGCCTCTCTGGGCGCGTTGCTCAACTGAACACACACGCTGCATTGCCGTACACAGGACTCTAAATCAGAGTCGATATCGGGCCACCACACGTGGGATCTGGCTATCGCTTTCATCATTACTATACCCAGGTGTGTGCTGTGGAGATCCGAGATGAACGTCTCCCTGCCCTTTTTGGGTAGCACGACGTGGTTACCCCACAACAGGCAGTCTGCCTGAATGGACAGCTCGTCCTTTCGCCGCTGGAATGGCTTGATTAGGTCTTGCATTTCAACGGGAATGCTGGCCCAGCTCCCATGCAGTACACAGTTTTCTACTAGGGACAGCAGAGGATCTTGGCTGGTCCAAGTCCTAATCTGGCGGGCCATGACAGGTGATTTATCATTTTCAAACGCTTCCATGACCATCAACAAGTCTGCGGGCTGCGCCACCATCAACAAGTTTGCAGGCTGCGCCATTTCCACCCCCGTGGTGGGCAATGGTAGCCAACTGAGAGCATCTGCACAGTTCTTGGTGCCTGACCTGTGGCGGATGGTATAGTTATAGGCTGATAGCGCGAGTGCCCACCTTTGTATGCGGGCTGAGGCATTAGTATTTATCCTCTTGTTTTTAGCGAACAGGGTTATGAGGGGCTTGTGATCGGTTTCCAGCTCAAATTTGAGGCCAAACAGGTACTGATGCATTTTCTTTACCCCAAACACACACATGCTGAGGCCTCTTTCTCAATCGTGCTGTAGGCCCTCGCGGCCTTAGACAAGCTCCTGGAAGCATAGGTGACAGGTTGCAACATCCCCGCAATGTTAGCTTGTTGTAATACACACCCGACTCCATACGACGATGCATCACATGCTAGCACAAGTCTTTTACACGGGTTATACAATACAAACAGCTTGTTGGAGCATAAAATGTTTCTGGCTTTCTCAAAAGCAATTATTTGGTTTTTTCCCCATACCCAGTTCTCACCTTTATGCAATAACACATGTAGGGGCTCTATGAGGGTGCTTAACCCCGGTAGGAAGTTACCAAAATGTTTGAGGAGTCCCAGGAACGACTGCAGCTCCGTGACGTTCTGTGGCCTGGGCGCGTTCCTGATAGCCTCTGTCTTGGCGTCTGTGGGCCGAATTCTGTCCGCCGCGATCTTTCTCCCCAAAACTCCACTTCTGTTGCCATGAAGATACATTTCGACCTCTTCAGCCGCAGCCCTACATGATCCAGTCGCTGGAGGACCTCCTCCAGGCTTTGTAGGTGCTCGACGGTGTCCCAACCCATGACCAATATGTCGTCCTGAAAAATCATCGTGCGTGGTACCAACTTGAGGAGGCTCTCCATGTTTCTCTGGAAGATCACTGCAGCCGACCGAATTCAAAATGGGCATCTGTTGTAAATGAACAGTCCCTTGTGCGTGTTGACGCAGGTGAGGCCCTTCGAAGACTCCTCCAGCTCCTGCGTCATGTAGGCTGAAGTCAGGTCGAACTTGGTGAACGTCTTGCCTCCTGCCAGCATCGCAATTATGTCGTCTGCCTTAGGTAGCAGGTATTGGTCCTGTTGCAAGAAACGATTAATAGTTACTTTATAATCGTCGCAAATCCTGACCGTGCCATCACTTTTGAGTACTGGAACAATCGGGCTGGCCACTCACTGAATTCCACTGGGGAGATGATGCCCTCACATTGCAGCCTGTCCAGCTTGATTTCCACTCTCTCCCTCATCATGTGAGGTACCTTGTGGTGAATGGGTCGTGCCTCTGGGACCAAGTGCATCCGCACCTTCGCCCCGGAAAAGTTTCCAATGCCTGGCTCAAAAAGGGAAGGAAATTTGTTAAGAACCTGGGTACATGAGGCCTCATCGACATGTGATAGCGCTTGGATGTCATCCCAGTTCCAGTGGATTTTACCCAGCCAGCTCTTCCAAGCAGTTTGGGGCCATCGCCCGGAACAATCCAGAGTGGCAGTTCATGCACCATGCCCTCGTAGGTGACCTTGACCATGGCGCTGCCCAGGACAGTGATAAGCTCTTTGGTGTATGTTCTCAATTTCGTGTGGATGGGGTTCAGGGCTGGTCTTGTTGCACCACAGTCTCTCAAACATCTTTTTACTCATGATGGATTGGCTAGCACCAATGTCCAGTTCCATGGCTATGGGTAAGCCATTCAATTTTAAATTTAGCATTATAGGTAGACATTTCATTGAAAATGTGTGCACCCTGTGTACTTCAGCATCTGCCTCCTCTCTCTGAGGCTCAAAATTGCTTTGATCCACCATAGACCGATCTTCCTGTGCCATGTGGTGGTTTGCAGGTTTTGCAGAGCTTGCAGCTCCTCTGCAAGCTCATTGGAGGTGCCCCATTGTTCCACAGCCCTTGCAAACATACCCTTTGAAGCGGCATGAATAGGCTGAATGGAAGCCTCCACAACGCCAACAAGGTGTGAATTGCCTTGCAGTCATTCTTTGTTGGGGACTCTGAGTCATCTGGGTCACCGGAGGCCTGCTGGCAGTTGCAGACTTGTGGTTTCTGCCCTGTACATTTCTGCTCGCAAACACAGTTCCAGTTAATTTATGAACATTGCTAGCACTTGTGTGCTGAGAGATTTGTTTGGTGTTATCACTGATGGACATAAACGCCTGTGCTATTGCAATGGCCTTACTGAGGGTCGGTGTCTCTACAGTCAAAAGTTTTCGTAGGGTGGTCTTGTGGCCAATGCCCAGTACAAAAAAGTCTCTGAGCATTTGCTCCAGGTAGCCATCAAACTCACATTGACCTGCAAGTCGCCTTAGCTCGGCGACATAGCTCGCTACTTCCTGACCTTCAGATCGCTGGCACATGTAGAACCGATACCTCGCCATCAGCATGCTCTCCCTCGGGTTAAGATGTTCCCGAACTAGTTTACACAGCTCCTCATGTGACTTATCTGTGGGTTTCACCGGAGCCAAAAAATTCTTCACGAGGCTGCAGGTTGTGAGGAGGACCGCTCTCCTTTTTGCAGCGTTTCCTTCTCCATCCAGCTCGCTGGTCTAGCTGTTCGACATAGGCTTCCCAGTCCTCACCCTCCGAGAACTTCTCCAGGATGCCCACAGTTTGCTGCATCTTTGCGTTGGATTCGTATACTTGTCACCAGTTGTTGTGTTCCTAACACAGGTGAGACTGCACACAGGGAGGTTAAAGTAACAGTGACCTCAGTCTTTAGTAAGACACTCCAGAGTGAGGAACATACCTTCGGGGCCGGCTTATATACAGTGGTCCCAAGGGATGCTGGGGTCCCTTGGGACTTCAGGGGATGCACTCCCTGGTGGTAGAACATGGGAGTGCATGCTTTACAGATGCACAACACTATCCACTTTGAATATGCATTCACCACAACAAAAATCATCTTTCCCAGGAAAGGGCCTGCAAAATCGATGTGGATCCTCGACCATGATTTAGATGGCCACGACCAAAGACTCAGCGAAGATTCCACTGGTACTTTACTTAGTTGCATGCAAGTATTACACTGATGCACACATGATTCCAGATAAGAGTCAATTCCAGGCCACCATACATGAGCCTTAGCAATGGCTTTCATCACGACAATACCAGGATGAGTGCTATGTAGTTCACGTACAAATTTCTCTCTACCTTTCTTCGGCATAACAACACGATTACCTCACAGTAAACAATCTGACTAAATGGCCAGTTCTTCTTTGCGATGGTTGTAAGGTTTGGTCTCATCACACATTTCCATAGGTATTGTAGACCAATCACCACTGAGGACACAACGTTTCACAACCGATAAAATAGGGTCATGGCTGGTCCAGATCCTAACTTGTTGATCAGTGACAGGTGTTCCTTCACTCTCAAAAGCATCCATTACTAACAGTTGATCTGCATGTTGAGGCATCTCCACCTCAGGTGTGGGCAACGGCAGACGACTCAGTGCATCGGCACAATTCTCAGTGCCAGGTCTATGATGTATAATCATAAGCAGACAATGTCAATGCCCACCTCTGGATACGGGATGATGCAAACGGTATTAATCCGTTTGTTTTCCGAAAACAATGAAATGAGTGGCTTGTGATCCGTTTCGAGTTCAAAACGAAGACCAAACAGGTACTGATGCATCTTTTTGACCCCATACACACAGGCCAAAGCTTCTTTTTATACCATGCTGTAAGCTCTTTCTACCTTTGACAAACTTTTCAAAGCATGTGCAACAGGTTGTAACTTACCCGACTCATTTGCTTGTTTGAGTACACAGCCAACCCCATATGATGAAGTATCACAGGCCAATACAAGACACTTACACGGATCATAATGACCAAGCAACTTGTTTGAACAGAGTATATTCTTAGTTTTCTCAAAGGCTCTATCTTGAGAAACACCCCAGACCCAGTTGTCGCCTTTTCTGAGTAGCAAGTGCAATGGCTCTAACAATGTGTTCAATCTGGGTAAGAAATTACCAAAGTAGTTGAGTAGCCCAATGAATGAACGCAGCTCCGTCACATTCTGAGGCCTGGGTGCATTTTTGATGGCCTTGGTTTTTGAATCAGTAGACCTGATGCCATCAGCAGCAATCTTCCTCCCCAGGAATTCAACTTCAGGTGCCATCAAGATACACTTTGAACATTTCAGCTGAGCCCTACTTTGTCCAGGCGATGAAGGACTTCTTCAAGATTGTTCAGATGTTCAGTAGTGTCGCAACCTGTGACCAGAATGTCATCTTGAAACACGACAGTTCTAGGAACGGACTTCAGTAGACTCTCCATAATTCCTCTGAAATATGGCTGTAGCCGAACGAATTCCAAAAGGATACCTGTTGTAGACAAACAGTCCTTTATGGGTGTTGATGCAGATGAGTTTCTTCAAAGTCTTGACAAGCTCCTGTGTCATATAGGCCAATGTCAGATCCAGTTTCGTGAACGTCTTTCCATCAGCTAGCATGGCGAACAGGTCATCAGCCTTCGGTAACGGGTGCTGATCCTATTTCGAAAATTGGTTCATCGTAACCTTGTAGTCTCCACAAATCCTGACAGTGCCATCACTCTTCAACACAGGAACAATAGGACTGGCCCACTCATTAAATTCGACCGGTGATATGACCCCTTCATGTTGGAGTCTGTCAAGCTCAATTTCAACTTTCTTCCTCATCATGTAGTGAACAGACCGAGCCTTATGATAGACAGGCCTTGCATCCGAATCCAGGTGAATCTGCACCTTGGCTCCAGTAAAATTACCGATGCCCGGTTCAAACAAAGAAGGAAACTTGAGCACACGAAGTGTCATCCACCGATGACAAGCCTTTGATATCATTCCAATTCCACTTGATTTTCTTGAGCCAATTCCTGCTGAACAATGTTGGACCATTACCTGAAATGATCCATAATGGTAGATCATGAACCACACCATCATATGACACCTTGACTACTGCACTGCCAATCACTGGTATGAGTTCCTTAGTGCAAGTACGGTATTGACTGGACTCAGCTTAGGCTTCACAGCCTCAGTGTCCCACAGCTTGTCGAATGTCCTTTGGCTCATTCTCGACTGACTTGCACCCGTGTTCAGCTCCATTGATACAGGCTTCACATTAACGATTATTGGCTGCCTCTTTCCCAAGAACGAATACAGACCATGCACTTCCTCCTCGGGTTGTGTACCCGGGCCAGCACTGGACTGGTCATCATCAGCAATGTGAAGAGCGGCAGCACGCTTGCTCAGTTGTGGGCACATTCTCGGAAGATTCCCCACTTTCGAACAGCCATTACAGGAGTACTGTTTAAACCGACACTGATGAGGCCTCTTTGCCTATTTGAACTTTCTTGGGATTTACTTTAAAACCTGCTTCTTTCAGAAAATGCAGTAACTCACTCAATAATGGCCCATGGTCCTCCGCACTTTCAGAGAATAACAACAGGTCATCCACATATTGGACCAATCGATCTGGCTGACTAAAATCTTTTAATGCCTCGGCCATACTTTGGTGAAAAATCGAGGGGCTGTTGTGAAACCCTTATGGAAGACATGTCCACGTGTACTGCTGACCCTTAAAGGTAAAGGCAAATTTATACTGGTCCTCCCGTCTCAGGGGAATGGACCAAAACCCATTTGAAATGTCCAGCACAGTGAAAGTTTTAGCGGCTGCGGGGATACTTTCTATCAAATCCGCTACCACCGCTAACATGGGCGCACAGGCTGGAATATTTTTATTTAGGACTCGGTAATCTACTGTGGCCCTCCATGTGTTATCGGGTTTCTTTACTGGCCATAGGGGTGAGCTTACTTGTGTGGCTATGGTCCTCAACACACCTTGATCCACCAGGGAATTTATAGCAGTTGCCAAATGCTTTTCTGCTTCCCGGGAAAATTAAACTGTTTCTGGGGCCGTGTCATCGGGTCCCCATCTATCTTCAACTCTACCCCAGTTACTCTCCCGCAATCATGCCTGTGCATGGCAAATGCATCCATATTCTCCCGTACATACACTTGATACCGGGCTGGAATGTTAGCGACTAATCCTTCTAAGTCATAACTCCCTTTCGGCTTCATCATGCAGGTGCTGCCTTTGTCTGTACTGTCTCTGTGAATCACTACAATCTCTCCCATCCTATCTGCATCGACTGCCTCCCATAGACAATTGTTTTTTATATCCACCATAGCGTGGTGTGCCAACATGTAGTCGGCTCCAAGAACTCCCAAACCGGGCTGTTCCCACTTCATTAAAATGCACTTCCATTTCGTTATGTTAGGTCCTAACTCTATGGTTAAGGGTTTTGACACTGTCCCAGCCTGTTCATTACACATAACACAGCCAGCGTAAATGGGACTCCGCTCGACCACGGGGAAGTGGTCGGATTTGGTGAGTGGACAACCATGCTAGAGGCTTGTGTATCTACTAAATACCTTCCCCGAACTGTTTCCACCTTCACTTCCACACATGGTCTGCCCCACTCATCATATATGAGCTGACACAGGTATTCTGGCTGGGCGCACCGTCACAGGCGTGGTGCCAACGCATTCGGTCCCATTTCTCCCATTGCTGCATCCAGTTTCCCTCCACCCCTGCCCATAATCTGCTGTAATGCAGCCATTAAAATCTGTACTGGGTCATCGGCTGCCTTCCTGTGGCTCTTTCCTGCCTCAGCACCCTCGTACCCTGGCTTCCCTTCTTTTGAGAGCCTACAATCCTTGCTCTAGTGTCCCAACTTCCCACAGTAAAAACACTCATCTCGAGATCGACCTGCATTACCTCCCTCTTGTCTTCATTCTTTCTTTTGCCAAACCTCTCCTTTACCTTCGTGCACCTTCCCTTTTAGTTTCTCCTCCTTCCCTTGCTCGGACGTAAAAGCTTGAGTTAATCTTCGCAACACCCCTGCCTCTGTATTCTGGAGCTCGTCTGGGTCAAACCATGCTTCGACCTTTGCTCTGAGCCGTGGTAAACTGTTAGCCATTACGGTTCTCAGTCAATGGTTCCTTAGTTCCCCTATTAAGTCTGCCCGTACCATATTCCCTCCAATGGCCCTTAAATAAGTTGGCCACAGTATATCTGCAAATGTATCAGGTGATTCGTTTACTTGCTCCCTAGTCTGTTCTACCTGCCAGAATGGACTACCCTGACTGTACTGTAGCGCTGACATGATTTTCTCCTTTAAGCCCTGTGGAGTTCCTCCACCTAACTTGGTGGCTGTCGACAAGCTCTGATAAAGCTTACCCTCCAACAAGAGCAGTGTTACCTTCACTTTCTCCTCCTCGCTGCAGTTATTTATACGCCTTATCTGCTCTATATTAGAAAAATGAATGGAGGCATCTCCTCCTTGCTTTAACTTTACGACACCCGTCAGCATCTGCTGCACATGAAGCTGTGTGTATGGGATCACATAGTCGCTCTGTAATTGAGCCAGACCACCATTTGGTGGGGGTGGACCAAATTTCTGCTGTCTCAAAGGACACATCGGTTTCAGGGGTCCCGGTGCCTCGGGAGCCGGCCGATGCTCACTATACTCAGGCCCATCATCTGACTCTTTCCCTTCTGGATCCCAATCTTCCTCATCTGTTCCGGGGGCCATGAGATAAACCATCCCTTTGGCCCTGTCTAACTCTGCCGTTAGCTTGTGGATCTTTTCCTTACAAAGTCCGTGATCTGTTCTCTCGTAACCATGTTTCTGTGCTACCTGATAGGCTATCTTGATTCTCCTGAGCTGTTCCTCTGCCTCTTTGGCCGTTTCTAAGTGCCTTTCACTTTGTTCAATGTAGGTCTGCTGCTGCTTTTTGCACTCGGTCACCTGGTATTGTGTAATGTCTGTGCATCCACACTGTGGATGCCTGCGTTACTGCAGCTAGTGCTGTTTAATAACGAGCAGGTCACCTGACCAGCAGGGGAAGTTTCCGGAACCTGCAGCCAACTTACAGGCTGTGTAATGTGTGTTCTCTGAAGATATGACATTTGGTAATGAGGATGGGATTTAATCAGATAATACAAAGCTGAAATTTTTGTTGGTGAAGGATGCAACCAGCCGACAGAGAGACTTTGAGAGCTTCTCTCTTTGTGGAAACAGCTACAAATCCAAGGTAAATTATGAGCACACTTGATTAAACTGCCAGAGTTAAAATGGCTGCCCCTATGGGAGTTATAGGGCATGTGGGGGCATTTCAACACCGCCGTGAAAGTTTCAGAGTGTATGTGGATTGGCTAGAAATATTGTTCATTGCAAATAATGTAATCAAACTTCCTGGTAATGAAGACAATAACTGGGCAGTGTTGGAACGAAAAAGAGATATATTCTTAACTGAGGCCAGGCCCGAGTTGTATGAAATGCTGATAAATTTGCTTGTGCCTGACAAGCCAAAGGATACTGATACAATCAAAATAAAGAATGAAACTGAGTACTGTGTACAATGAGCAAGTGTGACCTTAGCTCCTTTAATAAGACTCCAGAGTGCAGGTACCTCGTGAGTGGCCTGCTTATATACTGTGCTCCCAAGGGATGCTGGGATATTTGGGACTCCAAAAGGTAGGCCCTCTGGTGGTAGTATAATATAGGTTGCAAGGGGTTAAATACATAACATCACACCCCCGTAAAGTCAATAGTACACTTATTTACAAGGTGAGACGATCTGGAGCTTTTCGCTCCCTTGTCGATCGTCTCAGTACAAATGCGGGTGTGGGTGAGTCGGTTAGTTCTTCACAGGGCTGCTGGGCAGCTGGCCTTGCCGGGCTGCTGGGGATGGTGAGTTCGGCTTTGTGGTCAACCATGATGTCAGGTGCCACTTGTATGTTTGTTGGAGGGTCAAAGTTGGTGGTGTCTTCTTCAGGTTGTTCGTAGCTGTTGGTGAACCGCAATTTGATTTGGTCCAAATGTTTTCTGCACGTTAGTCCATTGGCCAATTTGACCTGAAACACCCTACTCCCCTCTTTGGCTATGACCATGCCAGTGAACCATTTGGGACCATGTCCATAATTGAGTACAAACATAGGGTCCTTGACTTCAATATCGCGTGACAAATTTGCGCGGTCATGGTACACACTTTGTTGATGCCGCCTGCCCTCCACATGACCATGGAGATCAGGGTGGACAAGAGAGAGCCTTGTTTTGAGCACCCTTTTCATGAGCAGCTCGGCTGGGGGAACCCCGGTGAGTGAGTCGGGTCTGGTGCAGTAGCTGAGCAGCACTCGGGATAGCTGGGTCTGCAGAGAGCCTTCTGACACACGTTTCAAGCTTTGTTTGATGGTCTGAACTGCCCATTCTGCCTGGCCATTGAATGCAGGCTTGAATGGGGCAGATGTGACGTGCTTGATCCCATTGCGGGTCATGAATTCCTTGAATTCAACACTGGTGAAACACGGCCCATTGTCACTGACTAGGACATCAGGCAGGCCGTGCATGGCAAACATGGCTCGTAGGCTTTCAATAGTGGCCGTGGATGTGCTTACAGACATTATTGCACATTCAATCCATTTTGAATAAACATCCATGACAACCAAGAACATTTTGCCTAGAAATGGGCCCACATAGTCCACTTGGATCCTCGACCATGGTTTGGAGAGCCACGACCACAAACTTAGTGGTACCTCTCTGGGTGCATTGCTCAGCTGAGAGCAAGTGTTGCACTGGCGCTCGCATGACTCTAAAGCTGAGTCGATGCCGGGTCACTACACATGGGATCTGGCTATGGCTTTCATCATTACAATGCCTGGGTGGGTGATGTGCAGTTCACAAATGCACATATCTCTGCTGTTCTTGGCCAAGACCACGCGATTGCCCCACAGCAGGCAGTCCGCCTGCAGGGACATTTTGTCTTTGCGCCTGTGGAACGGCTTAATTGCCTCCTGCATCTCCGCTGGGATGCTGGACCAGCTCCCATGGAGGACACAGTTTTTTTTACCAAGCACAGTAAAGGATCCTGGCTGGTCCAGGTCCTGATCTGGCGGGCCGTAATGGGGGAGTTTTCATTTTTGAATGCATCCATTACCATGAGCAAGTCCGCAGGCTGTGCCATTTCCACCCCGGTGGTGGGCAATGGCAGCCGACAGAAAGCATCAGCGCAGTTCTCTGTGCCTGGTCTGTGGCAGATTACATAGTTGTATGCCGACAGCATGAGTGCCCATCTTTGGATGCAGGCAGAGGCATTGGTGTTAATCCCTTTGCTCTCAGTGAACAGCGCTATGAACGGCTTGTGGTCAGTTTCAAGCTCAAACTTGAGGCCAAATAAGTACTGGTGCATTTTCTTACCCCATAAACGCATGCCAGAGCCTCTTTTTCAACCATGTTGTCGACCCTTTCAGCCTTGGACAAACTCCTGGACGCATAAGCGACCGGTGAAAGGGTGCAAAATTCACAAGAATGCCCCCCCCAACCCCCCAGTGTTTGGGCTCATTCGAAAGGAAATTTAATTTGGGACTATCTACCGGAATGTTTGGAACCCTAAAGTGCTTATGGAAGAAACTACGAACTTTGATCAAATTGTGAACTTTAAAAAAGACAAGTTCAAGGCTGTGGGTGGGCCGAAAGAACTACCAGGAGACAACTTGCTTATTGGAATTGTCTGGGTGTTGGGACTAAGGTAACTTGTCTGGAGAAATGGGTATTCGAGAATCCTTCTCCACAAGAGATATTAGCATTACAACAAATAACCCAGAGATAGCCTGAATCTGGAAAACCGTTTCAGCATATACATATAAGAGGCCCAATCCAGCCTGTATGCGAAAAACTAAGCACAAAAGGACATTGCGATTACCAAGCTAATATTTCCATCAGGAAACAGTTTTCAAACATCAACCCACCCAAAACATATTAACTTTTAGCGAACCCGTCAAAATATTACAAGAGTCAAACCCGCCAAATTTAAACAAAGAATTCTGACCTGATTTGGCGCCAAGATTAGAACCACTCAAACCATATAACTGGCCCCTGTTTTCAACAGAGGTTAGGTTGCTAAGTAGCTACAAGGTTGCTACTACCTGGGATGCCACACTATGCCTAGTACCATACTACGCTTATGTCATCAAGGCAAGGAGAGAAACCAACGCGACAGTTGTAAACTAATTTCTCCAGCCTCGAAATCCTGAAGTCCTGAAGAAAGGAAGAACATCACCATCGCGGCAGCAACCGACCACAGCCAACGTGGTAGCAATGAAAAACCACCGCGATTGACCAAACTCGAAACAAAACTCCAACGGGGAAGAAACGGAGAATCGAAAAGTTTCCACTCTACAATCTAAGCCTGACCTACCAACAGATAAAACGTTACCTAAAAGACCGTAGAAACCTATTTCTAGCCAAAGAAAACGGGTATTTACCCCACAGATCCAAGCGGACTCAACCCAACTGAAGATTGTGCAGCAAGAAGTCTTCTCCAACGTTCGGGGTATGGCAAGCAGACCTTTCCACATCCAGCGAACCCTGAAACCACGATCTACCGCTAACTATCAAAAGGATTGGTAAGCATAGTCCCTGTCTGCTCTGGAGTCCAACCTAAATAGAATTAGGTATTGGGAGGTTGGAGGTGTAATCCTACTGTAACCTCCTTTGAATGTAATGTGTTGTTCTCTATTCGAGTTATTATAAGCTATTGTAACCCCCTCTGAGTGTGTAAGGTATTGTTCTTTAATAAGTTTGAATAAGTTCTGACATTGTACTTTCTTATTAGAGTAATTATAAGTTTGTAATTTCTTGACTGTAATAAAATCAAAGTTCTTTTGCATCAAACCAGTGTCCCTTTGCACTTTGTCACATCCCCAAATAAATCCAGAGTCTAAAACCCAAGGGAGTGGGAGCGATTCGAACCGCTCAAGTTGGTCAGAAGGGAACCTGACCCCCTCATAGATACCACCCCTTTACAAAATGGCGACCGCAGCAGGACTCTGGTACAAGGGGGGTGATGTGGAGAGTGCTGGTTTGGGGCAAAGAACCAAGATGGAAGAGAGGATTTCCTCCTATGTGTATAAGAAGATTAATGTAAGTAAAGAATGGGTGCTTAGCCTATTGCGCACTGAGCGTCCAGCTGACGCTGCAGCCCAGTGGACAGCAAGCAAAGATCACAAAAAGGCAGTAGAGAAGACAATTTGGTTGGTCTGTCTACAGCGACAGGTCCAACTCCTAGATAAAACCAATGAGACACTACAGGCAGAGTTAAGGGAATGTGCAGAGAACTACCAGGAAAGGGTTATGTCAGAAGAATGATTATCGGGAGAACTCCGTAAGCTAAAACAGGAAAGGACCCAGATAATGAAAAGGTTTAAAAACAGACAGGACTATTTTCAATGTCAGGTTACCGAGGCCAAAAGTAATGAAAAGTCACTGAGGGAGGAAAGCACTTGCCGCACCCTACAAGTAAAAGAACTCCAGGAAAGATTAAAAGATGTGCAAGCAGCGTATAAAGTAGCTAGCACTAATGGGTTTGAATCGGGAGACCACGGTCCCTGCCAGCAACAAATTTAAAGTTTAAACCTTGCTCTGTCCAAGGCAAAAGGCATGGTATGCCTAATAAGCCCAGGTACGCCCCAGGTAAACCTGGAAGAGAAGGAGGAAACTACCTGGCCACTACCTGTGGCACTGGTGACTACACCGATTCAGCAACAGGAGGGGCAAATCAGTCGTGGGGCGGACAGGGATAGTGAACCTAGTTTCAGCTTGGCTTGGCCGTAGGGAGGAGAGGGAGGCGAAGCAGAACAGAGAGAGCCAGAACCAGGGCCAATGTGCCCGGTCCGGCAACAGAAGTTTGGCCCGCCCACCCTTGGCGGGGGTCCAGGGCACCTGGAAAGTCAGTTTGTGGTCCCCCACACTCCCCACCAGCTTAGGGCTATGCTAAGCCACCTGGGAAAGCTAACTACAAAGGGAGACCCCTCAGTTCACTTTATGGAGGTGGAACAGGCAGGGGATAGTAATGCATGCGACGATGCAGAAATGGCAAAGATGCTTCTCCTATTTCTAGACAGCAAACTGTACCAGTCCCTCTCTACTGAGAGCAAAAGAGGACGGAAAACACTTGCTGCCGCCCAGAAAGACATTTTAGAATCTATAGGTTGCAATGATGGAAGTCCCTTCTCCAGAGTGGAGAAAACGGTGCAGCTCACAGGGGAAACCTCACAGGTTTTCGCAGACCGACTTTGGCCTGTGTACCAAAGCACCTGTAGTGGGGACACAGACAGGGATAACTTAAGCCCTGACAAATTAGCACACTGGCTCCGAAGCCTAGTAGCTAACAGTTTACCCCAAATAAGAACCAAGGCTGAGGCCTGATTCGTCCCAAGAGATCCCAAGCCACCAAACAGGGAGTGCTTAAGCAACTGATCCTAGCTTACAGAAATGTCAGAGGGACAGAAGAACTACCACAAAAGGGAAGGGTTCACGAAATCCGACCTAGCCAAGATAAAAGGGAATGGTGCCACAAGGGGGGCAATCCCTCCGATACAAAACGTACCTGCTTCGGGTGCGGAAAGAGTGGGCACTGGAGAAAGGATGGCAGAAATCCATGGAAGAATAGCGCAGGAAAGAGTTCTCCAGCCCCGGCCAAAAGGGTCGAGACAGATAAGCCAGTCCCTCCCCACTCATTCAATACTTTTCTAATCGCACTCCGAACAATGCTAGATGGCCCTGGGAAGGTAGCTACCGCCACCAGTACCGAGATCTCATCTGCCCCCCTCCCAACCAAAACCGTGACTAGGACAGGCGCAGTCGGTCCACCTATGTTTCCTTGAATACGATGCGTGGGGGAGACCGACCGTTCAGATGGAGGTGAAAAAGGTGAAAGGGACTTACCTGCTGGACACCGGTGCCTCAAGCACCCTTGTCTATGCAGCTAACCCCGCCGCCTCACCTCTTTCTAATGGGGTCCCCTACAGCTTGGTGGGTTTCACAGGCACTGAACAGACTGGCTCATTCTCCGTTCCGCTCTCCATTCATTTAGGTACACTCCACACTAAGTGGATTTGTGTCCTGATGAAGTGGGGGCAGGAAGGGAGAGGGATCCTGGGGGCTGACTTCATCCTAGGCCACGAGATCCTGGTGGATTTAAGAAACCACTGTCTTTGGGGGTCAGTCTGTACGGGACAGGAGAGTGAGGTGAGGGTTATCCCGGGAAATCAGGGAAAAGGGATGGTGTGCACCATGAAACTAAAGGAGGGTTGCGACCTTGAATCACTGGTCAGTAACACTCCAATAGAATACCATGAATATGTGAGGAAAAACCTTGCAGCTTTTGCTACTCACAAACACGACTGTGGAAGAATAAACGGGGTCGAGGTTAGCATAGATGCGGATCCCATGACCCGACCACAGAAACAGTACAACTTCCCCAGGGAGGCTGAGGCAGACATGGAAACAACCTTGGGTTCGCTGGTTAAACGGGGTAATGAGACCAATAGCTACCCATGTGAACTCTCCATTGTGGCCGGTTAAGAAACCGGACAATTCCTGGAGAGCCACGGTGGACTTATCGAGTATTCAACCGTAACATCCCCACCTGTGCACCCACGGTTGCTGCCGTCACCGACCTCACTGGAAGTATCCCAGTCTCCGCGACCACCTTCACGGTGCTGGATATTTCCAACGGGTTTTGGTCCATACCTTTAAGAAGGGAAGATCAGTACAAGTTTGCTTTTACCTTTAAAGGGCAGGAATACATTTGGAACTGTCTCCCTCAGGGCTTCTACAACAGCCCCAGTATTTTCCATCAGTGTATGGCCAACTGTTTAAAGAACTTCAGCAGACCCCAGCAGCTTGTACAGTATGTGGACAACCTGCTCCTGTTCACCGATGAGGGGGAGGAGCATGGCCCACTGTTGGCTGAACTGCTGGAGCTGCTGAAAGAAGAAGGATTTAAAGTAAACCCCAAGAAGGCACAGATCAGCCTGAAGGAAGTAAAATTCCTGGGACTGGCTGTGCGCGCTGGGGAAAGAGCCATTGACAAAGCTAGAAGGGAAGCAGTGCAGAAGTTACCCGCCCCCATCACAGTAACAGGAGTGAGATCTTTTCTAGGGCTAACTGGGTACTGCAGAGACTTCATTGAGGATTATGCAGCCACTGCAGCCCCTCTGCTCTGATTCCGACACAAGGGAGTGGAGTGGGAATGGGACAAAGGTTGCGAGGCAGCATTTACCCAACTCAAGAAATTCCTGCAGACCGCGCCAGCTCTAGGGGCCATAGATGGGGGAAAAGAGTTTTTCCTGTAGGTAGCAGCCAGTGGGGACAGCCTGAGTGCAGTACTACTCCAAGAGCGGCACGGTCGGCTGAGACCAGTGGTCTACTCCTCCAGGATACTCACGGACGTGGAGAAGGGATACTCCAAATGTGAGCGGCACCTCCTAGCCACTCACTGATCTTCACAGGGGTATCCCCTATCACACTCCTTACCCACCATACGCCCACCCAAATGCTCCTGGATGGGAGAATCAAGGACGGGACAGTGAGCATTGCCCGCATTGCTCGCTGGACCCTGCTCCTCTCTCAAATGGACCTACGGGTAACGGGTCTCTGCGAGCCAAGACTCGCAGCCAACATGATTTATCCAGGGACAGCCCACCGGTGTTCCATAGAAGGGGTATGGGAAATTAACATAGGCTTTCAGGCTGGGTTACACCCGACAGGCCGAGAGATCTATGTGGACGGTTCAAGCACGGTACCTGCGGGTGAGTGACTCACAGGCTGCGGAGTTTATGACCCCGAGGCAGGCATTGCCCTGGCGATTAAACTCCCCAGTACTATGAGTGCCCAGCACGCTGAACTGTCTGCGGTGGTGTACGTAGTCACAAATCCCGAAGAATTCCCTACCCCATACACGATTTGCTCGGACAGTATGTTCACATGCAATTCAGGTATGGAGTACCTGGCTATCTGGTCCCGCCACGGATACACATCCGCAGATGGGAGACCCCTGACAATTAAGCCCCTCCTGGAAAAGATCATGAAAGCTATAGGGGAGGAAGGGAATATTGACA
Source organism: Pristiophorus japonicus (assembly GCF_044704955.1). NCBI lineage: Eukaryota > Metazoa > Chordata > Chondrichthyes > Pristiophoridae > Pristiophorus > Pristiophorus japonicus. The sequence goes on from NC_091977.1 coordinate 257,459,568, forward strand.
TACATAAAGTGAAGGCACATTCCACCACTGAACCCCGTAGCGAGGGAAACCAGCAGACTGACATGTTGGCCAAGCAAGGTGCCCGCACGGGCAAGCTCTGGGATCCGCACAACCCAGAACCCATCGTAGCAGTCAGGGGCAGGATTGGGACAGCAGGAAAGGCAGGGGTAGCTTTGCCCCTGGACCTAAAAACGGTTCAGACCCAAGACCCCAGCCTCAAAACTCTCCTGAACACGCTAGTTAAAGGGGAAAGGATAGACGGCCCATATGGCACTGCAGCAATTGTCATTAAAGAAGGCATGCTGTTCAGGGGGAGCAATGGGTGGTACCGCAACAACACCAGAGAGAATTCCTCCAGCTGGCCCACGAGGGTCCAGGAGCAAGATACACCGGACCTGAGACCACTTGGCAAAGAGTGGAACAGGCAGGGTGGTGGCCAGGACTCAGGGAAGATGTCCGCGAGTTCTGTGCTAACTGCCTGGTGTGCACGGCCAACAACCCCGACCCCCAGAAAAGAAAGTTGTCTATGGGACATATGAGGAGGGTAGAGGGACCCTGGCAGTCGATCCAAATTGATTACATCGGGCCCCTATCCACTACCCAGGGAGGCTACAATACTGTCTAGTATTGGTGGATGTATTCACCAAATGGGTGAAAGCCTTCCCATGCTGAACAGCCACTGCCCTGGGAACAGCTAGGATCCTGGTCAGAGAAGTGTTCTCCCGATGGGGACTACCACAATACGTGGAATCCGACCAAGGGAGTCACTTCACCGGGCATGGTGATGCAGGGGACCCTTAAGATACTCGGCATCAAAGGAAAATGGCATGTCGCCCACAATCCGCAGTCATCCGGGCCTGTGGAGCGTTTAAATCGCACTATCAAAGAAAGGCTGCTCAAAGAGACAGGGGACTCACCCAAAGGGTGGGTAGAGGTCCTACCTGCCTGTTCTGGAATCCAACCTAAATAGAATGAGGTATTGAGAGGTGGGAGGTGTAATCCTACTGTAACCCCCTTTGAATGTAATGTGTTGTTCCCTATTCGAGTCATTATAAGCTATTGTAACCCCCACTGAGTGTGTAAGGTATTGTTCTTTAATAAGTCTGAATAAGTTCTGACATTGTACTTTCTTATTAGAGTAATTATAAGTTTGTAATTTCTTGACTGTAATAAAATTAAAGTTCTTTTGCATCAAACCAGTGTCCCTTTGCACTTTGTCACATCCCCCAAATAAATCCAGAGTCTAGAACCCAAGGGAGTGGGAGCGATTTGAACCGCACAAGTTGGTCAGAAGGGAACCTGACCCCCTCATAGAGACCACCCCCTTACACCGGTTACAAAATCCCTGATTCGTTAGCCTGTTGTAACATACACCCGACCCCTTATGACGACGCATCGCAAGCTAGCACTAATCGTTTACACGGGTTATACAGGACAAGCAGTTTGTTAGAACACAACAGATTCCTGGCTTTCTCAAAGGCAGCCTCTTGTGAATTCCCCCATACCCAGCCGTCTCCCTTGCGCAGTAGCGCATGTAACGGTTCTATCAGGGTGCTTAACCCAGGTAGGAAATTACTGAAATGGTTAAGGAGTTGCACGAACGACCGCAGCTCTGTCACGTTCTTTGGTCTCGGCGCGTTCTTGATGGCCTCCATCTTGGCGTCAGTGGGTTTGATGCTGTCTGCTACGATTCTTCTTCACAAGAACTTGACCTTCTGCGCCAGGAAAACAAACTTCGAAAGTTTCAACCTGAGTTGCACCTGATCTAATCCACTAAGAACTTCTTCCAGATTCTTCAAGTGCTCAATGGTGTCCTGACCTGTAACCAGTGTGTTGTCCTGGAAAATCACGGTGCAAGGAACCGATTTTAGCAGGCTCTCCATGTTCCATTGGAAGATTGCCGCGGCCGACCGAATCCCGAATGGGAATTTGTTATAGATGAACAGACCTTTGTGTGTGTTGATACTGGTGAGGCCTTTCGAAGACACCTCCAGCTCCTGCGTCCTGAGATCAGGTCCAGCTTGGTGAACGTCTTTCTTCCAGCCAGGGTCGCAAATAGGTCGTCTGCCTTGGGTAGCGGGTACTGGCCCTGTAGCGAAAAATGGTTAATCGTTACTTGATAGTCCCCACAAATTCTGACTGTGCCATCCTCTTTATGTACCGGGACAATCAGACTGGCCCACTTGTTGAAGTCCACCGGCGCGATGATGCCTTCTCGCTGCAGCCTGTCCTGCTCAATTTCCACTTTCTCACACCTCATGTATGGTACCGCCTGTGCCTTGTGGTGGATGGGTCGCGTATCGAGAACCAAATGGATCTGCACTTTCGCCCCCGAGAAGCTTCCAATGTCTGGCTCGAACAACGATGGAAACCTGCTCAGAACCTGGCCACATGAGGCGTCGTCGATGGACGAAAGCGCTCAGATGTCATCCCAGTTCCAGCGGATTTTTCCCAGTCAGCTTCTGCCAAACAATGTGGGGCCATCCCCTGGCATAATCCACAGCGGGAGTTCGTGTACTGCTCCATCATAGGAGACTTTGAATTCTGCTCTGCCAATTACAGGGATTAGTTCCTTGGTGTAAGTCCTTTGTTTGGTGTGAATGGAGCTGAGCTTGGGCCTGTGTGCCTTGTTGCCCCAAAGCCTGTTGAAGGCCTTTTTACTCATTATGGACTGACTCGCACCCGTGTCCAATTCCATAGATACTGGAATTCCATTCAGTTCAACTTTCAACATTATTGGTGGATATTTCGTAGTGAATGTGTGTACCCTATACACTTCTGCCTCCTCAGTACGAGTCTCCAATTCAGCCTGAACCACAGTGGATCGATTCTCCTCTGCAACGTGGTGGTTTGCAGGATTTGCAGTTCGCCTGCACATTCACTGGAGGTGTCCCATTGTTCTGCAACCGTTGCACGCATAGTGCTTGAAGCGGCACTGATGGTGCCGATGATCACCTCCGCAGTGCCAACAAGGTGTCAACTGCCTAGCATTAACGATTGATGATGGACTCTGGGTCATCTGAGGTCGAGCAGCAGCAGCCGGCGTGTACGTTCTGCCATGTATATTCCTGCTCGTAAATAACGTAACTTTGTGCACAGTATTGGCCGAAACTTCTTTACTCTGCGAGATCTGTTTGGTGTTGTCGCTGGTGGACATATCATGATGGCTTTACTGAGATTCGGAGTTTCAACAGTCAACAGTTTGTGAAGGATTACCTCATGGCCAATGCCAAGCACAAAAAAGTCTCAAAACATTTGTTCTAGGAATCCCTCAAATTCGCAATGTGCTGCGTGGTGCCTTAGCTCGCCACTTCCTGGCCCTCTGAACGTTGACACGTGTAGAACCAATATCTCGCCATCAAAAATGCTTTCCTTAGGATTTAGGTGCTCCCGGATCAGCGTACACAATTCTTGATAGGATTTCTCTGTTGGTTTTACCGGAGCTAGGAGATTCTTCATGAGGCCATAGGTTGTTGCCCCACAGATAGTTAGAAGGATCGCCCTTCGTTTGGCAGCGTTCTCGTCCCCTTCCAGCTCGTTGGTCACAAAGTATTGGTCGAGTCTCTCCACGGAGGCTTCCCAATCGTCCCCTTCTGAAAACTTCTCCAGGATACCAACTGTTCTTCGCATTTTCACGCAGTTGTTCGCCAATTGATGCGTTCATAATAAAGGGTGAACCTGAGTACTGTATACAATGAGCAAGTGTGACCTTAGCTCCTTTAATGAGACGCCAGAGTGCAGGTACCTCGTGGGTGGCCTGCTTATGTACTGTACTCCCAAGGGATGCTGGGATCCCTTGGGACTCCTAGAGGTAGGCCCTCTGGTGGTAGTGTAATACAGGTTGCAAGGGATTAAATACATAACAGATACAATTCTGTTACAGAAGTTAGAACAACATTACAGCCCCGTTCCGTTAGAAATTGCTGAAAGTTATCGTTTCGGAATATGAAATCAGAAGGCAGAAGAAAATATCAGTGAGTACATTGTAGCATTAAAAAAGCTATCTATTCACTGTAATGTCGGAGATTTTCAGAACCGAGCATTGCGAGACCGCTTTGTTTGTGGGGTGAAAAATGATGCGATCAGAAGAAAGTTATTGACATCACCTAACTTGACTTTTGATTTAGCTTGTCAGACAGCTAGGTTGATGAGCATGGCCGACCAATATTCCCAAGAATTTCATATTAATTTCAGTCATCAGACAACCGAGGTGAACCGTCTGCAGGTTCAAAGTAAAAGGCGGTGGGGCCCCAAAGTCTCAGAAACTGGAAATGGGAACAGAGCATTGATGTCCTGCTATCGGTGCCTGGGGCAACACAGTGCTCAAAGTTGCTCATATGTGAAGGCAGAGTGTTTCTTCTTCTAAATACTCTGAGTAATTCTGCGCCGTTTCTTCCTTCCTACCCTGGTCCTGCCTTCCTTTCTCGAAACTGGCTACCTCGTCTTTTAACCTTTTGTTCTCCTCCTCAAGCTTTTCTACCTTTTCTCTTAACAGTTGTGCCAAACCGCCTTCTCTTTTGACCCTTTGTGGTTGCTACTGACTGTCCACTCTGACACTTTTTCCTGTGGATCCCCCGAGTGCAGCATTTCCCGTGCCCATGGCTTTGAAATGTTCAATTTGTTGCATATATATGCAGCTACCTTAGCCTCCATGGACATCCAACGACTGTTCTTAGTCGCTGGCTCAACCGCGTTTTGCTGCGGTGCGTCCATTTCCAATGCCTCTGGCTGAAAAATTCTCCCTGACTATCTTGTTCTCTCCTGAGACCACCTCGCAGTGACCTGTGGTTCCTGTTACTCAGGCTTCTCTCTTTGGCTACCCTATTTGACGCGAGACTACTCCAGTCTGTCAGAGACTGTTTCTCTCCTGGTCCCCTAGTCGCCTTTGAGATCACCCTTGATATCACTCTTGGCCTCCCCGAGACCACTTTTCGCAGACTACCTGTGACTACCTTTTGGCTTCTCTCGGTGACTACCCCAGTGAACCAGGATTACTCCAGCCTATCCGAGACTGTTTCCTTCCTCTGGCTGCCCTGGCTGTCCGTGGGATTACTATGGTCTCCCTGAGACTCCTGCGCAGACTACCTGTGACTTCTTTTCTCCGTGGCTACCGTAGTCAGCCCGGGATTACTCCAGCCTACCCAAGTCTGTTTCCTTCCTCTGCTGGCTGCCCTAGCTGCCCCTGAGAAGATAACTTTTTGACTACCTTAGCCGACCTTAGACTTAACCAAGCCTCCCTCGGGGTTCTTGCCCTGGTTTTGTGTCCGTGATCCTATTCCCAATGCCGAGGTCCTGCGGCGGTCGCCAATTTCTGTAGGGTGTTTGTTTTTCAGTCTACTCTGATTCTTAGACCTCGGAATTTATAGTGGGAAAGGACAACACGTGGCACAAAATTTAGGCTTAACCCAGTGTCAGTTTTATTACGCAACAAAAAACAACTAAAACTACAGGACTAGACTGCTGAGAGAAATTTTACTTTAGACATACAATCACCAGAGATTCGTGGTCATTGATTGCATGACCTGCTGTTTCTTCTTCTGGCTGTTCTATGCAGCTTCTGTTCCATTTCTGCTGCTTCTTCTGCCTTCCTGTCCTTCTTGTGTTGCCTGTCCTTCTCCTGCTGAGCTGCGTTTTGCTCGCATATTTTGAATAAGTTTCCCCACTGGGCCGAGATTCTTTTATCGATGTGGTGATTTGTTTAACTGGTTGTGGTGATGAGTTTGAATGGCTAGTAATTTGCACATGGAGTCGACAATGCAAAAGCTATTTCCTTATGCTGAATGCTCTGTTATCCAAAAATTTGCATTTTGTGGGATCCTTTTTTGTCTGGTCTTTTTACAGACTTGTTGTCTCCAGTGGGCTTGTTTTCCCCACCCTGGTCAATCAAGTTCAAGGCCTCACGTAACAACTCCATTGTTGTTATGCACGAAGTCAGTTTTACTTCCTGACCACAGAATGTCCTTAATTGTCTAGCTTAATTCCAAAAGCTTGTGTTAAATTCCAAAAGTTTGGATTAATTAATTTTTAGTTCATGGTCTGTTTTTTTTCTGAAGATTAGTAACCTTATGGGCGTGTGGTCTCGGCGTATTCCCTTATTACAGCAGCTAGCTCCAACATGCCCTCCCTCATGCGCCCTGTCAGTGTCTCAATGACCTCCAACATTCCCTCCCTTATATTGAGCAAAAGTGTCACAATTACCTACAACATTCCCCCCACTGAGTGACTGAACTACCTATGACATTCCCTCCCTCATGTTCACTGAGAGTGTCTGAACTATCTGTGACATTCCCTCCCTCATGTTCACTGAGAGTGTCTGAACTAGCTGTGACATTCCCTCCCTCATGTTCACTGACATGGTTTCAACTGACTGAGGTATTCCCTCACTCATGTTCCCGGACATCATTCCCATTTCTCGTGAGAGTGTTATTACTTCTCCCGACAGTCCCGAGATCTCATCACCCACCCCACTGACGGTGTCCAAATGCTCTCCACACTCATTAACATCATGTGAACCACATCTGTTAGATCCTGCACCCCAGGAGAGCATGGTCGAGCTCTCCTTCCCCCTCACCCTGGGTGTGGCTCACAGCATCCCAATGGGACCCGCAGCCTCGGATGGTGGGGCCCTGGGTGTGCCTCGCTGCACCTCACTGGGACCCTCAGCCTCGAACGGTGGGGCTCTGGGTGTGCCTTGCTGCATCCCACTGGGACCCACGGCCTCAGACGGCGAGGCCCTGGGTGTGGCTTGCTTCATCCCACTGGAATCCCTAGCCTCGGATGGTGAGAAACTATGGAATGTCCCACCAACACTGAAACCACTAGTCAGGGAAGGGGCTGGCACCTCAATGGGCGGCACCTGCACCTCCTCAAAAGTGAGTACAACAGTGGAGGCTTCATCCATCCTCTCCCTCCACTTCCCCCTCACCCCCATGCTCTTGGTCTGGAAGTTGGGATTGGAAGATGTTCTCCTCTTCAGGCTCGTCCGTGTATGAATCTTCTTCTGCATCGGCCTCTAGTTTTCCAAAATATAACAGAACAGACAAATGGTTAGCAGCAGAGGAGGGGGCAGGTGGGTGGCATGAGTAGGCTCACAAAGCACAGGCAGCAAGCTCATTTGAAGGATCATGATGAATGATAACACATTGCATCAACCCAAGCGTAACTGATGGAGACATCTCCATAAACCGAAGCATGGCTATCCTGCGCAGTACTTAACATTTAGCAATGCCAGGCACTGGAATTTTTAATGACTTACCCTCTCCCTCGAGTGTGGGCCCAGCTTGTGCAGTGGTGTTTGCTTTTCTCCAGGCAGGACCCATCAAAGCAGTGGCCCTCTCTTCCAAGGATGTCAGTGGGTGCAGATTTGCCAGGCCTCCTCCAGTTCGAGTTCTTTCCCTTTTGTTATGTGCCACTTTCTTCTGCAAAGATGAAAATACAACTTTTTAGAGAGGGTTTCTTTCAGCTGGGTGGGACATATACAGCTGGTCACATTTAAATTACAATTGGATTGAATAAATGAAAATATTACTTACACTAACTACTTGACCAAGGTCCTGCCATTTCTTTTCACACTGGCCTCCAGATCTTGTGGTGGTCACCATTACGCAGTAATCTTCTGCAACTTGGTTCCAGCGTTTCTTCATTTCTTTGGATGGAACTTTCATGTGCCCTCTGCTGGTGTCCAGCTCCTGCCATCTGATCTCAATCACAGTAACTAGTGCCTCCACTTCATCCTGTAAGAAATTCTTGGTTCTTGTACTCCGTTGCATTTTTTATTGCACCTCTGATTTTTCCAATGTTCTCACACAGCACTCAACGTTCTCTCACACACAACTGGCTCTTTAAAAATGGCCAATTGCAGACCCGGAGCTGTACTGCGCATGCGCACCCATAGGAAAAACATCAAAAACATCCTTTATTTTTTGTGCATGAGTAGAAGGTGCAGCATTGTTTTTTCGCCGCAGACAGCAGGCTCCACCCCCGGAGATGACTGGACAGGCTGCGCGGTGCCAATTTTGAAAAATACAGCAGGGAAACATGGCACAAATATTTTTGGAGTATTTCTGGCCTGGAAGAATAGGCATAACTCTGGCAATATGCCACAAAACAGGTTTGGGCAAAATTGAACCAATTGCCTTGTGTGTGAGTGTGGAGAGAAGTTATGCTCAAAACAGTCTGGGGCCGAAATTCACCCCTGCCAGAAACGGGTCACACCGACTGTTTTTCTTCTGTTTTGGCCACTGCAATTTTGAAACTCGGAGGATCTGTACTAAAAGGCTGCTTCAATTGCTTGTGAGGAGAATCAATTTGTGAATGATTTTAAGGGACTTTTTGATTCTTGCCAATCATCTAATCACATGTGTTTCTGTTGAGGACAAATTAAGGGCATTTATAGCAATTTATAGTGATGGGGCCTGTAATTTCTCAACCAGTATTGGTCACTAATCACATGCTGCAGAATACAGATGGGAGAAGGTATATTGAAGAGCATTATGTGCCCAATCAAAGAGGTGGCAGACTGATGCGGAGGAGGAGACCTTACACCCAACGCATTTACAGGGATAAGCGATCATACCAGAACTTGTCCAATAACACGTGCGTTAGAAGGCTGCGCTTCCAAAAGGCGGTCACCAGTGAGATATCCCAGCTAATTCAGGGAGATTTGCAGCCGAGCAGCACCATCAGGAGTGCACTGCCCGTTGAGGTTAAGGTTACTGCGGCACTTTCCTTCTACGCATCGGGCTTCTTTCAGGCCTCAGCTGGTGACATCTGTGGTATCTCTCAGCACGCCACACATTGCTCCATTCGACAGGTGACTGAAGTCCTTTACGCATGCAGGATGGACTTTATAAGCTTCCCTATGACCAGGGAGGCACAGACTGAGAGGGATTTGGGTTTTTCGCGAATAGCAAACTTCCCCAAGGTGCTGGAAGCAATAGACTATAAGCACATCACCCTGTGAGCACCTTCACAGGATGCAGAGGTGTTTCAGAACCAAAAGGGATTCCACTCCCTAAATGTGCAGCTCGTTGTCGACCACAGCCAAATAATCATGGCAATAAATGCAAATTTTCCAGGCAGCATCCATGATGCACACATCTTGCATGAGAACACTGTCCCTGACTGTTTAACAATCAGCCACAAGGTCATGGTTGGATGCTAGGGGATAAAGAAGCTGGCTCATGACCCCCCACTCCCCACACCTGCGTAAGCCCCAGACGGAAGCTGAGAAGCGCTACAATGAAAGCCATAGAGCTACATGCAATGTCGTCGAAAAGACAATTGGAGTACTTAAGCAGTGCTTCAGATGCCTGGAACACTCGGGAGGCAACCTACAATACAATCTTGAGCAGGTTGCCGAGTTCATTGTGGTGTGCTGCATGTTGCATAGCCTAACCATAAGGTGAGGACAACAATTGCCAGATGAGACCGCCCGTCCACCTCAGGAGAGAGGGGAGGCGGAAGAGGAGGATGAGGAGGAGGATGAAAAGGATCTCGGGGAGGACAATCAATCGGGCGATGAACACATGCCCCTCCGCAAGACTGGAAAAGCCCCATGGTAGTTACACAGCTGCAAAACTCTTGCATAAGCAGCTCAGAAATGAATGCATTGCGTGAACTTACATTGATGACAGTTACAGTTGCGTTACATTTCATCCTTGCCTGGCCTGGCCTGGTCATCTGTTCCAACCATTGTATGATGTTTTACCTTACGTTATTAGAAGACACTTCAGGACAATTGTAAAGTTAAATAAAAATGTTTCATAATTAAAGACAAATTTGAACATTTTTGAACAAACATATATAACGCCCTCCCCCCTCCCTGTCAACAACATTTTTAACACAACAATAATGGAACAACACCCTCCCATCATCCCCAACAGTGAACATTTAACAAAAAATTATTTTTAACAAGCACTAAGAACTATATACTGCAACCCCCTCCCTACCTGCGGCCACATTTCCCTCCTGCACCTTGATCGCCCCTTGTATTAGCCCAGCGTTTAACACCCCGAGTAATGGGACCAAGACGTCTTGCAACAGAGGACCTCAAGGCCTGCTGCTATGAGGAGGGCGGGGGAGGAGGGGGGGGGTTGGGGGTCAGGTGACGTCGGCATAATCTCCTCAGTGGATGGAGGAGAAGACGTTTCCAAAGAAATGTCTTTCGAATCAGAAGGAAGTTCTCCCTCCTGTCTCGCATCTGTCCGGGTGGTCAGTGGGACGGCACCTTGGGGTGCAGTGCCATCTCCTGACACTATCGCAAGCCGCAAGGCACGGACAGCTTTGATCGTTTGCCCCATTGCCACAACTATCTGATCCATGCCCTCCGTTATTCGTGTGGACATTGTGGCAATGTTTCCGGTCAACCCACCATGCGTCTGGAGGAGCTCTCGACCTATGTCGACGTTCAACCTTGACAGTGATACCATGTCCTCGTGAACTTACCCATGATCTCATGAACTCATGATCTGCCCGTTGCAGTGCATGGCTACCTCACCGATTCAACCTCCGTGGGGTCGGCGTGAGCAACTTGGAGTCGCCTGCTGCAAGCTTCTTGGCCCCGCTACTTCATCTGTCGATGAAGACGTGGCCGCAGGTACCACAGATGACAGGTAGTCATCTTCCTCCTCCGCAGTTGTCGTCTCCTCTTCTGGACCCGTGATGATGACCACCTGCAGAGGCAAAGGGGTTCTTGCAGGGGCCTCGGGAGTCTCAGTAGCTGCAAAACATAATTGAGGGTATTCGAAGAGAAGGGTAGACATGAGAATGCTTGCACTGCGCTGGCATATGTACGAGGAGCAACATTACTGCAATAAATGTGAACGAGAGATGTTACATATGATTAAATTATATGGTTTTACATCTATGGAATTCTCTGCCCCAGAGAGCTGTGGGCAGAGAATTCCACAGCTTTTGCTCGATAAGGGAACAAACAGTTATGGGGAGCGGGCAGAGAAGTGGAGCTGAGTCCATGATCAGATCAGCCATGATCTTATTGAATGGCGGAGCAGGCTGAGGGGCCAAATGGCCTACTCCTGCTCCTATTTCTTATGTTCTTATGTTGTTAACCTGAGAGTAGTACAGAAGCTGCATGCATAGCATGACATCATTCATATATTATAATGAAATGCCGTTACATTACTTTGATTACCACTGATTTACCACTGCTTTATACATTACTCACGTGGTGTAACAACGGGATCTGCACCACCACAGGTGGCAGAGAGACTGTGGCTGCCCACTAGTGCTGCAGCACATTCCTCCAAGTCACTGAGCAGCAGTACTTGTGCAGGGCTTCCTCCAGTGCGCCTCTGCTCTGATCAATTCTTAGATATCTTCCCCTGCAAACATGACAAGAGCATGGCATAAGCTAATTGACTAGGTACTATTACGGATAGACAACAGATTCTAACATTATATGCTAATATGGTTTGTATCCACAATGGATGCATAGTTACAACATCTACGTTCTTGGAAAATATTTAATAAATTCGTTTTTAGGAACTCATGCTTGACACCAAACATCTCGCGTACAATCTCCAGGAAGGGCCCCGTCCACGGGCCATTGCATTCGGCACCTGAGGGGAGGTAAGCGGTTTATTTGACTCATTGGAGGTCCCCCGGAAGGAGGGTGGGGGGGGGGGGTGCGGAATCAGGACCGCTGGTGAGCTCGGCAATGACAGGAGTATAATGGGAGGCGGCACCGTGTCCATGTGCTGTGCTCGGAGACCTCCGTGTGGCCGATGCTAATGTCCCAAAGTGTCCCAGGGCAGACAGTGAGCCAGGGCAGCTCTCCCCCAGTCCAGGCTGGATCACGGTGTGAGTGACAGCAGCCGGAGAGACTCACACAGTCTGGGTAAAGGTGACCGGACCCCTCAGTGCTCAGTCGCGCCCCATCCGCCAACGTAACCAAAAAGGAGACGGTGCCCAAATTAGACTTAAAGGGTGCAGGTTCTGACCCCAGTCCAAGTCTTAGCAGGGAAGCTACGCAAGGTTACCCAGCTTCATTACAATCCGGCAGATTTACATATTCAGTGGATCATTACAATTTAAAATCTCATAATTTACTACTTACTCTTGTGGAAGCAACCAGGCTGTTCCACCTCTTGCGGCACTGGTCGGACTCATGCCTATCGTGGGACACAGACAACACAAATCGGCGATTTCACCCCATATTTTTTGATACATCCAGGATGGAGATTTCCTACGCCCACCCTGGGTTAAGTGGCCCCACCGAGTTTCAACCTCGTTCACTAATGCCTCATTAGCCTCGTCTGAGAATGCTTTTGCCCTCCTTCTCCCTGCAACCTCCAGCAGACTCTCTCCCAAATCCTCCTGGGACATCTCCATAATTTTTAAGTTTGGCATTCGGTTTAGCACTCCTTCACAACAATCTTAAAGTTTAGCATTTCTTCACAATCTTTTAGCATTCCTTCACACCTTCACAATCAACCCTCTTCAAAAACTTCCTTCTCTCTCTCCCTCCCTTTGTCTTCTGAGCATGCGCAGATGAGCCTTGACCTCCCGAATCGCGGGAAAAGTTCTTTGCTAAAAACACATGCATGCGCAGAATGGCTGTTGCTATGAATGCCAGCCTTGCATGACTGAATACATCGTGAAGGCCCATTTCATATCGCTAAGGCTATCGCAAAAAATATAAAGCCGAAACTAGCGGTAAAAAAAAGGGGGCAATATTCCAGCGATCCTGAAAAATAAGGCCGGAAATATCGCCCATTTTAAAGGGGAGAACTGCTGCAAGCACTGCAGCTTTTTACGTTAGGTCCACTGAGCCACCAGGAAGGGTTTCGGCCGGGTCAGCGGCCCAAGAGGGGGTGCCAGGCTGCCTGTTGGCGGACCGGCTGAACCCGGGGGCATAATTATTGGGCCAATCTGACAGTTGGCTGACAAAAAAATGTAAGATGGCCTCTCAGCCATTTTACACACACTGCAAACACTGTGCACCGACAGAAGAAACTGTTGGGGGCACTGAGCAGTGGCAGGAAGATGTTCTGAGGTAAATTTTGCTTGCGGGGCGGGACATCAGCGGTGCGCGCTTTGATGACGCACTTGGGAGGGTTCGGCGGCAGCAGGGCATAAATGGGGAGCGCCGGAAAAAACACCGGGGAGAATTTCGCGAGCGCCGGCTATTCAACTACAACATCACCGTGGCCGCCGTTTTCCGGCGGTAACGTCATCATCATAGGCAGTTCCTCGAAATCGAGGAAGACTTGCTTCCACTCTAAAAGTAAGGTCTCAGGTGACTGTACAGTCCAATACAGGAATTACAGTCTGTGTCACAGGTGGGGCAGGCGGTGGTTAAAGGGAAGGGTGGGTGGGGAGCCTGATCTGCCACACACTCCTTCCGCTGCCTGCGCTTGGCTTCTGCATGTTCTCGGCGACGAGACTCGAAGTGCTCAGCACCCTCCCGGATGCACTTCCTCCACTTTGGGCGGTCTTGAGCCAGGGACTCCCAGGTGCCAGTGGGGATGTTACACTTTATCAAGGAAGCTTTGAGGGTGTCCTTAAAACGTTTCCTCTGCTCACCTGGGGCTCACTTGTTGTGTGGGAGTTCCGAGTAGAGCGCTTGCTTTGGGAGTCTCTGGCATGCGGACGATGTGGCTCGTCCAATGTGGTCGAGTGTGGTCAATGCTTCGAGGCTGTGGATGTTGGCCTGAGCGAGAACACTGACGTTGGTGCGCCTATCCTCCCAGTGGATTTGCAGGATCTTGCAGAGGCAGTGCTGTTGGTACTTCTCCAGCGCTTTGAGGTGTCTACTGTATATAGTTCCTGTCTTTGAGCCATACAGGAGGACGGGTATCATTACTGCCCTGTAGACCATAACCTTGCTGTCAGATTTGAAGTCCTGGTCTTCAAACACTCTCTTCCTGCGCTGGCACACTGGAGACGGTGTTGGATCTCGTCATCGATGTCTGCCCTTGCTGATAGTAGGCTCCTGAGGTATGGAAAATGAAGGTATGGATTATAGAGGACACGACCTGTAGGAAACATGACAGATAATTTGTGCACAGCAAGCTCCCACAAACAGCGTTGTGATAATGACCAGATAATTTGTTTTTTTGTTATGTTGATTGAGGGATAAATATTGACCAGGACAGCGGGGATAACTCCCCTGCTCCTCTTCAAATAGTACCATAGGATCTTTTTCATCCAGCTGAGAGGGTAATCTGGGCCTCGGTTTAACGTTTTATCTGAAAGTTGGCACCTCCGACAGTGCAGCACTCCCTCAGCACTGCACTGGAGCATCAGCCTAGATTATGTGCTCAAGTATCTGGATTTGAATCCATGACCACCTGACTCAGGGCCAAAGCTGACACCCGCTAGGTTTGAAGCCGGATCTCTGCTAAATGTGCTGTTTACAGCTGGGCTAACAGTCACGACTCTGCAGTTGTCTCAACACCCATGGGGCAATGGATGGAGAACAAAAAAAAGGCAGGAAGCTATTCTGCTTCATCGAGTCAAGAATTTCAAAATATCAGTGGCCCTATTGTAAATATTAATGTCGGCTCAATGAGAGGTAGGGACCGTCTGATAAGAATTCACTGATTCTTGTTGTGAATAGCAATATGGAGCGCCCACATACCCTGGAAACCTAATGTGCACAAGAAAAGGCCACTTCAAATCTGTTGTGAATGGAGAAAATATTTCCCCCCCCATGTTGGTTGTGGTCAGTCCGCTCTCAGCAGAGACAAGCTCTTGCATTCAGAAGCAATGTCCAGAAGGGAAGTGTTTCGTAGGCCAACTTGACTATGAATTACCACGGATAGCTGCCAAACACCAAGGGAGAGAAATTGCGGCGGTAACTCAAGCGTGGCAGTAATTTTAGCGCCTTGAAAAAGTTTGCGCCTCTCGTCGAGAAACTTGTCAGAATTGGGCGATAAGCTGAAGGTGGTGCAAAATCAGCCGTCACAAACCTGACCTGCGGGGGGTGTTAACAAAGGTTCTGTCACTAAATTTTGCGGATAAATTGTGCATACACCGAACTCTGATTCAGACCCCGGGAAAATCCGAGTCTTAATGGCACAGCATAGTAATGCACCCATTACAGTTTTCAAAATCATTTCTTTCCAACCTGTACTGTTGGAGGCTCATGCACCGTGCTTTGTGTAAATGTTGCACCGACTGCGACCTCTGAGGGAAGCGCCTCCTCTTCCCTTTAAGTAGCCACCAGTTAATAACTCTGGTAGGCTGTGCTGACCATTTTTTCAGACGCGATTATTGGCGGGCGCTCAATGAGGCGGCCACACCTAATTTACCAAACTGGGCGTAAGCGTGGGCGTTGCATGAGGACTGACGTCAGGATTGCATTGATCATCAGCAGCCAAGCCTCCCAGGTGAGCCTCTAATAATTTTTTCATCGGGGCGCTAAAAGCTGCACGCCCAGTCGCTAAGCTCTAACGCTCGCATTAACTGAGAGCTCTGGGCGCTAACTGAGGCTATAGACAACCGAAAATCCAGCCCCCAGTATTGGTTTTATTTATTGAAACAGCACCACAGTGGTGATGTTTCAAATGTGTTTAGCTCATCCTTAGATCTTGAGAATAACTTGGAAAATATTGCCAGAGATACATGGGAATGTTTGACTCAAGGCTGGATCGAGAGCCAGGAATCCTGGCGATGAGATGAGAGCATTGTACATTCTGGAGGTGTAAAGGGAGGTGGTGCATTTTATAGGATGGCAAGAGCCCTTGTGTTGGGCCCTCTAAATGAGGCTTCCCAGAATTATTTTACATAATGGGGGAACATTGAGGTCGGAGGCTTCCTTCGTACGAACGCCTCCGACCCGAAAAATATCTACAAAAGTACCTGGTGGTCCCGGAGCAACATAGGATGACCTAGATTCGCTGCGCGGTGCACATGGATAGAGAACTGGTTGGCAGACAGGAAGCAGAGAGTCGGGCTAAACGGGTCCTTTTCAGAATGGGAGGCAGTGACTAGTGGAGTGCCGCAGGGCTCAGTGCTGGGAACCCAGCTCTTTACATAATACATTAATGATTTGGATGAAGGAATTGAGTGTAATATCTCCAAGTTTGCAGATGACACTAAATTGGGTGGCGGTGTGAGCTGTGAGGAGGATGCTAAGAGGCTGCAGGGTGATTTGGACAGGTTAGGTGAGTGGGCAAATTCATGGCAGATGCAGTATAATGTGGATAAATGTGAGGTTATCCACTTTGGTGGCAAAAACACGAAGGCAGAATATTATCTGAATGGCGGCAGATTAGGAAAAGGGGAGGTGCAACGAGACCTGGGTGTCATGGTTCAGCAGACATTGAAAGTTGGCATGCAGGTACAGCAGGCGGTGAAGAAGGCAAATGGTATGTTGGCCTTCATAGCTAGGGGATTTGAGCATAGAAGTAGGGAGGTCTTACTGCAATTGTACAGGGCCTTGGTGAGGCCTCACCTGGAATATTGTGTTCAGGTTTGGTCTCCTAATCTGAGGAAGGACATTCTTGCTATTGAGGGAGTGCAGCGAAGGTTCACCAGACTGATTCCAGGGATGGCTAGATTGATATATGAGGAGAGACTGGATCAACTGGGCCTTAATACACTGGAATTTAGAATGATGAGGTGGGATCTCATAGAAACATATAAAATACTGACGGGACTGGACAGGTTAGATGCGGGAAGAATGTTCCCGATGTTGGGGAAGTCCAGAACCAGGGGACACAGTCTTAGGATAAGGTATAGGCCATTTAGGACTGAGATGAGGAGAAACTTCTTCACTCAGAGAGTTGTTAACCTGTGGAATTCCCTGCCGCAGAGAGTTGTTGATGCCAGTTCATTGGATATATTCAAGAGGGAGTTAGATATGGCCCTTATGGTTAAAGGGATCAAGGGGTATGGAGAGAAAGCAGGAAAGTGGTATGGAGGTGAATGATCAGCAATAACCTTATTGAATGGTGGTGCAGGCTCGAAGGGCCGAATGGCCTACTCCTGCACCTATTTTCTATGTTTCTATGTTTCTATGAAGATGTCTTTCAGGTATACATGCTGGAGTCACGTGGGCCTGAACTACCAATCACTATGCAGTATTCTCATTGATAAAAATTAGGAACTCAGTTTGTATGAGTTACCTTAATGGACAGGGTTTTTAATATAAAAATGAGTGATTCAATTTAATTTTTATAGGTTTTAAAAGTGTTACGCTGGTAAAAGTAAGCTGTGCAGCGCTTTTATCAGGCGGAAATGTTTGAAGGATGTTCGCTGGGAATGAATTGGGCAAATAGCCCAATCTCTGTCGCGCTGATGTCCTTCTCCTGGGAATGCGGAGGATCTGTCAAGAGAAATCTTGGCAGATCGGACAAGCCGGTTTTCAGCGCATGCACCCCGAAAACCAGCTTTGGCGAGGCCTCGCTGGGTCTGTGTGCCCTTCGTGCGGACCCGGCAAGGCCACAATTTTCGGCCCACTATCTTAACTGCCACCAGAAAGAGTAAACCTATTAACCCCGCTACAGAATTTCAAATGAAACTTCTTCAGTGTGAAGTTATTCTTTTGAACATATTGGTTCCTGTTTTAAATATGATGTTTGATTGGTTTTATTAGTCACTTAGTGCTGTTGCAGCTTGAACAGTTTTGTGCAGAACTGTGAGTGATATTAAGATGGGTAAAACTGCCTCCTTAATAACAGAACTGGGTTGAAGTTTGGCTTCTGCCGTTGAAGCAGTAACCAGTTTCTTAGTCAATTGCACCATCTACTGCCCAAATTGCACATTTATTTTCCAGTATCCACCTCGAGATTAACAACATCTTATCGGCCCAGAAAATCTGTGGCGCGGTGACCCTCGCAGTCACACCATGGTTGTGCCTGCCATGGAACTGTGCAGGTTCGTGAGGTTTGGGGAGGATTCTCCAGGCACGATCCATCGGCAGCCTGGGGCCTTACCTGTGGCACCCCACCCCACTGAAAGTCCTGGTAACCTGGACAGAATATGGCTGACTTCCTTCCCAGGACAGGACCCTCAACCTCCAATTTTAAAGGGGGTGCAGCAACAGAGAGACCTGGGGGTATATGTGCACGAATGTTTGAAGCAGGCAGGACAAGCTGCAAAGGCTGTTAAAAAAGCATACGGCTTTATAAATAGAGGCAAAGAGAACAAAAGCAAAAACTTTATGCTAAACCTTTACAAAACACTGGTTAGACCCCAACTGGAGTACTGCACCAACTTTATAAAGAATGTCAACAACAATAATTTGTATTTATTTTAACATAGTAAAACATCCTAAGGCGCTTCACAGGAGTATTGACAGGCAAAAAATTTGACACCGAGCCACATAAGGAGAAATTAGTGCAGGTGAACAAAAGCTAAGTCAAATAAGTAGGTTTTAAGAAGTGGCTGAAAGGAGGGGAGAGAAGTGGAGAGGCGGAGAGATTTAGGCAGGGAATGCTACAGCAGAAGGCACGGCCACCAATGTTTGAGCGATTATAATCAGGGATGCTCAAGAGGGCAGAATTAGAGGAGCTCAGAAATCTCGGAGGGGTTGTGGGGCTGGAGGAGATTACAGAGATAGGGAGGGGCGAGGCCATGGAGGGATTTAAAAACAAGGATGAGAATTTTGAAATCAAGGTGTTGCTTAACCAGGTGCCAATATTGGTCAGCGAGCACAGGGGTGATCCTGACCAACGGATCCACCACAGACCCAATTCACGCACCGACCGGGGTCAAGCAAGGTTCTGTTATCGCACCAACGCTCTTCTCGATCTTCCTTGCTGCAATGCTCCATCTCACCCTCAGTAAACTCCCAGCTGGAGTGGAGCTAATCTGCAGAACAAATGGGAAACTGTTCAACCGCCGCCACCTCCAGTCCAGATCCAAGGTCGTCTCATCCTCTATCACTGAATTACAGTTTGCAGATGACGCTTGCATCTGCGCACACTCGGAGGTTGAACTCCAAACCATCGTCAACACCTTCACCGAAGCGTACGAGATTATGGGCCCTACACTAAACATCTGTAAGACAAAGGTCCTCTACCAACCTGCCCCGGCCACAAGTACTGCCCCCCGATTATCAAAATCCACGATGAGGCCCTGGACAACGTGGACCATTTTCAATACCTCTGGAGCCTACTGTCAACAAGGCAGATGTCAATAATGAAGTCAAACATCGCATCCAGTGTGTCAGTGCAGCCTTCGGTCACCTGTGGAATAGAGTGTTTGAAGACCAGGACCTCAAACCTGGCACCAAGCTCATGGTCTACAGAGCAGTAGTGATACCCGCCCTCCTATATGCTTCAGAGACTTGGACCATGTACAACCTGGTGAAGTACCACCATCGCTGCCTCCGCAAGATCCTGCAAATCCATTGGCAGGATAGGCGCACCAATGTCAGTGTTCTCGCTCAGACCAACATCTCCACATCGTCCGCATGCCCGACACGAAACTCCCAAAACAAGCGCTCTACTTGGAGCTCCCTCACGGAAAGCGAGCCCCAGGTGGGCAGAGGAAATGCTTCAAAGACACCCTCAAAGCCTCCTAGAAAAAGTGCAACATCCCCACCGATACCTGGGAATCCCTGGCCAAGACCGCTCAAAATGGAGGAAGAGCATCCGGGAAGGCGCCGAACACCTCGAGTCTCTTCGCCAAGTGCAAGCTGAAGCCAAGCGCAAACAGCAGAAGGAGCAAATGGTGAACCCAAGCAGCCCACCTATCCGTTCCTTCAACCACCGTCTGTCCCACCTGTGACAGAGACTGTAGATCCCTCATTGGACTCATCAGTCATCTGAGAACTCGTTTTTAGTGTGGAAGCAAGTCATCCTCTACTCCGAGGGACTGCCTAAGAGAAGAAGAGATGGGTGAGCAGGACTTGGTGCGAGTTAGGACATGGGCAGCCGAGTTTTGGATGAACTCTAGTTTACATAGGGTAGAATATGGTAGGCCACCCAGGATTGCGTTGGAATAGTCAAATCTAGAGGAAGCAAAGGCATCGATGAGGGCTTCAGCAGCGGATCAGCTGAGGCAAGGGTGGAGATGGGCAATGTTATTGAGGTGGAAATAGGCAGTCTTAGTTATACTGCGGTTACGTGGTCAAAAGCTCATTTCAGGGTAACATATGACACCAAGGTTGCGGAGAATCTGTTTCAGCCTCAGACAGAAGTTGGGGAGAGGAATGGAGTCAGTGGCTAGAGAACAGAGTTTGTGGCAGGGACCGAAAACAAAGGCTTTGGTCTTCCCCACATTGAATTGGAGAGCATTTCTGCACATCGGAAAAGCAACTGACAATATAAAGATCGAGGAGGGGGTCGAGAGAAGTGATAGTGAGGTAGAGCTGGGTGTCATCAGCGTACATGTGGAAACTGACGTTGTGTTTTCAAATGATGTCGCCATGGGGCAACATGTAGATGAGAAATAGGAGGAAGCCAAGGATAGATGCTTGGGGGACACAATAGGTAACAATGGTCAAGAGATTTACTTGAATGGTACCAGGGATGAAAATCTTTGATTACATTGAGTAACTGGGATTGTTCTCCTTAGAGCAGAGAACATTAAGGGGAGATTAGATAGAGATATTCAAAAGCATGAAGGGTTTTGATTGAGTAAATAAGGAGAAATTGTTTCCAGTGGCAGAAGGGTCAGCAACCAGAGGACACAGAATGAAGGTAATTGGCCAAAGTACCAGAGACAACATGAGGAAAACATACTTTACACTGTTGTAAAGCTGTATAAAAACTATGGTATTGAGATGCTTTTCATAATCTTCCTCAGCTTGTTGATGACACAACTAGGGATAAAAAATTCTAGATCTGTTTTTTAGCAGTGACCCTAGTACTGTATTAGACCTCCATGTGGGGGGACACCTGGTCATAATATAATTAGGTTTAAGTTTATTGTCCAATCCATGGCTGCAACCAATCTTTTTAAGATGGCCAACTTTACAAAATGGCAGGATTACCCTATTAGATAGGCAATCAAATACAGAGGACAAACAGCTTCTATTTCAAACCACTCAAACAGAATGAAGCCATAAGAACATAAGAAACATTAGAAATAGGAACAGGAGTAGGCCATTTGAGCCCCCGAGGCTGCTCCGCCATTCAATAAGATAATGGCTGATCTGATCTTGGCCTCAATTCCACTTCCCTGCCCGCTCCCCATCACCCTGCACTCCCCTATCGCTCAAAAATCTGTCTATCGCTAACTTAAATATATTCAATGACCCAGCCTCCACAATTCCCTGGGGTAGAGAATTACAAAGATTCATGACCCTCAGAGAAGAAATTCCTCCTCATATCTGTTTTAAATTGGTGACCCCTTATTCTGAAACTATGCCATGAGGGGAAAGATCCTCTCTGCAGCTACCCTGTCCGGCCCCCTCAGAATCTTACATGTTTCAATAAGATTACCTCTCATTCTTCTCAACTCCAATGAGTATAGGCCCAACCTGCTCAGCCTTTCTTCATACGATAACCCCTTCATCTCAGGAATCAATCTCATGAACCTTCTCTAAACTGTCTCCAATGCAAGTATATCCTTCCTTCAATAACGAGACCAAAACGGTACGCAATACTCCAGGCATGGTCTTTCCAATACCCTGTACAGTTGCAGCAGGACTTCCCTGCTTTTATACTTCATCCCCCTTGCAATAAAGGCCAACATTCCATTTGCCTTCCTGATTACTTGCTGTACCTGCAAACTAACTTCTTGTGTTTCATGTACAAGAACCCACAGATCCCTCTGTACAGCAGTATTTTGTAATCTCTCCCCATTTAAATAGTAATTTGCTTTTTATTTCTCTTCAACCAAAATGGATAACCTCACATTTTCCCACATTATGCCATATTTTTGCACACTTGCTGAGCCTATCTATATCTCTTTGTAGATTCATTACAACCTCCCACTTGCTTTCCCACCTATCTTTGTATCTTCAGCAAATTTGGCTACATTACACTCGGTCCCTTCATCGAAGTACCTTTCCCCTACAGAGGAGAAGAATCCCTTTCTGGGCCTTTAAAATGAGTTTAAAGGGGCAGACGAAGCCTGCGGGGGATAAAAGGGGATGCATTCATGGAGACACCCCCCCCCCCCAATGTTTGGACTCATAGGAAAGGGAATTCAAAATGGACCTAAATTACAGAAGCTTGAGATCCCCTAAACATCTATGGGAAGGAGCATATCAATTTTAAGATTCTACAACATTTTGGCTGCGAAAAGGAGTTATCAAATACAGGAGGTGGGGCCAAATTCGTGGATTAAGGATCCCAGACTGTCTGGGGGAACTATTCACCCCCTAAAAGATAATCGAATTACCCAATCAAGCACAATGGAAATCATGGTCAGAAAAACTGGACAATCCTAAAACAATGCAAAACCAGTGATAGCACATTCTCACACCCTAATCGAGTTACTGCTGACAAAGGAGACATTTGAAAATCAATGGGCAGAGCAGTTTAAACCGAGCCCAAGAGATTTGATGGGAGATAACGGAGCTTTTTTTGGGGATATATCTATCCCCCAGTTTTACAAGGAAAGGGCAGCAGAACTCAAAACTAGCAGAACACAGAGACTGGAACACAGATACAGACAAGCAGCCTGCTTGCTCTACAGTGAAGAAATGGAATAGTGAAGGAAACTACCAGAACTGATCAGGACCAACCGAGCACGAGGCGCACGAAATGGAAGGTTGTCAGCAACCAAATTGACAAACCCGGGTTACCACTGTTAGATCTCTTAATTTCCAATGAAATACGAACTCCGATTGTAGTTTTAATGTCACTTTATTTCTGGCAGACAGCAACAAGCTTCTGACTTTAAGCCAGGTCTTTGTCCTTCTGAGACCACATGGTCAAAATGGCTGTACTTATACCTGGATCAATTTACAGAAAAGAACTGGCCTTCTTTGACCTTATTGGCTCAATTAATAGTCTTTTAACCTTTTAATTGGCTCGCTACCCAAGGGTCCTAAAATGTCAAGTTGATTGATGACTTAATGCAACATGCTACCACTCACGTAGCATCTCTGACTTGCTGTCTGTGAATTTTCACAGCCTGTCTAAATGCAGCCTGTTTGAATTCTCTATCAATCCCCCCTTTGATTCTTTCACAAACTGAATCATAAAACATAGGTATCACTGGTTAAACATTCTACAAAATAATTTCATACATGTTAATATAGATTCCTTCTAAAATTTGTTGATGTGTTTCGCCACATGTCCGGACTAGTAACTTCCACACAAATTTACACCAACCTGAGTTCCATCGTGGCCATAATGGAAGTCTGGTTTTAGTAGGTTAATTAACCTTATTCCAATTTAATCCAAATCAATATCTTAGTTCAACCAGTAAACAACCTTCCCTTAAGCATAACATACCCCTGTGCCATGTACAGACAGTCTGCTGGGACCTGCAAGGTGTCTCACCTGTGGGACAGCAGCTATAGCCGCCTGGTCGCAACAACATTTAATCAACATAAACAAACAATATAAAAGCAAAACAATTACAACAAATAGAATTAAACCTTCCACCAATGAAGTTCCTATTGAACCTAGCCATTCAGTGGCTCTGCTCCACAAAGTGAATGATGGGGGTTGCTTAAGTTTTTCTACCTCCTTTTGGATATGCTCCGCGAAGTGGGTAATTTCTTCGGAGCTATCTGGGATATATGTGCAACACTCAGTTCCGAGTAGGGTGCAAGTACTTCCCTTTTCAGCCAGGATGTAATCAAGGGTCAGTCTATTCTGCAGGGCTACTGTGCAGATTGCTACCATTTCTGCATTGATTTTAACTAGGGCCTCTGAGGTATCATTGGCTACTCGTTCCACAACGGATGCCATGTTAATGGATTCCCTTGCCAGTCTGGCGGTCCCATACCTGGGGATCAGAATGGCAAAGAACCTCTCTGTTTCTGTGATAGCTCTCTTGGGACGGTGTAAATGTTCCGACAGTGACTTTATATGATACATATAAGGCACAATGTAGGTTAAATAGCAGGATCCCATCCAATTCTGGGGCAACCAAGGGTAGGCCTTGTGGCCACACACCCAATAGGTGCCATTATAGGCAATGAATGTTAGCTGTTTCTTTGTCAGCAACAATCCGGGGCCTGTCCAGGCTTTTCCATCTGTTTTATTCAGAATCCCCGTTACGTTAAAAATTCCCACATCGGCCCAGTTTGGACGGTTCCATGGCTTGATTATATTATAATTCCGGGAGCAGTTACTATACCCCATATTTTGGCCTCCTTTGATGTTTCTAATCAGACAGACCGATTCCCCCGGTCTTCCTATTCCCGTTGTATTAGTGATCACAAAAAATGGGGGCCGTTTGGAATTATTGTAGCACAGTTGGTATCCCCCTTCAAAGGTAGTCAGATTGTAAACTGCTGACTTCTATTTACGTGCCCAGTTTTCCGTATCCTGAAACGCATTGCCTGTTTTGTTTTGATTAATTATCCACTCTGCCATTTCCGAGATATTCAAGGGAACTGGCCTCAAGGGAATCCCTCCCTTTGAGTGAATAGGAATACGCGTACACACCCAACAACTAGAAATGTTACCTTGTTTGGCATAGAAACATAGAAAATAGGTGCAGGAGCAGGCCATTCAGCCCTTCTAGCCTGCACCGCCATTCAATGAGTTCATAGCTGAACATGAAACTTCAGTACCCACTTCCTGCTTTCACGCCATACCCCTTGATCCCCCGAGTAGTAAGGACTTCATCTAACTCCCTTTTGAATATATTTAGTGAATTGGCCTCAACTACTTTCTGTGGTAGAGAATTCCACAGGTTCACCACTCTCTGGGTGAAGAAGTTTCTCCTTATCTCGGTCCTAAATGGCTTACCCCTTATCCTTAGACTGTGACCCCTTGTTCTGGACTTCCCCAACATTGGGAACATTCTTCCTGCATCCAACCTGTCCAAACCCGTCAGAATTTTAAATGTTTCTATGAGGTCCCCTCTCACTCTTCTGAACTCCAGTGAATACAAGCCCAGTTGATCCAGTCTTTCTTGATAGGTCAGTCCCACCATCCCGGGAATCAGTCTGGTGAATCTTCGCTGCACTCCCTCAATAGCAAGAATGCCCTTCCTCAAGTTAGGAGACCAAAACTGTACACAATACTCCAGGTGTGGCCTCACCAAGGCCCTGTACAACTGTAGCAACATCTCCCTGCCCCTGTACTCAAATCCCCTCGCTATGAAGGCCAACATGCCATTTGCTTTCTTAACCGCCTGCTGTACCTGCATGCCAACCTTCAATGACTGATGTACCATGACACCCAGGTCTCATTGCACCTTCCCTTTTCCTAATCTGTCACCATTCAGATAATAGTCTGTCTCTCTGTTTTTACCACCAAAGTGGATAACCTCACATTTATCCAAATTATACTTCATCTGCCATGCATTTGCCCACTCACCTAACCTATCCAAGTCACTCTGCAGCCTCATAGCATCCTCCTCGCAGCTCACACTGCCACCCAACTTAGTGTCATCCGCAAATTTGGAGATACTACATTTAATCCCCTCGTCTAAATCATTAATGTACAATGTAAACAGCTGGGGCCCCAGCACAGAACCCTGCGGTACCCCACTAGTCACTGCCTGCCATTCCGAAAAGTACCCATTTACTCCTACTCTTTGCTTCCTGTCTGACAACCAGTTCTCAATCCACGTCAGCACTCTACCCACAATCCCATGTGCTTTAACTTTGCACATTAATCTCCTGTGTGGGACCTTGTCGAAAGCCTTCTGAAAGTCCAAATATACCACATCAACTGGTACTCCTTTGTCCACTTTATTGGAAACATCCTCAAAAAATTCCAGAAGATTTGTCAAGCATGATCTCCCTTTCACAAATCCATGCTGACTTGGACCTATCATGTCACCATTTTCCAAATGCGCTGCTATGACATTCTTAATAATTGATTCCATCATTTTACCCACTACTGAGGTCAGGCTGACCGGTCTATAATTCCCTGCTTTCTCTCTCCCTCCTTTTTTAAAAAGTGGGGTTACATTGGCTACCCTCCACTCGATAGGAACTGATCCAGAGTCAATGGAATGTTGGAAAATGACTGTCAATGCATCCGCTATTTCCAAGGCCACCTCCTTAAGTACTCTGGGATGCAGTCCATCAAGCCCTGGGGATTTATCGGCCTTCAATCCCATCAATTTCCCCAACACAATTTCCCGACCAATAAAGATTTCCCTCAGTTCCTCCTCCTTAATAGACCCTCTGACCACTTTTATATCCGGAAGGTTGTTTGAGTCCTCCTTAGTGAATACTGAACCAAAGTACTTGTTCAATTGGTCTGCCATTTCTTTGTTCCCCGTTATGACTTCCCCTGATTCTGACTGCAGGGGACCTACGTTTGTCTTTACTAACCTTTTTCTCTTTACATACCTATAGAAACTTTTGCAATCCGCCTTAATGTTCCCTGCAAGCTTCTTCTCGTACTCCATTTTCCCTGCCCTAATCAAACCCTTTGTACTCCTCTGCTGAGTTCTAAATTTCTCCCAGTCCCCAGGTTCGCTGCTATTTCTGGCCAATTTGTATGCCATTTCCTTGGCTTTAATACTATCGCTGATTTCCCTAGATAGCCACGGTTGAGCCACCTTCCCTTTTTTATTTTTACGCCAGACAGGAATGTACAATTGTTGTAATTCATCCATGCGGTCTCTAAATGTCTGCCATTGCCCATCCACAGTCAACCCCTTAAGTATGACATATATAAAAAGGTATTTACATGTAATTCCCTTGCTACCCAACTATTTCCCTTTGGTGCAGAGGGTCGGCTAGTAAGAAGTAGGCAAATGCCTAGAATACCTACAATCAGTAATATAGTAAATTTATACATTTTCGCAAAATGTAATTGTCCTTAATAGATTTCAGCTTCAGTTACGGGTGCTCGTTTAACGTGTGAAGCATGGATCCAGGCTTTCTTTCCTTGGACTTTAACAGCTGCCTGGGTGGTCAATAACACTTGATAAGGTCCCTCCCACTTGGCACCCAAAGGTTCTTTATGCAACTTTTTCACATACACCCAGACTCCCGGGATGATGTCATGTCCTCCTTTGGGTGGATTACCCCAAGCTGCCGATACCTGTCGGGAAACAGAACTAATAGCATTGGTTAAGTTCTGACAGTATGATAACAAAGTGTCACTCATTAAGTGAACATTAGCTTTCCGTAAATCGATAGTTCCTGGCAGCGACATGGGTCTTCCTGTTATAATTTCAAATGGGCTTAAACCTGTAGTTCTGTTCGGGGTTGCCCTAATACTACATAGCACTATTGGTAGTGCCTGGGGCCATGGTGTTCCTTCTTGGTGATATTTGGCAAGCCGTTGTTTCAGAGTTCGATTCATTCGTTCTACTTGTCCTGATGATTGTGGATGATAAGGACAGTGTAAATCCCACGTAATGTTCAGTAACCTGCAGACTTCTTGGCAGACAGCACCTGTGAAGTGTGTTCCCTGATCTGAGTCAATGCTACTCGGGACTCCCCATCGGGGAATGTAATCCTTACACAAGACCTTTGCAGTGTGATTGGCTGTGTCCTTCTGCTATTCGACATGCTTCTGACACGGCCCGTAACTCGGCCTGTTCTGAAGTTCCTGAGGGTAAACATCCTTTTGCCACTACGTCATATAAGGTTGTAACTGCCCATCCTGCTTTTCTGGTACCATTGTCAACAAAGGTGGAACCATCTGTAAACAGGATGAGGTCTGGGTTGTGCAGAGGCTCCTCTGCTGCTAAGGCTGCTTCTTCTGTTTCTTTTAAAATCTCCACGCAGTCATGCTCTTCACATTCTCCCCCCTCTTGCTCCCTCGATTCTGACATCGGGAGCATAGTTGCTAGATTAACCGGGCTGGCCCGGACGATATGGAGATAAGAAGCTTCCAAAACTGCTGTCCAGCGGGTCCATCTGGCTGCCGTCACCTGAGACATTCTGTTTATAGACAGCAAAGCATGTACGGTGTGGGGACACTTGACAATCAGCTTTTGGTCGAGGACTAAACCCGCAGTGGTCATTACCACTCGACATGTAGCTTCCATGGCCCTTAGGCAACTTCCCCATCTGAGGGCTACCGCATCCAGTTTTGCCGAATAATAGCCAATAGGTCTTTGCCGATCCCCATGTTCTTGTGTCAGTATAGCTGTCATATATCCTTCTTTCTCATGGACAAACAGGGTAAATGGCTTCCCACTGTCAGGGATTCCCAGAGCCGGTGCCGAACACAATGCCTTTTTCAAACTCAGGAAGGCCTCTTGCTGTTCCTTAGTGAGGGTGATGGCTTCTTTAGAGGCACGTTTCCCCTTTAAAATATCATTCAGTGGCTGAGCAAGCTGTGTGAAGGAGTCAATCCAATTTCTGTTAAAGTTACACAATCCCAAAAAAGACCTTAGTTCCTGAATAGTGGTGGGTTTTTTAGCAGCCCGAATGGCTGCAGTTCTATCCTGGGTAAGTTCTCTCTTTCCTTGTGAAATCTTTTGTCCCAGGTATACAACCTCTTCTTGGGATATTTGTGCTATGTCGATGCTGGCTTTATGTTCTTTCAGCCGAAGGTGATCCAGCAAAGCTCGTAAATCTTGTTCATGCTGTTCTTCCATGTTTGAAGCTCGCAGGATATCGTCTACATATTGGATGACTGTGGATGACAGGGGAGGTAATTCTCGCAAATGGCTTTGTAAAGCCATGTGGAATACCGTAGGGCTGTTGTGGAAACCCTGCGGTAACCGGGTCCAAGTATACTGTTGTCCTTGGACCGTGAAAGCAAACCACTGTCGAACCTCCGGTGCCAGAGGCACCGACCAAAATCCGTTGGCCATATCTATAACCGAGAAATATTTATGTTCCAGTTTGAGGACATTAAAAATGGTGGAGGGATCTGCGACCAAAGGAGCTTTTTGATCAATACACTGGTTAGCTTTCCTATAATCGACAGTCAAACGCCAAGTTTCATTAGATTTCTGTACCGGCCACACGGGGCTATTGGAGGAGCTATGCGTTTTAATAAGCACCCCTTGTTTCTCCAATTGCTGAATAACCGGTAAGATTCCTGCGATGGCAGTTGGACTATGGGATACTGTTTAATGCATGGAGGCTTGATCCCGGTAAATGACACAGGCTCCATCTGGAGTAGGCCACAATCGTTCCTATCTTTAGCCCATATCGGGTGTTCCTTCAATTCTTCTTTCTTCAAAGTTCTAATTGACCATGTCACCCGACCATCCTCGAAATGCAACGATGAATCTATTTGGATTAGAACGTTCATTCCCAAAAGGGGTTGATCTACTGGGCCTAACCAGACCGGCGTGGTTAGTTCATGTGGACCCAGCCCTATAAGTATTGGTGTTGTCCTTTTAATTTCCATTTTATGGCCCCCAACGTGCCCTACCATCCAACGGCAAAAAGTCTCCATATTGTAGGGGTAAGCATGTTAATTCCGCCCCTGTGTCTAAAAGACAGTCCACATCCTTATCGCCCACCCTCACAGTTATATATCGCCCATCTCCCCTTTGTTGTATTAGTGCGAGGAGGGGGGCCAGGGTGGGCTCTTATCGTTTTTTGTTATCCCAAGTAACTCCTTCTGTTGTTGTATTGTCAGTCGCTTAAATGCTTCTATGAGGTCGTTATCTTGTGACAAGCCTGGTTTGTTGGCTGAATTGTATCCCTGGATGCGTCCTCTTCCCCAGCCACAACCTTTCTGTTTGGCCTGCACATCTTGGCCCAGTGATCTTCTTTCCCACAATAATGACATTTTCCAGGTAATTTTCCTAATGACTGTTTATTGGAATCCTGGGATTTCCATCCCATAGCCTGTACAGCTCGGACTTTAGCTTCCATATCCCGATTTAATTGGTTACATCGATCCACCAATGCTGCAAAGGTAGTTCCTCTATCTTCCCAGTCCGGTAACACTACCTTAAGCATTTTGGACAGTTCTGGCTTTAGACCTGCCACGAAAGCTGCTTTCAGGGGTCCAAACACTTGTTCATCCATTTCCTCATCCGTATTATTCATACCCGAATGTTCTAGCCACATGCATCTAAACCGCTCGTCATACTCCAGGACCTCCTCTGTTCCTTTCTGTTTAAGGCTGCAATTTTTACCCAGTCTGTCTTAGCTGGACTGAAGGCTTGCATACAGTGTTTAATCGCCTCCCACCCTGCATTTAATTCTTGCTCATCCTGCCCCAAAGCTTCTTCTACCTTGTTGTACAATTTTCTTCCCTGTGTTTTTGGCACCATTATGGTCAAAATTTGCACTCCGTCCCAGGGATGAAGTTGATATATATTTCTTAAGCGGTCCAATTGGTCCCACGTTTTCACTCCCCCTTTCTTTGGATTGGGCAATTCCTTGGACCATTGATCAATTTTCTCTGGGTCTGCCAGATCATGAACTAAGTATTTTTTATACAGCCTTTTCTTTGTTTTTTTGGTTCCGCCCTCATCCGCAGTCTCTTCTGATTTGACTACAACTTGTCTTTTTTTAAGCGGGTCAAAGTGCACCCCTAATTCTTTATCCTCCGACCCTGTATTGTCAGAGGATTCAGAATCCGTATCTATTCCTTGGTCGTGTCTTCGGGTTTGCGCATTTAATTTATCCAAACATGGGTACCCTGGGAATTGACCGATACATTTTCCTTTTCCGATTACTGTCTCTTGACCTAATGATTTTTTCCATTCTTTAATTTCACCTTTAAGATCTTTAACTTCCGCTTCCGATTTTTCAAGTTCAAGTTTTTTCTGTCGCAGCTGTGCACAAACAGCTTGCAATTGGTCCTTTGTACTGGTCAGTTCTTGATCATGTTGGGAACGCATTATAATTTCATTCCGGTTTTGGATCTTTCCCATAATGGCTAGGGACCATCTAGTTCGCTCTTTATTTTTCATACAGGTCGTTTTTCCCCAGACCTTTTTAATCTCGTCCAAGGACCATTGTCCTTTGGAGGTTCCGTACTTTTGTTCGATCTCAATATAGGTTTTAGATAAATTGAATTGTTGCTCTATGTATTCTTTCAACTGTTCGAGAATTAAATCTAGCGAAACTTCAGGTGGTGCCTGTCCACCTTTAACAGTTGTAGGCAATTCTTTGCTATTATCTCCTGCTGCCATAATACTGATTTCTTTACTGGGGTCTCGAGTCGTAGACTTTCCAGCCGATCAATAGGTCGGTGATTAATTAACTAACACACCGCCGAAGTTTAGACATCTATGGGACCTCGAGCCGACTACCAACCGGAGCTTTCGGAATCGCGTAGAAGGAGAGGCGAATTTAAACTTTTGAACGAGGACTTTTATAAAGAGGAGTCCTTACCTCAGTATGTAGGTCCGATGTCCAAAATTCAGTTTCTTTCCTCAGCGATCGTGTTCGTGCCGCCAAAATTGTTAGATCTCTTAATTTCCAATGAAATACGAACTCCGATTGTAGTTTTAATGTCACTTTATTTCTGGCAGACAGCAACAAGCTTCTGGCTTTAAGCCAGGTCTTTGTCCTTCTAAGACCACATGGTCAAAGTGGCTGTACTTATACCTGGATCAATTTACAGAAAAGAACTCGCCTTCTTTGACCTTATTGGCTTAATTAATAGTCTTTTAACCTTTTAATTGGCTCGCTACCCAAGGGTCCTAAAATGTCAAGTTGATTGATGACTTAATGCAACATGCTGCCACTCATGTAGCATCTCTGACTTGTTGTCTGTGAATTTTCACAGCCTGTCTAAATGCAGCCTGTTTGAATTCTCTATCACCACAACCAACGAAACGACCAACCGAAACCAACTCAGCAAAAACTGAAGACTCGACCTTTAATTCCACTCTACAATCTACTTCTGAATGACCAACGGGTGAGAAATTACCAAAAGGGACTAACTAAAACTATTCCTAACCAAAGAAAGTGGGTACTTACCCCAATCATCCAAACGCAAATTACTGCATCAACGGACGCTCCCCAACTGAAGACTACGCAGTCTGAAGTCCTCTCCTCCGTCCGGGGTGCGGCTAGCCTAGAAGGCCAAGTGCAGCGAACCCCGAAACTGCGATTCACCAGCAACTGTCGAAAGGGATTGGTGAGCATAGCCCCTGAACCCTCAGAGCTATAACTTAGTTAGTTCGGGGAATTGGGAGGGGGGAGGCTGGGATAACTTGTGTAAATGTATCTGCATTCTCCTCTTTACCC
The DNA here is from genome assembly GCF_044704955.1 of Pristiophorus japonicus. Classification (NCBI taxonomy): domain Eukaryota; kingdom Metazoa; phylum Chordata; class Chondrichthyes; family Pristiophoridae; genus Pristiophorus; species Pristiophorus japonicus. Next base: position 257,491,702 of record NC_091977.1, read on the forward strand.
CATTTAGAGTTTAAGCTGTATTCTTTTCCCCACAGGCTGTAATTTGACACTTTATTCAATGTGTTGTACCCTTCAGTGTATATTGGTCTGTGTGTGTTATTAAAGGTGTGCCTTTTACTTCTTTTTAAACACAATAAAGCCATACCTGCTTCCGATCTTGAAACCGATTGTCTGTCCAAGTCTGTCACAGTCCCTTCATAATTCCAGTGTCTGGAACCAAGGGTGTGGGAGTGATTCGGAACCGCTCATATAAGGTCAGAAGGGAAAGCTGACCCCCTGAAAACCACCCCTTACATAATGGCGACCCAGATGGGACACTGGTACAAGGGACGTGATAAGAGAGCGACTGGTTTCAGGAACGAAGCAAAATGGAAGAGGGGATTTCCTCGTATGTGTTTAAGAGGGTAAATGTAGCTAAGGAGTGGACACTCAATCTATTGTATGCTGAGCGTCCAGAAGATGCTGCAGCTCAATGGACCGAGAGCAAGGACCATAAAAAGTCGATAGAGAAGGCCATTTGGCTAATTTGCCTTCTGCAACAGATCCGGCTTCTAGATGAGGAGAATGAGAAATTAAAGGGAGTATTGAGACAGGCAGAAGAGAGGTCCAGCGCAAGGGCCACGGTTGGGGAAAGGCTGTGGACAGAGGTGGGACAGTTAAAGGAAAGTAGAGAGCTCACTAAAGAAAGGCACAAAACCCAACTGGACCTTTTGCAGTGTCAGATTATTGAAGTCAAGAATAGCGAACGGGCGTTGCGGGAAGAGAATTCCTGCCTTGCCAAGCAAGTTAAAGAGTACGGGGAGAGTGTGAGAGACATTCAGGTAGCCTATAAGGTAGCCAGTACCAGGGAATTTGAGGCAGGAGACCACGGCCCCTGCCAGCAGCAGATCCAAAGCTTGAACCTTGCTCTATCCCGGGCTAAAGGCATGGTGTGCCTGATAAACCCGGGTTTAGCCCAGGAACATCTGGTTGGGCAAGGAGAAACCCCTCAGTCACCGCCTGCAGCTCCCAGGAATGGCCCGGGGTAGCAGGGGTGTCAGCCAGAGTGCGGGGCAGGCAAGGATTGCGAACTCCCAACACCGGCAGCCCCGAGTTTTAACTTGGCTTGGCAGCAGGGGGAAGAGGGCGAGCCAATACAAGAAGGGCCGGAACCAGGGCCAATGCACCCAGTCCGGCAGCAGAAGTTTGGCCCGCCTGATGCCAATGGGGCAGCAGGACCCCTAGAAAGCAACTTCATAGTCCCCCACGACACCCAAAAACTGAGGGCTATGATAGGCCACCTAAGTAAGCTCACCCAACAGGGGGATCCTTCGGTACACTTCCTGGAAATGGAATACACAGGGGATATTAACGGGTGCAATGATTCAGAGCAGGCTAAGCTGTTGCTCTTCTCACTAGACACCAAGCTGTGCCATTCCCTCTCTGCAGACAGCAGAAAGGGGCGAAACACGTACGCTACGGTTAAGGAGGAGGTTCTAGAGGCCATGGGTATGAACGACGGGAGTCCTTTCTCCCGAGTGGAGAAAACAGTGCAGCTCTATGGGGAGACTCCACAGACTTTCGCCGGCAGGTTGTGGCCAGTTTACGAAAGGACCTGGAGTGTGGTTCTTGACCGGGCCCACCTGAACTCGAATGAGCTGGCTCACTGGCTCCGCAGCCTGGTGGCAAACAGCTTACCTGGAGTAAAGGCAAAAGCCGAGATCTGGTTCGATCCAAGAGATCCCAGAACCACCGAGGAGAGAGTGGTCAGACAGCTGACCCTGGCTTACCGGAACGGTAGAGGGACAGAGGAACCCTCCTCTAAAGGGAGGGTCCATGAGATTAAACCCAGCCAAGGCAAGAGAGAGTGGCATCAGGAAGGTGGGAACCCTCCCCATAAAGGGGGCGAGTGTTTTGGGTGTGGGAAAATGGGCACTGGAGGAAGGACTGTAGGAACCCGTGGAAAGAGACTAAGGGAAAGGCCACTTCAGCCCCAGCCCGTAAGGCCGGGGCAGGAACACTCGACTCATATGAGACACTCGTAGCCGCCCTACAGACACTCATAAACGGACAGGGAGCAGTAGCCATCGCAACCGGTCCAGTAGCCAGTACGGTAAACCCTCTGCTCCAACCCACCCAGATGCATGACTAGAGCCAGTGCAGCCTGTGTACCTGTGTTCCCTAGAGTACGATGCCTGGAAGAGACCGTGCGTTACGATGGAGGTGGAGAAAGTGAAAGGGACCTACCTGCTAGATACTGGTGCTTCCAGCACCCTTGTATATGCAGATAACCCAGCTACCTCACCTCTATCGAACGGGGTCCCGTACAATCTAGTGGGGTTCACAGGCAATGAGAAAACTGGTTCATTTTCCATCCCGCTCACCATTCAGTTAGGGACACTGAAAACCAAATGGAAGTGTGTCCTGACGAAATGGGAGCAGAAGGGAAAAGGGATCCTGGGGGCTGATTTTATCATTGGCCACCAGATCCTAGTGGATCTCAGAAACCACTGTCTATGGGGAGCCATAGTGACTGACAGGGAAGGTAAGGTGGCGCTGATCCCAGAAAAAGGGGCCAAGGGAACATTGTGTACCGTGACGCCAAGGGAGGGTTATGACTTAGAATTACTGGTCACTAACACCCCAGTGGAGTACCAGGCATATGTACGGGCACATCTTGCAGCATTCGCCACCCACAAACATGACTGTGGTAGGGTAACGGGGTGGAAGTTAGTATAAAAGGGGACCCCATGACCCGACCACAAAAGCAATCTAACTTCCCCAGGGAGGCAGAGGCAGACCTGACAACGGCGCTGGGATCACTGGTAGAGCAAGGGGTGTTAAGACCGATAGCAACCCATGTGAACTCTCCACTGTGGCCGGTTAAAAAACGGACAACTCATGGAGGGCCACCGTGGACTATCGAGTACTAAATAAGAATATCCCTGCCTGTGCACCCACTGTAGCAGCCGTAGCGGAACACATAGGGAGTATTCCAGCATCTGCGACCACTTTCACGGTCTGGACATTTCAAATGGGTTCTGGTCCATTCCTTTAAAACTAGAGGACCAGTACAAGTTTGCCTTTACCTTTAAGGGCCAACAATACACATGGAACTGTCTTCCCCAAGGCTTCCACAATAGTCCCAGCATTTTTCACCAATGCATGGCGAACTGTTTAAAGGGCTTTAGCAGACCCCAGCAGTTGGTGCAGTATGTGGATGACCTGCTCCTGTTCACCGATGAGGGGAAGGAGCATGGCCCACTGCTGGCCGAGCTGCTGGAGCTGCTAAAAGAAGAAGGGTTTAAAGTAAACCCAAGAAGGCACAGATCGGCCAGAAAGAAGTCAAATTCCTGGGGCTGACTGTGCGCGCTGGGGAAAGGGCCATAGACAAGGCTAGAAGGGAGGCAGTACAGGAGTTACAAGCCCCCAACACAGTGACAGGGGTAAGATCCTTTCTAGGGCTCACTGGGTACTGCAGAGACTTCATTGAGGATTATGGAGCCACCGCAGCCCCTCTGCTCAGGCTCCTACACAAGAGTGTAGAGTGGGACTGGGATGAGGGTTGCGAGGCAGCATTTAATCAACTCAAGAAGGACTTGCAGACCACGCCAGCCTTAGGAGCGATAGATGTAGGAAAGGAGTTTTTCCTGGAGGTGGCAGCCAGCGGGGACAGTTTGAGCTCAGTGCTGCTTCAAGAGCGGCACGGCCAGCTGAGACCGGTGGTTTACTCCTCCAGGATCCTCACTGACGTGGAGAAGGGGTACTCCAACTGTGAGAGACACCTCCTAGCCACACATTGGGCAGTGAAAAGATCCTTGATCTTCATGGGAGGGCCTCCTCTAACACTCCCAACCCACCACACACCTACTCAGATGCTCCTAGATGGGAGGATTAAGGATGGGACGGTGAGCAGTGCCCTCATTGCTCGCTGGACCCTGCTCCTCTCCCAGATGGACCTCAGAGTAGCATGCCCCCGCGAGCCAAGGCTCGCAGCCAGCCTAATCTATCCAGGGAAAGCCCACAGGTGCTCCACAGAAGGGGTATGGGAGGTAAACATTGGCCTTCGGGCGGGGTTACACCCTACAGGCCGGGATATCTACGTGGACGGGTCCAGCACGGTATCTGCTGGCCAACGACTCACTGGCTGCGGAGTCTATGACCCAAGGGCAGGTATTGCCCTGGCAATCAAGCTTCCCAGCACCATGAGTGCCCAGCACGCTGAACTGTCCGCCGTAATGTACGTGGTGACCCACCCCGAGGAATTCCCTACCCCGTACACGATCTGCTCGGACAGTATGTTCACCTACAATTCATGTACGGAGTACCTGGCTATCTGGTCCCGTCGCGGATACACGTCCGCTGACAGGAGACCCCTGGCAATCAAACTCCTGCTGGAGAAAATCATGATAGCGGTGGGGGAAGAAGGAAAGGTCTACATACATAAGGTGAAGGCCCATTCAAAAACCGAACCCCGTGCAGAGGGAAACCAACAGGCTGACAAACTGGCCAAAGAAGGTGCCCGCACGGGAAAGTTCTGGGACCCCTATGACACCGGCCGCATAGCAGCAGTCAAGAATAAGAACAGGGCGGCAGAGAGTACAGGGATAGCCTTGGCCCCAGACTTAAAAATAGTTCAGCTGCAGGACCCAGTCCTGAAAGCTGTCCTGAATGCGCTAGCTAGAAGAGAGAGTAGAAGGTCCGCACGGCACAGCAGCCATTACCGTTAAGGAAGGCATGCTGTTTAAAGAGGGACAATGGGTCGTGCTGCAGCACCAGAGGGAATTCCTAAAACTGGCCCATGAGGGTCCAGGAGTGGGACACCCCGGGCCTGAGACCACCTGGCAACGGGTGGAACAGGCAGGATGGTGGCCGGGACTCAGGGAGGACGTCCGCGAGTTCTGTGCGAACTGCCTGGTGTGTGCTGCGAACAACCCTGACCCCCAGAAAAGGAAGGTGTCCCTAGGACACGTCAGGAGGGTAGAGGGACCATGGCAGTCAATCCAAATTGACTACATCGGGCCCCTACCCACTGCCCAGGGAGGCTACAAATACTGACTAGTCCTGGTGGACGTGTTCTCAAAATGGGTTGAAGCCTTCCCCTGCCGAACAGCCACCGCACTAGGGACAGCTAGGATTCTAGTGAGGGAAATGTTCTCCTGGTGGGGACTCCCACAGTATGTGGAGTCAGACCAGGGGAGCCATTTCACCGGGCAGGTAATGCAGGCAACCCTTAAGGTGCTCGGCATTGAGGGGAAATGGCACGTTGCCTACAATCCACAGTCATCTGGTATTGTGGAGCATTTAAACCGCACCATTAAAGAAAGGCTGCGGAAGGAAACGGGAGACTCACCCCAAAAGTGGATGGAGGTCTTACCATTGGTCCTAATGGGGATCCGAGCCAGCCAGTCAAAGAGCACCGGGTATTCCCCATACGAGCTCATGACTGGCCGGATCATGCGGACCCCCATCCATGTCCTAGCCCCGGTGCTCACAGAAGGTCAGCTCAGAGAGGTGAAATGGGACTGGTTTGTCAGGAACCTGTTTAAACACCTGAAACAGATTCACTGGCAGGCTGCTAGTAACATGGGCAGACAGCATCAGGGGAACCGATTGCTGCTCGAACCCAGCAAACACCACGAATGGGAGATAGGGGACCAGGTCATGGTGAGGAACTATGCTCGGGTCGGGGTTTTTGAAACATTATATATGGGGCCATACAGCATTGTCGACAAGGCAAGCCCGATGGTCTGTGCCATAAAGCTGCCCCACCGTACTAAGTGGTTCCACATCAACCAGTGCAAGCTGTACAACCCAGGGTTAGCCAAGCACAGAGGGCAGCCGGGAGGGGTGAACCGTCCTCAGGACAGGGACCCTCCGTTGGCCGCCCCCGACGGTGGAGGGCCCACAGGGAATGTGGCAGGCTCAGAAATCGTGCCTATAGGGGCGGTGAATTGCAGTACTGGAGGGGCTATCTCACCCATCGTTTGTGATTCGGACGCACCCCCAGTAACCCAAGCCCTGAGAAGGACCCTCCGTACACCACGGCCAAAGATACCGTGGTCACCGGCATCTGAGCCTCAGCGATTCTACCCTAGGAGAAGGGCAGCCTGACAGGAAAGGCCGAAGGTCAGAAGTACAGAGGCCTCTCAGCGTAGGGACCACCAGCCAGCCGCCTCCAGTGGTGAGGGTCTCACAGGAGCAGTAGCAACGAGCTGTCCCAGAGACAATGGTCTCCAGCTCACCGGCTGCGGGGAAACTCTAGCACCCAGGCGGCTATCAGGCTGCACAAGGCATGGGCCTGACAGGAACTAACCAGGCCACCCGGAGACGGGTGGCGGTTGTACATAGCTCTCATTTTAGTTTAAGGCAGCTGACTGCACCATTTTACATTTTAAGGTTAAGTTGCAGTAATGTTTAGGTGATTATTTTGAGTTTGTCTTGTGTGTCAGCCAGCCTGAGAGCAGTTCTCAAGGGCAGGATCCAGACATTACCGGGTGATGGACAAACCTCAGGAGACCAATTGATGTTGTTTAATTTTAATCTATGTTTTTTTCCTTCTGTAATGTGGTTGTACGTTGCCTATATGCTGGTGAATATAATGTAACTGAAATGAAATGTAACTGTGCTGAAATGCAATTGTAGTGATTGAACCCCCTCCAAGCTGAGAGGATATAAATGTAAAAAATTTGTACCTGTAAAGGGAAAAGTGTGTATCTATGGTGATGTTGCATAAGTGTAATGCATTTTGGGTATTAGTTTAGCTAATTTACAGGGAAGGTTGTCTCTTGGGAGTCAGGAACTTTGCTCACCTCGAAGAATGATACAATAAGTGATATGGTATCACAGGGAGGAATGTAGAATTTATCAGTATCTCGCAAAGATTCCAGGTACCTTTCCCCTACAGAGGAGAAGAATCCCTTTCTGGGCTTTTAAAATGAGTTTAAAGGGGCAGACGAAGCCTGCGGGAGATAAAAGGGAAAGCATTTATGGAGACCCCCCCCCCCCCAAGTGTTTGGACTCATAGGAAAGGGCATTCAAAATGGACCTAAATTACAGAAGCTTGAGATCCCCTAAACATCTATGGGAAGGAGCATATCAATTTTAAGATTTTACAATATTTTGGCTACGAAAAGGAGTTACCAAATACAGGAGGTGGGGCCAAATTCGTGTATTAAGGATCCCAGACTGTCTGGGGGAACTATTCACCCCCTAAGAGATGATCGAATTACCCAATCAAGCACAATGGAAATCATGGTCAGAAAAACTGGACAATCCTAAAACAATGCAAAACCAGTGATAGCACATTCTCACACCCTAATCGAGTTACTGCTGACAAAGGAGACATTTGAAAATCAATGGGCAGAGCAGTTTAAACTGAGCCCAAAAGATTTGATGGGAGATAACAGAGCTTTTTTTGGGGATATATCTATCCCCCAGTTTTACAAGGAAAGGGTAGCAGAACTCAAAATTAGCAGAATACAGAGACTGGAACACAGACACAGACAAGCAGCCTGCTTGCTCTACAGTGAAGAAATGGAATTGTGAAGGAAACTACCAGAACTGATCAGGACCAACCGAGCACGAGGCGCACGAAATGGAAGGTTGTCAGCAACAAAATTGACAAACCCGGGTTACCACAACCAACGAAACGACCAACCGAAACCAACTCAGCAAAAACTGAAGAATCGACCTTTAATTCCACTCTACAATCTACTTCTGAACGACCAAAAGGGATTAACTAAAACTATTCCTAACCAAAGAAAATTGGTACTTACCCCAAACATCCAAACGCAAATTACTGCATCAACGGACGCTCCCCAACCGAAGACTACGCAGTCCGAAGTCCTCTGCTCCGTCCGGGGTGCGGCTAGCCTAGAAGGCCAAGTGCAGCGAACCCCGAAACCGCAATTCACCGGCAACTGTCTAAAGGGATTTGTGAGCATAGCCCCTGAACCCTCAGTGCTATAACTTAGTTAGTTAGGGGAATTGGGAGGGGGGAGGCTGGGATAACTTGTGTAAATGTATCTGCATTCTCCTCTTTACCCCATTTAGAGTTTAAGCTGTATTCTTTTCCCCACAGGCTGTAATTTGACACTTTATTCAATGTGTTGTACCCTTCAGTGTGTATTGGTCTGTGTGTGTTATTAAAGGTGTGCCTTTTACTTCTTTTTAAACACAATAAAGCCATACCTGCTTCCGACTTTGAAACCGATTGTCTGTCCAAGTCTGTCACAGTCCCTTCATAATTCCAGTGTCTAGAACCAAGGGTGTGGGAGCGATTCGGAACTGCTCATATAAGGTCAGAAGGGAAAGCTGACCCCCTGCAAACCACCCCTTACATATACTTCATCCCCCTTGCAATAAAGGCCAACATTCCATTTGCCTTCCTGATTACTTGCTGTACCTGCATACTAACTTCTTGTGTTTCATGTACAAGAACCCACAGATCCCTCTGTACAGCAGCATTTTGTAATCTCTCCCCATTTAAATAGTAATTTGCTTTTTATTTCTCTTCAACCAAAATGGATAACCTCACATTTTCCCACATTATGCCATATTTTTGCGCACTTGCTGAGCCTATCTATATCTCTTTGTAGATTCATTACAACCTCCCACTGCTTTCCCACCTATCTTTGTATCTTCAGCAAATTTGGCTACATTACACTCGGTCCCTTCATCGAAGTCATTAATATAAATTGTAAATAGTTGAGGCCCCAGCACAGATCCCTGTGGCACCCCACAAGTTACAGATTGCCAACCTGAAAATGACCCATTTATCCCGACTCTCTGTTTTCTGTTCGTTAGTCAATCCTCTATCCATGTTAATATTATACCCCCAACCCCGTGAACTTTTATCTTGTGCAGTCATCCTTTATGTGGCACCTTATCGAATGCTTTCCGGAAATCCAAAGACACCACATCTACAGGTTCCCCTTTATCCACCCTGCTCATTACACCCTCAAAGAACTCCAGTAAATTTGTCAAATATGATTTCCTCTTCATACAACCATGCTGATTCTGCTTGACTGCATTTTGAATTTCTAACTGTCCTGCTACTACTTCCTTAATGATAGACTCCAGCATTTTCCCAATGACACATGTTAGGCTAACTGGTCTATAGCTTCCTGCTTTCTGTTTCCCTCCTTTCTTAAATAGGGGTGTTACATTTGCGATTTTCCAGTCCACTGGGACCTCTCCAGATTCCAGGTAATTTTGGTAGATTACAACCAATGCATCCACTACCTCTGCAGCCACTTCTTTTAAGACCCTATGATGCAGGCCATCAGGTCCAGGGGACTTGTGCACCTTTAGTCCTATTAGTTTGCCTTGTACTTTATCTCCAGTGATAGTGAATGTTATAAGTCGTCGTCCCCCGCCCCACCCACCCCACCCCCAGCTAGGTCCTTGATTATCAGTTATTGGGATGTTTTTAGTGTCTTCTACTGTGAAGATCAATACAAAATATTTGTTCAAAGTCTGCGCCATTTCCATGTTTTCCATTCATTATTAATTCCCCAGTTTCATCCTCTATGGATGTTTACTTTAGCTACTCATTTCCTTTTTATATACCTGTAAAAGCTCTTACTGTCTATTTTTATATTTCTTGCTAGTTTACCCTCATATTCTATCTTGTCTGCCTTTATCATTTTTTTAGTCATCCTTTGCTGGTTTTAAAAAATTTCCCAATCCTCTGGCCTTCTACTGTTCTTTGCAACATTGTATGCTTTTGTTTTCAATTTGATACCATCCTTTACTTGTTTAGTTAGCCACAGATGGATCATCCTTCTCTTCGAGTCTTTCTTTCTCACTGGAGTATATCTTTGCTGAGAGTTATGAAATATCTCCTTAAATGTTTGCCACTGCTTTTCTACAGTCTCACCCTTGAATATATTTTCCCAGTCCACTTTAACCAACTCTGCCTTCATACCTTTGTAATTACCTTTATTTAAGTTCAGTACACTAGTATAAGACCTAGCTTTCTCACCCTCAAAGTGAATTTAAAATTCTACCTTGCTATGATCACTCTTCCCAAGAGGATCCTTCACTATAAGATCATTAATTAATCCAAACTCGTTACACTTTACCAGATCTAGAATAGTCTGCTCCCTGGTTGGTTCCACAACGTATTGATCCAAGAAACCATTCTGCATACACTCTATGAACTCTTCCTCAAAGCTACCTCTGCCAATTTGATTTGTCCAATCAATATGAAGATTAAAATCGCCCATGACTTGGATAGGTTAGGTGAGTGGGCAAATGCATGGCAGATGAAGTATAATGTGGATAAATGTGAGGTTATCCACTTTGGTGGTAAAAACAGAGAGACAGACTATTATCTGAATGGTGACAGATTAGGAAAAGGGAAGGTGCAACGAGACCTGGGTGTCATGGTACATCAGTCATTGAAGGTTGGCATGCAGGTACAGCAGGCGGTTAAGAAAGCAAATGGCATGTTGGCCTTCATAGCGAGGGGATTTGAATACAGGGGCAGGGAGGTGTTGCTACAGTTGTACAGGGCCTTGGTGAGGCCACACCTGGAGTATTGTGTACAGTTTTGGTCTCCTAACTTGAGGAAGGACATTCTTGCTATTGAGGGAGTGCAGCGAAGGTTCACCAGACTGATTCCCGGGATGGCGGGACTGACCTATCAAGAAAGATTGGATCAATTGGGATTGTATTCACTGGTGTTCAGAAGAATGAGAGGGGACCTCATAGAAACGTTTAAAATTCTGACGGGTTTAGACAGGTTAGATGCAGAAAGAATGTTCCCAATGTTGGGGAAGTCCAGAACCAGGGGTCACAGTCTGAGGATAAGGGGTAAGCCATTTAGGACCGAGATGAGGAGAAACTTCTTCACCCAGAGAGTGGTGAACCTGTGGAATTCTCTACCACAGAAAGTAGTTGAGGCCAATTCACTAAATATATTCAAAAGGGAGTTAGATGAAGTCCTTACTACTCGGGGGATCAAGGGTTATGGCGAGAAAGCAGGAAGGGGGTACTGAAGTTTCATGTTCAGCCATGAACTCATTGAATGGCGGTGCAGGCTAGAAGGGCTGAATGGCCTGCTCCTGCACCTATTTTCTATGTTTCTATGTTTCTATGATTATTGCCGTACCTTTCTTACAAGCCTCCATTATTTCTTGATTTATACTCTGTCTGACAGTGTGGCCACTGTTTGTGGGCCTGTAGACCACTCCCACCAGTGATTTCTGTTCCTTATTATTTCTTATCTCTACCCAAACTGATTCTACATCTTGATCTTCTGAACCAGTATCATTTCTCACTGCTGCACTGATATCATCCCTTATTAACAGAGCTACCCCACCTCCTTTTACTTGCTGCCTATTCTTACGAAATGGTAGATACGCCTGAATATTCAGTTCCCAGCCTTGGTCACCATCCAACCATGTCTCTGTAATGGCAATCAGATCATACCCATTTATTTCTATTTGTGCCATCAACTTATCTATCTTATTACGAATGCTTTGTGCGTTTAGATATAGAGCTTTTAATTTTGTCATGTGTACATGCTCTGTTCCCTTTCTGTCATACTCTGGTTGTCATTACCCCTATCTGTACCCTTCACTTTTGTCTTCTCCTTTCCCTTTGACTTTTTTAATTTCCACTCACCGGATCCCTCCCCCCCCCACTATTTAGCTTAAAGTCTTATCTACAGCCCTAGTTATTCGATTTGCCAGGACACTGGGCCCAGCTTGGTTCAAATGAAGTCTGTCCCAATGGAACAGCTCCTTGCTATCCCAGTACTGGTACCAGTGCCCAATAAATCAAAACCCATTCCTCCCATGTATGTCCCAATGGTTAAAAGAAGAGTGCATGGTAAAACAAAACCATCCTGGTTAACCAGGAATGTACAGAGGCAATTCAACTGAAATAGAAGATATTCTACACACTTAAGGCATTGAGCTCACAGGAGAACAGGCAAAAGTATTGCATACAGTTAAGGAAGACATAAACAGCTATAAGATTAACCAAGAGATCTCTGGAAAAGAAGAAGGTGCGTAAATGCGGCAGAAGCGTTCTTAGCTACGTCAGAAATCAGAAGACCATAAACGTTCATTTTGGGCCACAAAAGAAATTGTAGGATAGATTCAAATTGATTCTCAGATTATGGCAGAGCTGCTGAATGACTATTTTGCATCGGTTTACACTCCTGTAGATGATGCTTAAATTCCAGAGGAGGGGTGCTCAGAATTGAATAGCATTATTATTAAAACACATAGTTATGCCATCTTGGATAGATTAGGGAAGCTCAAAATTGATAGGGCTTCAGCTCTGAATAATAACCATCGAAAGTCGATAAGGAGATGGGACAGGTGCCCTGTGAGCCCCTTGCTCATATTATCAATAGAGTAGGGGACAGTCCCCTTAGATTGGAAGCCAGCTCATGCAGTTCTATTTATTAAAAAAAGAGGACACATCAGAGTCAGGGAACTGCAGGCCTATCAGCCTGACATCTATTATTGGGAAGCAGCAAAAAGCGATTGTAAGAAATGTCCTTTATGATCACTGGGAGAGGGAAGTGGCCATTAGAAATTCGTAACACATCTTCCAAAAAAATAGATTGTGCCTAACAAATAGAATTTTTTTGAGGCAGTCACTAGGGTAGTGGATGAAGGAAATCCCGTAGACATTGTCTATCTGGAATTGTGGAGAACCTCTGATAAGGTACCTCACACTAGGTTACTTGACAAGATGGAATCTCATGGTATGTGAAATGTTGGATTAAGAATTGGCTCCAATCCCGCAACCAAAAAGTTGTAGTGAATGAATCTGGTTCAACTTGGAAACATGCTATCATTATCGCTAATGAAGTAGTACTCGGCAAAATAATAGGACGAAAAGCGGACAAGTCCCCTGGACCTGATGGCTTACATCCTAGGGTCTTAAAAGAGGCTGCAGAGATAGTGGATGCATTTGTAGTAATCTACCAAAATTCCATGGATTCTGGGGCGGTCCCAGTGGATTGGAAAACCACAAATAAAAAAGAAAGGAAACTATAGACCAGTTAGCCTAACATCTGTCGTTGAGAAAATGCTAGAGTCCATTATTAAGGAAGCATTTAGAGAAGCATAATTCAATCAAGCAGAGCCATGGTTTTATGAAAGGAAAATCATGTTTGACAAATATGCTGGAGTTCTTTAAGGATGTAACGAGCAGGGTGGATAAGGGGGAACCAAAGGATGTGGTGTATTTGGATTTCCAGAAGGCATTTGATAAGGTGCCACATAAAAGGTTACTGCACAAGATAAAAGTTCACAGGTTTGGGGGTAATATATTAGCATGGATAGAGGATTGGCTAACTAACAGAAAACAGAGAGTCAGGATAAATGGGTAATTTTCCGGTTGGCAAATAGTGACTAGTGGGGTGCCGCAGGGATCAGTGCTGGGCCCTCAACTATTTACAATCTTTATTAACATCATCATCATCATCATCATAGGCAGACCTTGGAATCGAGGAAGACTTGCTTCCACTCTTAACATGAGTAGCTGTACAGTCCAATATGAGAACCACAGTCTCTGTCACAGGTGGAACAGATAGTCGTTGAGGGAAGGGGTGGGTGGACTGGTTTGCCGCATGCTCTTTCCGCTGCCTGCGCTTGATTTCTGCATGCTCTTGACGATGAGACTCCAGTTGCTCAGCGCCCTCCAGGGTGCAGTTCCTCCACTTAGGGTGATCTTTGGCCAGGGAGTCCCAGGTGCCAGTGGGGATGTTGCACTTTATCAGGGAGGTTTTGAGGGTGTCCTTATAACGTCTCCACTGCCCACCTTTAGTTCGTTTGCCACGAAGGAGTTCCGAGTAGAGCGTTTGCTTTGGGAGTCTCGTGTCTGGCATGCGCACTATGTGGCCTGCCCAGCAGAGCTGATCAAGTGTGGTCAGTGTTTCAATGCTGGGGATGTTGGCCTGGATGAGGACACTAATGTTGGTGCATCTGTCCTCCCAGAGGATTTGTAGGATCTTGCGGAGACATCATTGGTGGTATTTCTCCAGCGACTTGAGGTGTCTACTGTACATGGTCCATGTTTCTGAGCCATACAGGAGGGTGGGTATTACTACAGCCCTGTAGACCATGAGCTTGGTGGCAGTTTTGAGGGCCTGGTTTCAAACGCACTTTTCCTCAGGCGGCCGAAGGCTGCACTGGCACACTGGAGGCGGTGTTGGATCTCGTCGTCAATGCCTGCTCTTGTTGATAGGAGGTTCCGGAGGTATGGGAAATAGTTCACTTTGTCCAGGGCCACGCCGTGGATCTTGCTAACTGGGGGTCAGTGCTTTGTGGTGAAGACAGGCTGGTGGAGGACCTTTGTCTTACTGATGTTTAGCGAAAGGCCTATGCTTTCATACGCCTCAGTAAATACGTCGACTATGTTCTGGATTAACAATCTATATTAATGACTTGGATGAAGGGACCAAGTGTAATGTAGCCAAGTTTGCTGATGATACAAAGATGGGTGGGAAAGGAAATTGTGAGGAGGACACAAAAAATTTGCAAAGGGATACAGACAGGCTAAGTGAGTGGGCAGAAATTTGGCAGATGGAGTATAATGTGGGAAAATGTGAGGTTATCCACTTTGGCAGAAAAAATAGAAAAGTAAATTACAATTTAAATGGAGAAAAATTGCAAAGTGCTGCAGTACAGAGGGAGCTGGGGGTCCTTGTGTATGAAACACAAAAAGTGAGTATGAAGGTACAGCAAGTAATCAGGAAGGCAAATGGAATGTTGGCCTATATTGCAAGTGGGAATGGAGTATAAAAACAGAGAAGTCCTGCTACAGCTGTGCAGGGTATTGGTGAGGCCACACCTGGAGTGCTGCATACAGTTCTGGTCTCCGTATTTAAGGAAGAATATATTTGCATTGGAAACTGTTCAGAGAAGGTTCACTAGGTTGCTTCCGGAGATGAGGGGGTTGATTTATGAAGATAGTTTGAGTAGTTTGGGCCTATACTCATTGGAGTTCAGAGGAATGAGAGGTGATCTTATTGAAACATATAAGATAATAAGGGGACTCGACAGGGTGGATGTAGAAAGGATATTTCCACTCATAGGGGAAACTAAAACTCGGGGACATAGTCTCAGAATAAGGGGCCGCCCATTTAAAACTGAGATGAGGAGGAATTTCTTCTCTTGGAGGGCTGTAAATCTATGGAATTGTCTGCCCCAGAGAGCTGTGGAGGCTGGGTCATTGAATATATATAAGGCGGAGAGTGACAGATTTTTGAGCAATAAGAGAGTAAAGGGTGATGGGGAATGGGCAGGGAAGTAGAACTGAGTCCATGATCAGATCAGCCATGATCTTATTGAATAGCGGAGCAGGCTCAATGGGCCAAATGGCCTAATCCTGCTCCTATTTCTTATGTTCTTATGTTGCAACTGGCATCCCCCAGGGATCGGTCTTCGGCAATGTCCCTACTAAATTTTTTTTCGGGCGCGTGGCCTATTCACACTTTTGCTCATATGCAGAATTTAACATTAGATAAGCCGGTCCCAGGCTGTGCGGGACCAGTAGAGAGCTGCGCAGCTTAGATGGAACGTTGATTCTAGGCCAGTTACTCTTCACATTCTTTATTAATGACCTGGGTAATGGTGCTGGGAGTAAGACAAGTTTGCAGATGA